>NC_052155.1:41408247-41720747 GCF_902713615.1 Scyliorhinus canicula | reverse complement strand
CAGAATGTGTTCCCTGTCCTGGAATCGGTACCACCATCGTCCTCGGCCGCTCGTTCGCTCGGGGCTTCTTCGCGAGGGCTCTGTGCGCTCTATCAACTTTCAGGGGCCGAGGAAACACCTCATCCCCCATCAACTTCTCCAGCATGTTCGTCACATAGGCCCTCGCATCCGACCCCTCACTGGACTAACGCTATTGTCTGTATACTTCCATTATCACTCCTTTTTTGTCTTATGTTCCATGCCATCTTTGTCATTTAATCTCCCCTGCCCTCCAACTATTCCTGACTGGTTATTTTGTTCTACCTGTCAATCCCCACTTTCTCGACAGCATAATGCTCATCACATTTCTACTTGTCTCCAGCTCTGCAGAGCAGTCATATTGGACTCAAAGCGTTAACTCTGTTTCTCACTGCACAGATGCTGCGACACCTGCTGAGTTATTTCAGCATTTTCTGTTTTTATAGAATCATACAATTCCTACAGTGCAGAAGGAGGCCATTCGGCCCATTGAGTCTACACCGATCCTCTGAAAGGGCACCCTACATAGGCCCACTATCCCCGTAACCCCATCTAGCTTTTTACGGACACTAAAGGGCAATTTAGCATGGCCAATCTACCTAACCTGCACATCTTTGGACTGTGGAAGGAAACCGGAGCACCCGGAGGAAACCCACGAAGACATGGGGAGAAAATGTAAACTCTACAAGCCACCTCAGGTTGGAATTGAACCTGGGTCCCTGGCGCTGTAAGACAGCAGTGCTAACCACTGTGCAACCGTCACCCCCCCCATCACAAATAAATCCCAAATTGATTATTTCTGTGTTCATGGGGGAGACCCTATCCCGTTTCCTCAGCATGAAATTTGAATTACTAAAAAGAAAAGGGTAAAGAAAGGTTTGCATAAAATATACAGAGGGAGCTTTTCATGATCACCGGACTTCTCAAAGTGCTTAACAACTATAAGAATGAATAGGAATGCATATTTTCAATCCCTAATAGACTGAAGGCAGTATAAAGAGCACAAGGCACCAGGTCTGTTGAATTTCATTCAAAAGTACTTCAAGAAGTGACTTGCTAATCAGTTGCGTGTTTACCATTTAGGTAATCATTTGCAAAAGGAGTCCAGATTGAGTATTGGAATGTAGGTAACTGCACCATTTTTTACAAATGGGAAGGGGGATGAATTCAGTTACTTCTGTTGTGGGTAAAGTACTAGAAGACATTCTGAATAATCAAACGCCAGATCGGCATAGTATAGTAAGAGGGAGTCAACATTGACTTATTGGCGAGTGGTTTTGCTGAATTAAATTACTGAGTTTATTGTGGAAGTGACAGACTTGTTCAACATTTGAAAATTGGTGATCTATTTCACTTTCAGCAAAGCTTTTGATATTGTGCCAAATAACGAGATGACTTGATAAGATAAAAAGTCAAGCTTCTGAATACATTGAAAATTGCCGAATAGATGTTGGTGAGTGGAGCAGTTTTGGGGCAGCAAAGAGACACTGGTTGAATGTGGCACAGGCACACAAAATGCATAAATACAATGATAGCTGGAACAGTTTAGAGGTTGGATTTTCTGAAGTTTACGTCCTGACTTACCAAAGCCTTTCCATCACCTTCCAAGCCTTGGTCACTTGTGTAGTGAGATCCTCTGCACTTGCCTACATGGGTACAGCGGCGGCAGCAGTCGAGTAACCCAACGCTGTTTGGAACAAAACCGTCTGATCACTTGATTGGCAACCCATCCACCACCTTAACCAGCCACTCAATCCACCACCGATATACCGTGGATGCACTGTGTAATATTTAAAAGATGCCCTGATGCAACTCACCAAGGCTTTTTTAACAGGGCACAAAAGTCAAGAAATGGCACAGTGTGAGGTGACACTAAGAAAAGACAATTTGATCTTGGGATATCTTTGGGGGCGGTATGGTGGCACATTGGTTAGCACTGCTGCCTCACAGCATCAGGAACCCAGGTTTGATTCCGACCTCGGGTGACTGTGTGGAGTTTGAACATTCTCCCCGAGACTGCATGTGTTTCCTTCGAGTGCTCCGATTTCCTCCCACAGTCCAAAGATGTGCAGGTTAGGTGGATTGGCAAGCTAAATTGCCCCTCAGTGTCAAGGGATGTGTAGGTTAGGTTGGGATAGGGCAGGTAAGTGAATTTGAATGGAGTGCTTTTACAGAGGATCGGTGCAGACTCGATGGGCTGAATGGCCTCCTTCTGCACTGTAGGGATTCTGTGATATATATCAGAGAGATAAAGCAGAGATTGCAGGCGTTGATGAATGGTTTGTACCATGCGCTGGAATAGCCTTGTCTGAATTCTTCCGAGGTAGTTTCTCAGGATGTCAGTAACAAAGGATTATGGTGTATCCTCCTCAAATTTGGTTTCTGTTAGAAATTTGTTGCCATCCTCTGCCTACTTCACGATGACATGTAAACCATGATCGTTACCATTGGAACCACCACAGACCATATCTAAGTCCAGACTGCCAGCAAACAAGGCTGTGTAATCGGACCAAAACTTTTCTTCATCTTCCTCGCTATAATACTGTGCCTCACCTTCGGTAAATTACCCATAGGCATAGAGATAATTTACAGAACAGATGGAAAAACCAGTCAATCCAAACCAAAGTCACTCCAACTTCAATTGTTCAGCTTCTGTATGCAGATGACACTTGTGTGTCCGCTCATGCAAACACTGAGCTCCATCCAGCTCATTGTCAACTTCTTCTCTGACGCATGTCAGAAAATGGTTCTTTCACTAACCTAGGAAACTAAGGTCCTCTTGCAACCAGCACAACACCCTCCCTCTTCCATTAAAATCAATAGCAAGAGTCTGGCAAATGTAGACTATTTTCAATTTCTTGTGATCCTCCTCTTGACAAAGGTATACATATATAGTGAATTTCATCATTCTCTCCAATATGATAGCTTAGCCTTCAACAGACTGAGGAAAAGTGTCGGGAAAGAGTATTTAAGGAATGGGATACCTGACCTTTAGGTCTACTTTAAATTCCAAGTTGCATAAATCATATGATCTAATGGTTGAGTTGGGTGGCACGGTAGCACAGTGGTTAGCACTGTCGCTTCACAGCGCCAGGGTCCCAGGTTCGACTCCCGCTTGGGTCACTGTCTTCTGTGCGGAGTCTGCATGTTCTCCCCGTGTCTGCATGGGTTTCTTCCAGGTGCTCTGGTGTCCTCCCACAAGTCCCGAAAGACTTGTTTGTTAGGTGGATTGGACATTCTGAATTCTCCCGAACAGGCGCCGGAGTGTGGCGACTTGGGGATTTTCACAATAACTTCATTGCAGTGTTAATGTAAGCCTACTTGTGACAATAATAAAGATTATTTTAAATAAACACTAATAATAATAATAATAATAATCGCTTATTGTCACAAGTAGGCTTCAATGAAGTTACTGTGAAAAACCCCTAGTCACCACATTCCGGCACCTGTTTGGGCAAGCCGGTACGGGAATTGAACCCAAGCTGCTGGCATTGTTCTGCATTACAAGCCAGTTGTTTAGCCCACTAACTATATCGGCACTTTGGGTGTGTTGTTAATAAATAAATAAAAAATAAATAATCTTTATTGCCACAAGTAGGCTTACATTGACATTACAATGAAATTACTGTGAAAGCCCCTAGGCGCCACATTCGGGCGCCTGCTCGGGTACACGGAGGGAGAATTCAGAATTCTCAGCTGGTACAGGAATTTAGCCTGCGCTGCTGGCCTTGTTCTGCTGAGCTAAACCAACAATAATATTTTTTTAATTCAAATTGTAAGTAATTCTATTTTTTTAATGACTTCAAATGACCAGACTGTACTCGGGTCTGGTCTCTATACCTTAACAAGATGTCCAAACATTGAAAATAGCACAAGACAGATAAGTAAAACTGATGTCCATCCTGAGACTTATGAACTATGTGGCGAGCTTGAACCCAGGATTGTTTACTCTGGAGAAGAGAGGCCTCATGAGGAAAATTCAAGGTCAGATCTTTTAGGCGATATTAAATGGTACCATATTCACAATATATTAATTATTTAGATGAGGGAACAAAATGTAATATCTCCAAATTTGCTGATGACATCAAGTTGGATGGGAGGGTGAGCTGTGAGGAGGTTGCAGAGATCCTTCAGTGTGATTTGGACAAGTTGAATGGTAGATGCAGTATAATATGGAGAAATGCGAGGATATCCGCTCGGGTAGTAAAAGCAAGAAGGCAGATTATTATCTGAATGGCCATAACTTAGGAGAGGGGCATATGCAACGTGACCTGTCATACACCAGTCACTAAAGATATGCATGCAGGTACAGCAGGCGGTAAAGAAGGCAAATAGTATGTTGGCCTTCATAGTGAGAGGATTCGAGTACAGGAGCAGGGAGGTGTTGCTGCAGTTATACAGGGACTTGGTGAGGCTGCACCTAGAATATTGTGAGCAGTTTTAGTCTCCTTATCTGAGGAAGGATGTTCTTGCTCTAGAGGGAATGCAACGAAGATTTACCAGACTGATTACTGGGATGGCGGGACTGACATATGAGGAGAGATTGAATCTGTTAGATTTGTATTCACTGGAGTTCAGAAGAATGGGGGGGATCTCATAGAAACCTATAAAATTCTAACGAGTCTAGACAGGGTAGTTGCAGGATGGATGTTCTCAATGATGGGTGTGTCCAGAACCAGGGGTCACGGTCTGAGGGTAGGATAGGCCATGAGGAAAAATTTCTTCACCCAGAGAGTGGTCAGTCTGTGGAATTCGTTACCACAGGAAAGGGTTGAGGCCAAAACATTGCATGTTTTAAGATGCAGCCAGATGTAGTACTCAGGGCGAAGGGGACCAAGGGATATGGGGGAAAGGCAAGATCAGGCTATTGAGTTGGATGATCAGCCATGATCTTGATGAATGGTGGAGCAGGCTCGAAGAGCCAAATGATCATCTCCTCTCCTATCTTTTATACTTCAACCTCTAAGATTCCCATAAACTCTAGAGCCAGGAGACAGGGGCAGAAGTGTGACAAAGGGAAGATACACATGTGGGCCTTGACTTTTGCTCTCGGGTTGTGAGCGCGGAGTCAGTACATTTCCCAGCTCCGCAAATCCAACCTGGGAGAAGATAGCCCAGAAATTGGATTTTCGTTCTGGGGTGGTGGGGTTCTTTGCAAGTCAGCCTCACTGCCTCCGGAATGAGTACGGAGGCTGCTAGGTGTGGGGGTGGGCTGGGTGGAAGATCTTCCTTTGTGCTCCAGCAGTGTCCAGGATCTCCCTTTGTGCTGCAGCCGTGTCCGGGATCTTCCTTTGTGTTCCAGCAGTGTCCAGGACATTCCTTTGTGCTGCAGCAGTGTCCAGGATTTTCCTTTGTGCTCCAGCCTTGTCTGGGATTTTCCATTGTGCTCCAGCAGTGTCCAGGATCTTGACAATTGTCTTTGACAACTAATTTTGACTGTTCCAATGAGCTTGACAGTTAGTGGGCTTATGCACTTTTTATACACACACATGCCTACTTTTAACAGTCACAAGGGGCACCTTACCTTTCCCATAGATTTCCCGGGATGACATCAAAAGGGATACCCTTTCCAAAAGAGTACCTTAACTCTTGAAAGTTCAGACCTGCTCCTACCTTGTCTAATCTGCAAATGTCATGTTTCACACATGTGGGTCACCAAAATAACACAATGAGCAACTTCCTCCATGAAATGTGCATGTGCGAAGTCTGACCTTGGCACACTCCCCCTCCGCAAAAATGATAGATGCCATGTGCAGGGCAGGACTTCCAATTTTTAGGCTCAACTGTAATTTTCACATTGATGGAGAAACTCCCCCTTGTTGTGAAAATCCAGGCCATAGTTTGGATTTAACTATTACACATTGGTGAGGGGGAAGGTAAATGCTCAGAGAAATCATGTAAACAGTTAGTGTAGAAAAATGTAAGGCAGGGTTGGAATGAACTTGCGTGGTGGGTGATTGGAAGGCTTTTGGAAACCAGTCAAATGGACTGCAGAGTCTTTTGCTGTCCTTTTACTTTCAATGTTCCCATGCAGCAGTTCCATCAAAAAAAAATTAGCTGGGGCGGGATTCTCCCCTACCCGGCGGGGCGGGGGGTCCTGGCGTAGCGGAATGGCGCCAACCACTCCGGCGTCGGGCCTCCCCAAAGGTGGGGAATTCTCCGCACCTTTGGGGGCCAAGCCCTCACATTGAGGGACTAGGACCGCACCGGAGCGGTTGGCATCACGCCGACTGGCGCCAAAACCGGCACCAGTGGCCTTGGACGCCCGGCGCCGGGGCTGGCCGAAAGGCCTTTGCCGGTTCGCGCATGCACCGGTGGTGATGTCAGCGGCAGCTGCCGCCACCACCGGCGCATGCACGCTGGGGGCTTCTCTTCCGCGTCCGCCATGGTGGAGCCCGTGGCGGCGGCGGAAGGGAAAGAGTGCCCCGACGGCACTGGCCTGCCCGCCGATCGGTGGGCCCCGATCGCGGGCCTGGCCACCGTGGGGGCACCCCCTGGGGTCCGATCGCTCTGCGCCCCCCCTCCCCAGGACCCCGGGGGGCCTGCTCGCGCCACCGATCCCGCTGCCACCAGAGGTGGTTCACACCTCAGTGGTGGGATAGGCCTCCCAGCGGCGGGACTTCAGCCCATCGCGGGCTGGAGAATCGCCGCAGGGGGCTCGCCGCTCGGTGCGGTGCATTTCCCGCCCCCGCCAATTCCCGGGTGGCGGAGAATTTCTGCCACGGCGGGGGCGTGATTTTCGGCGGCCCCGGGCGATTCTCCAACCCTGCTGGGGGTTAGAGAATTTTGCCCCTGGTCAGTCATCTTATTGGTGCTTTTTGGGAATTTGTGGAGATTTGCTGCTGTAATTTCCTACTCTATGAATCTCTGAACCCAAGGGTCGGTTAGCCCAGTTGGTTGAACCATCAACCATAAACCATCAACCTTGCCCCTCGCCTGAGGTGTGGTGATTCTTAGTTCAATTCACCAAGAGTCTGTTCTCTCTCAAAAGGGGAGAGCAGCTTACGGCACCTTCGGGGACTATGGCGACTTTCATTCATTCACTTCACTTCTGTATGAATCCAAGTCTATGAATCATAGAATGATGCAGTACATTAAGGAGGCCATTTGATCCAATCTTTGGCAGAGACCTTTCTCAATTACCCTGTCAGCACTTTTCCTTCAAATATTCATGCAATTATCTTTGTTATTCTGAACATGGTTCCATCACTCTTCCTGGCAGTATACTCCAGATCACCATAGAATTCTCTGACTTTGGAATGACTCTGGAAACCGTATCTCCTTCTTTACTCCGTCAAAACCATGATTCTGAATACCTCCATCAAATCTCCTCTTGTCCTTCTCTGCTCTAAAGAGAACAATCCCAGCCTCTCAGGTAGCTCCACATAACTGAAGTCCCTCATCACTGGTGCTCTATGAACATCTCTTGAACGTCCTTCTCAAAAGCCTTCATATCCTTCAGAAGGTGTGGTGCCAGGATTGCAGATGAGGCATAACCAATATTTAATACAGGTTGAGTAAAGCCTGCTTGCTTCTGTGCTCTGCCCCTTTATTAGTAAAACAATGATCATATATGCTTTATTTTACAGCCCTTTCAACTAATCCAGCCAACTTCAGGAATTTGTGTAAGAACAATGAACATCCCCTGTCTTTGTCCCATACCCTCTTTAAAATTGCACCATTCAATTCATATTGGGCGTGACCTAAGGCCATGTTGCGCTCGAGCAAGAACGCAAAGCAGCCGGTAATAATAATCTCTTTTTAAATAACCTTTATTACTGTCACAAGTAGGCTTACATTAACACTGCAATGAAGTTACTGTGAAAATCCCCTAGTCACCACACTCCGGTGCCTGTTCGGGTACACTAAGGGTGAATTCAGGATGTCCAATTCACCTAACAGCACGTCTTTTGGGACTTGTGGGAGGAAACCGGAGGAAACCCACGCAGACAAGGGGAAAATGTGCAGACTCCACACAGATGTTGACCAAAGCCAGGAATTGAACCGGCGTCCCTGGCGCTGTGAAGCAACATTGCTAACCACTGTGCTACCATGCCACCCTATAGTAGATATCAGCGGTCCCACGGGCTTCCCAACAGCCTTTAAAACAGAGATGAGGAGGAATTTCTTCAGCCAGACGGTGGTGAATCTGTGGAACTCTTTGCCGCAGAAGGCTGTGGAAGCCAAATCACTGAGTGTCTTTAAGACAGAGATAGATAGGTTCTTGACTAATAAGGTGATCAGGGGTTATAGGGAGGAGGCAGGAGAATGGGGACGAGAAAATATCAGCCATGATTGAATGGCGGAGCAGATTCGACCAACCGAGTGGCCAATTCTGCTCCTATGTCTTATGGCCTTAATGGCGCGCGACTGAATTGGGTTTAAAAACTACTAAGGAGGGCTTACTCAAGATCAACCGCTTCCTTGGATTTACCAGCCTCCCCAACAAGGCTGCAGCATGGCGTCTTTCAGTACTGGTCCACACAAAAATGGACTAGGCGGCCTGGCACCCGGGGGTCTCACGGCCATTTGAAGCCCCTGGGCGGTCACAGACAGGGCAGACTGGCTCCCTGGCCCTCCCCTGGAACGTGGGCACCTTGCCACTGCCCATCTTACACCTTGGCACTGTCAAGGTGTGCAGGTGGCACTTCCAAGCTGGCAGAAGCCACGGTGGCAGTGAAAGGGTGCCATGGTGCCAGGGTGGCACTGCCAAGGGTCGGGGCCCGAGGGGGTGCCGTGCCCATGAAGGAGGGTGGAGGGGGTATGAAGATTGGTGAATATAGCGCAGGGGCTCTGGGAGGTTGGGATGGGAATGATGGGTGGGCGTCCTGGAGGGAGGGGTCTTGGAGGCCTGAAGACGAGAGGCCCTGGGGACTCCATAGCGAGGTGTCCTCATTTGGGTTGATGTCGGTAATGCGCACGTGTGTGACAGATGACATTGCCCATATGTGGGGGGGTGTGGGGGACTCACAAGCTCCCGGGAGCGGGGTCTCCTGGCTTTCATCGGGCACGCTGTGCCACTGCAAGCTGCTTTTCTGGCGCAGCGTGGCCATTGGATCGCGTCCCTCATGTCGTTTGATAGTGGTGGGAAACACGCCGGCAGAGCTGACAGGAAACTACCTGCAAAACCCACTACAAATTAACTTAGAAATGTTTCCGTTAAATCCCGCCCATTGTCTCTCCTCATCATTCTGACCAAAATGCCTCACTTCACACTTCTTTCCGTCATTTTTCATTTGTCATGTAATTTTACTGTTCTGTCCATCCTTCTGATGCCAGTTTCTGGCGGCATGGTAGCACAATGGTTAGCACTGTTGCTTCACAGCGCCAAGGACCCGGGTTCGATTTCCGACTTGGATCACTGTCTGTGAGGAGTCTGGATGGGTTTCTTCGGGGTGCTCCAGTTTCCCCTCTCAAGTCCTCAAAGATGTGCTGTTAGGTGAATCGGACATTCTGAATTCTCGCTCTGTGTACCCGAACAGGCGACGGAGAGTGGCGACTGGGGGATTTTCACAATAACTTAATTGCAGTGTTAAAGTAAGCCAACTTGTGACAATAATAAAGATTATTATTATATTATCCTTATCATTTCTGAGCTTCATGACATCAGCAAATTTTAAAATGATGCGTTGTATATATAAGTCTAACTTCTTAATTTTATATAAAAGAGCTGTGGTCCTCACACTAATTTCCGACGAACACCACTGTACACTTCTCTCCAGTCTTAAAATAACCGGTTACCACAACTCTGCTTTCTATCCCTAAACCAATTTTATATCCACGCTGACACAGTTATCTAAGTTTACTTTTAGAGCCATGTAGTAATTTGCCAAATACCTTTTAGAAGGTACAACTGTAGCAGAACTATGTTTTAAAAATATTTCAGCCTTCTTAAACACTGAACGTTCTTCACAAAGTTATACCCTGTTCTGAAGAAGGGTTTACCCTCAGGGTGCTAACTGATTTGCGATGAAAGCAGAGCCCTATCTCGCTTTACGCTGCAAGAACTTGCACCAAATTTGTTCACTCATCAGCCTTTTGTTTGCTGAGTTTCATTGGTTCCTGGTTTACCAACATTTCAATGCTTGAAAACTCTCATTGCCATGATTGAATCTCTCCAAGGTCTCACCCTAACCTTTTGTATCCCTAAAAGCCTCTGGGAACACTACACTCCTCCAACGTTGGTCTCCTGTGCACTCTCCACTTCTTTTGCCCAACATTTGTGGCATGTCTAGACTCTAGGATCTGGAATTTCCTCCCTCGACCTTTCCAGATCGTCACCTTGCTCTCCTCCTTGAAGAAGCTCCTTAAAACCAATCTCTTCCCTCAAGATTTTGTCCATCTTCCTCTTGTATCTTTCTTTGGCTCGATATCTATATTTAATCTGATTAGACTCCTGTGGAGTGCCTCGGGACATTTCACTATGTTCTAAGCATCATATGACTGAAAATTGCTGTCTTAATCTCTTTTATATTACATTTTACCACCAGTTTGCAATGAAACTGTGTTAACCACCTTCTTACAGCCCATTTGTCTTTGTATGACGGAAGTGAGAAAATACACAAATCTGTCGATCACAATGTGGTTCAGGTCAGAACCAGCTAGTTGATTCTTCACAGTGCCTTTGCTTACAAGAATTCAAATGAAGTTTATAGGAATATGGAAATAAAAATCGAGCATCAGTCAAGTGCCCATTAGTTGTCGGATTGTAGTAAAAAGGTAACTGGTTCATCAATGTGCTTGAGGAAAGGAGACGTGCCATCCTTACCCAGTTTGGCTTTTATGCGAATCCAGTCTCAACACCAACTCTTCATTGCTCACTCAAGAGCTTGGCAATTGTATCTTGAACAACTAAAGATGGATATTAAATGTTGGCGCTGCCAGAGACTCCTACATTCCGAAAGTATTGAAAAACTGTTATCCTTTATGCGGTACACTGACTTGACAATTTCTGATACAAGCTGAATCCTAGGAGATGGAGAAATATCCGACTGGTGCAGTGAGCATTGTTCTCGGGCAGGGGCTGGGTCTCCATAATTATGAAGGAGTTGAGGAAGATTCCCTCTGCATCTGATCTATTCTATGTGTGACCGGGAGTGCTGCCTGCTGCCATTTGGTGCCTGAAGCTCCATTCAAATGCCCCAAATTTTCACCTTTAATGAGTCACAGAAATGTGTTTGAGTTAAATAAATCTTTTCATCGTGCGTGATAACCAGAATGATTTTCCTCTTCTACAGCATTCAGTGAAGATGATGTCAGTTTATGGATAACCGGATTGAACTGGCTGGTGCAGGATACTCAGAAGTCTCCGACACCCCTCCAGGTAGAAAGGTAAGAGATGATCCCTGTACTTGTACCTGATGTAGATTAGATTCTGCTGGGAACCAGGTTGGCATGCTCAGTTTTTAGATTGTCACCAGTTTCTGAGGGATAGTTTTAACCGACAATACAGCAATGATGTTGAAAGTTCAAGCACTTCATTTTTTGGACAAAATGGATAATAGATTCAGAGGAACTTTACCTAAACATGTTGACCACGAGACAAAGTTACAGCCCCAAGATGTATTTTGATGGAAGTAGACCTTTGTACAGTGTACTGATTGTAGTCAACGAACCCAGCCCAACTTATTCCTCTCAGACTGACTAACTTTGCCTCTCTTCTGTGCTTTCAGGTGGCTTAGGAAGCAGTTTAATCAAATGGACAGGACCAAAGAAAACAGGTGAGTTGCAGAGGCATCTTGGCATTTGATAGGATTTATCCATTTCCAATGAGTGCAATGTAGACAATCCGGCTTCTCTCTTTCTTTTCTCCGACTTTCTCACTCTCTCATTCCAGCACTGTTGTATTGCTTCGGCTTTAATTTACAGAGGAGTGCCGTGTGTCTTGTAACTTCCCACACCGCTGTCCCGGCCACAGCTGGGACATGGTTCCGCAGAAACAAAGTCTTTGACAAGGTCCCACATGAGAGACTGATAAAGAAGGCAAAAGCACATGGATCAGGGTAACGTGGCAATTTGGATCTAAAATTGATTCAGTGATAGGAGACAGAGGGTGGTGGTAGAAGGCTGTTTGTGTGACTGAAGGCTGGTGTCCAGTGGTATACCACAGGGATAGGTGCAAGGTCCCTTATTGTTTGTGATATACATAAACAATTGAAATGAGACCTTTGGGGGAATGATAAGTAAGTTTGCAGATGAGACTAAGATTAGCCGGGTGGTTGACAGTGAAGAAGGTGTTCGGTTATAGAAAGATGGGCAGATCAGTGGCGGATGGAATTTAACCCTGAAAAGTATGAGGTGATGCACTTTGGAAGCAGTAACACCACAAGTGAGTACTCAATAAATGGCAGGACAATAGAAAGCTCAGAGGAACAGAGGGATCATGGGATGTTTATCCACAGATCCCTGAAGGTGGCATGGCAGGTTAATAGGGTAGTTAAGAAGAAAAGCGGGTCTCTTGCCTTTACCAGTTGTAGCCTAGAGCAGGGAGGTTATGTTGGAGCTGTACAGGGTTTGGTTTGGCCACAGCTGGAGTACTGTGTTCAGTTCTGGTCACTGCACTAAAGGAAGAATGTGACTGCACTAGAAAGGGTGCAGAGGAGATTCACCTATGTTGCCTGGGATGGAGCATTTTAACTGTGAAGAGAGGCTGGATAAGCTTGGGTTGTTTTCTTTGGGAGCAGAGAAGGCTGAGAAGGGACCTAATTGAGGTGTATCAGATTTTGAGGACCATGGACTGGGTGTATAGAAAGCAGCTGTTCTCCTTAGTTGAAGGATCAATAACAAGGGACCATAATTTGAAGGTGAAAGGCAGGAGGTTTTGAGGAAAAGAAATCACCCAAAGGGTGGCAGGAGCCTGGAATGCACTGCCTGAGAGGGTAGTAGAGGCGAGAAACCTTTAAAAAGTACTTGGATGAACACTTGAAATGTCATAACGTTCAAGGCAATGGGCCAATTGTTGCGATTAGTGTAGATTAAAGTCGTTTTTTTTGTAGTTTGAATCTTGATAGGCCGAAGGGCTTTTTCTGTACTGTATGATTCTACGAGAAGCCAAATAACTCTCTGTCATCTTGTGTTCTTCACGTGAGACTAATATAGTTCTTTTTATGATGGTGAGGGGCTGAGTAGAGCTGGCTGAAGAAGACATACTTTCATTCATTGGCAAAAGATGTAGAATATAAGAATTGGTATATTATGTTGGAATGGTATAAAACACAAATTAGACCACAGCCAGACTACTGTACATGGTCACTACAATACAGGATGGATGAGATTGCGAGAGATGGCACGGAGGATATTTACAAGGATATACCCTGCATGAAGAATCGTAGCCACGAGGAATGTTTTCAGAGCCTGGTACTTTATTGTTTGAAATAGAGAATGGCTGCAGGGAGATTTACTTAAGCTGCTTAAAATTATGAGCTATCTGGATACAGTGGATGGGAAGGATCTTATTCCCATTAACAAAGAGGGCAACACCAGGGTCATAGAAATGAAGTAATTAGCAGGAGGATGAGAAGGGAGCCAAGGAGGATTTTTCTTCACTTAAGGTGATGAGAATTTAGACCTCACCGCAGAGGCAGGAACTCTCATTGTATTAAAAAAAATGCTTAAATATGCACCTGAAGTGCTATAATTTACAGGACTATGGACCAAGAGCAGGAAAGTGGGTTTAAGTTGGATAGTTCTGTGGCTGACACAGGCACAGTGGACCAAATGGCCACTTTCGGTGCCATAAATGTTCTATGGCCAGAATTCTACACTCCCACCCCCGGTATGTTCCAAGGCAGGAAGGAAGGAGCGTAAAATTCCATCGGAGGCAATTTTATGGTAGAATTGACAGGACATATGGACGGCACGGTGGCTCAGTGGTTTGCACTGTTGCTTCACAGCACCAGGGTCCCAGGTTCGATTCCCGGCTTGGGTCATTGTCTGTGCGGAGTCTGCACGTTCTGTGCGGAGTCTGCACGTTCTCCCCGTGTCTGCGTGGGTTTCCTCCGGGTGCTCCGGTTTTCTCCCACAATGCCCAAAAGACATGCTGTTAGATCATTTGGACATTCTGAATTCCCCCTCTGTATACCCGAACATGCGCCGTAAAGTGGCGAGTAGGGGCTTTTCACAGTAACTTCATTGCAGTGTTAATGTAAACCTACTTGTGACAATAAATATTAGATGGGAAACCAGCCCATGTCCCAATTAAGGTCCGTAAGTGGTCAATTAAGGGCCTTTTCCCACCTGGCTTCAATGTTTAGTCTGGCGGACATCCGATGACTGAGGTTGGGGAGCAGAAAATGTTCTCATCTTCGATCTCGGGTCAGAAAGTGGGAGGGTGCATCCATCAGAAGCCCCTTCAAACCAGGCCCAGCCTCCCCTCAGGGAATGAAGAGTTCAGGCCCTCCCTCCCCCTTTCCCGTGGTGCGGTAATGCCCCCCCCCCCCCCCCCCCCCCCCCCCCCCCTCCCCGTCACCTCTTAGGGCAACCCCAACTCTCCCGCCACCTCAGCTTGTCCCGCGACTTGGGCACGGTGCTGCAGAACTACCTCCGGCCACTGAAATGCTATGCCTGGATGGGTTTCCTTCTAAGTGCAGATGGAATTCCTGTCTCCTGACGATCAATGTTCATTAGTCCATAAAATGGCAGCGGGCCTGTTGAACTCAGCAGGGATTTTTTTCCCCACTGACTCTCCGAATGCCGGGCACCGAACACTCGCCATATGACAAATTCCATCCTATGTTTCTGTGCAATGGCTTTTTGGGGGGTACTGATGGGGTGGAGGAAGGGGAACATCAGATCTGATTTCAATCCTTCTGTGCTCTTTCCAATAAAGCCAGGACCCCAGATAGGAACTACTGGTTTTGAAAAAAGAAAGCAATTTGACTCTACCTCTGTGTATTAGTTGGCGGGACTGCATAAACAGTGAGGACGGATTCATTGTAGTACCATATCCCAGCTTCTGTGGTACATGGTACAGGTGTGTGGGCGTGAGTTTTTGTGGCTTAAAGATCGCCTGCGGCTGATCCATTTTCATTCGACTCACACACATGTTCACCTTCAAGTGTGGCTCACTAGTGATCAGAAGATGCCACCCTGGCTGACTCCTCTTTGAAACAAGTATTATGGAGGCCCATTATAACACAACTGACTGCTTCTCTGTCTGAGATCAGCTAACCATAAACTTAACACATTACAGATACACGATACATCTGCTCTCTATTTAATTAGGGGAAGGCTTCTGAATGACCTGGCAACTTACTTAGTTCAAGTGGAATTAGCGATGGGCAACAAATACTGGACTTGCCAATGATGCCCATATCCCATGAAAGAACACATTATTTTAAAGCGGTATTTTTTTACCAGAAAGTTTCAATTTTTTCATTATTTATTCATTCACGGGATGTAGGCAGTGCTGGCTGGGCCAGAACTTATTGCCCATCCCTGCTGGCCCTTGAGAAGGTGGTGGTCAGCTACCTTCTTGAACCTCTGTAGTCTGTGTGGTGTAGGTACACCCAGAGTGCTGTGGGAAAGGGAGTTCCAGTATTTTTACTCAGCAAGAATGAAGGAATAGTGATATATTTCTCAAGTCAGCATGGTGTGTGACTTGGAGGTGCAGGTGTTGGTGTTCCCATGTATTTGTTCCCCTTGTCCTTCCAAATGGCAGCAGTTACAGGCTTGGAAGCTGCTGTCTAAGGAGTCTTGGTGAGTTGCTGCAGTGCAAGTTGTAGATGGCAGTGCTGCCACTGCGCGTAGGTGGTGGAGTGAGTAACTGTTGAACGTGGTGGATGAGGTACCAGTCAAGCTGGGCTGTTTTGTCCTTGATGCTGTTGAGCTTCTTGAGCATTGTTGGAGCTGCACTTGTCCAGGCAAGTGGGGAGTATTCCATCGCACTCCTGACCTGTGCCTAGTAGATGGTGGAGATGCGATGCTTGGCAGGAGATGAGTTAGTTTCCACAGAATTCCAAGCCTCTGACGTGCTCTTGTAGCCGCAGTATTATATGACTGGTCAGTTTAGTTTCTGGCCAATGGATGTTGATGATGGGGAATTCAGTGATAGTAATGCCATTGAATGTCAAGCGGCAATGCCTAGATTCTCGTTGGAGAAAGTCATCGTCTAGCATGAATGTTACTTACCAGTTATCACCCCAAGCCTGAATACTGTCTAGGTCTTGCTGCATATGGACACGGACTGCTTCAGTATCTAAGGAATCACAATATAGTCTCAACTGTAATGTTATAATTTATTTTACTTAAGTGGAGAAGTGTTTTGCCTCCAATTAACATGCCTCACAGTCGCATGAAGTAACTCATTTTGTTGTTCAGTCTGCTCAGTCGCAGGAATGTTTTTAATGAAGTGAGCGATGGTCTCGAATCATTTACACTGACACACACAGCCTTCCACCAATGTCTGAATGCTTAGGAAGAAACAGATATATCCTCTAATGTCGAAACAGATGTCAAAATCAATACAGGCTGGAGCCATCCACCTGTAGTTATGACAGAGGGGACTAGAGCCCTTGGTGTCAGGTTTAACAGGAGGTTGAGGATGTTGCTAACTCAGCTGATCCATGAGACTCAGACTGCGGTTCATTTCCACTGCCTCCCAGTCTGGGAAGATGCTGCAAAATGAGATATCTAGTTACCAGCATCAATCTTTGAAAGGGTCTTAATGGAGCTCTCAGCAGAAGCAGAGGCAGCCCCTTGTGACCAGAGTCGGAAATATATCAGACCCCTGAGAGCTCTTCTTCAAAGGATTACAGACTCACTCATAAACCTCCTTTCAGGGAATCTCTTCTGACTCTGAAAACAATCGATTGATTCAGACGAGGTTAGCTGTTGTCAGTGAACTCTTTATCATTAGCAGGAACTAAAGGTTACTTTGTGTTTTAATGGTCAATTTGGAACAAGAAGGGTACCCTTGAGTTACTTGCTCTAATTAGAGAAGGCGAATCAGGAAGTGCATCCGATCACACTCTTTTCACGCGTTCAGCTTCTCTCTCGTTCAAATTGGCCAGCAATCGTGTGCTTTTGATTTTTCACAATGATTTCCGCATAAGCAAACTTCAGATTACTTTTAGCTTCCCCGCTGCTGTATAATCCTCCTCTCCAGGTACCATGTCCTCAAAGGACATTGGCAACCACGGACTTCCATTGGATTGGTCCATGATCATGCTTGGCAAAGCACTGCAGTGATTGAATAAGAACACCCCACCCCCTCTCTCCACACCCCAGTCCCCCCTGCCCGGAACCTCATGTCAAAGATATCTAATGGCTAATTAACAATCCCTCACTTGTCCTGATTAAACGCACTGGATTTTGTAAGGCAACAAGTTCAGGAAAGTGCTGAAATATAGCAAGAGAAAAATAAATTCTACTTCCCATCTGTTGGTTTAGCATCATGGAATATCAAGAGGAATGTCACCTCTCCCCCGTTTGACTGTTGAGAGTGCATCTTGTAGAGAGGATGTGCAGTTACTTCTTCACAGAAGTAAATGAAGTCTCTGTATCTGTATTTGTGTCTATCACATATGGATCACACTGCTGGCATCCTGCTGTACACATCACATTCAAGATGTCACGCTGCATACATTACACTCCGGGTGACATATTCCTGCTATCGTGATCCAGACTTCACACTCTGCCACACAAGGAAAAACAATGTGAGCACCTATCTGCCCCCTCAGATGGCCATAAGAGAACAGGCAGCACTATTTGGAAAGGAACGGGAAGTTGTTCCTGATATCCTAGTCATCAGTTGCTCTGGCACTTACATTTCCTCCTCTTTCCCTTCTTTCGCTTACCTCCTTGACAAGCTCATCTCACAAAAATCAAGGGTGACACTGCAGTCCTGAGGGAGCATATTCTGGTATAAAAACAAAAAATGCTGGAAAAACTCGGTAGGTTTGGCAGCACCTGTGGAGAGAGAAATACAGTTAAGACTTGACTATACAGACTCGAAATGTGAATGTTAAAAATAGAGACATTGAAAATGGCAGCGGGGGAGGCCATTCAGCCCTTCGAGCTTGCTCCACCTTTCATTATGATCATGGCAGATCCATCCAACTCAGTAACCTTTTCCTGCTTTTCCCCCGTTTCCTTTGATCCCTTTCGCCCCAAGAGCTATTGAACCTCTTCTTGAAAACATGCAAACGTTTTGGCCTCAAATGCTTTCCGTGGTGGTGAATTCCACAGGCTCACCACTCTCTGGGTGAAGAGGTTTCTCCTCATCTCTGTCCTAAATGGTTTACCCTTTATCTTTAGACTGTAATATCTGGGTCTGGACTTCCCCTTGACAATAACTCTGCTAAGGCCTGGTTTACAAAACTCTTGTTCATTCGAACAATGAAAAAGAACACTGTCATGGTGTAGAGTGCTTGCTTCCCAGCTCGGGGATCATCGGGAATGTCCGTCTGGGCCCCGACTTTATAAACTCCCGCCAAATGGTTCCTATTGGGCGAGCCTCCGCCCGCTCAATGGGGGAACCAGTGCTCCATGAATTCCACAGGGAGATCAATCGACGATTGATCCTTTATGGTCGTCATAGCACCCACCATTGGGAGCATCATTCCTGTATCTATCCTGTCTAGTCCTGTTCAATTTTATAGGTTTCTTTGAAATCCCTCCTCATTCTTATAAAGTCCAGTGAATGCAAATCTCGCCCACTCAATCTCTCCTCATAGGTCAGTCCCACCCTCCCAGGAATCAGACTGGTAAACCAGTCTGGTTAACTCTGTTTCTCTCTCCACAGATGCTGCCAGACCTGCTGAGCTTTTCCAGCATTGTCGGTTTTTATCTCAGATTTGCAGCATCCGCAGCGTTTCGGTCTTGTCAAAGATTCTGTTGTTTGGTAACACTATCTGCTGCCAGAAGTGTTCAAACATGGCATCTGATAGGATGTGATATCCCTAGAAACTGATGCAGAGCAGCAGGAGCTAACCCAGAGTTCAGAAATGTTCTCTTAACATCAGATCTGCTGAAAGGAAGAAAAAAGTAAGAACGTTCCATTTGCGTCACGTCTTATCACACCCTATGGACTTTCCAAAGATCTTCACGACCAATGAATTTCAGTTTGAAGAGCAGTCTTATTTATTATGTACCCATGTGGCTATTACGATCAAAGCTGTTGAGAATGCCAACCAAATCATTGAGGCCACTTCACTGCTCCTGCATCCACTCAGTAATCTGGCGAAATATTCTACACGCAATCGAGGACCCAACGAGATGCCAGTATCTGCCCTGGCAGAGGATTCTCTCACTCTGGTGATGGTGATTCCTCAGAGTGGCATCCGACTTCTGAGGCTTCCATTACCTCACCCGCTGACTCCTGGTATTCTTCCAATATTGGCACTGCAGTTTAGAGAGAATATAACATAATTAAGGTACCATCTCTTCATGGCTCCTTCTCATTGTTTATGGCACCTTTACAAACAATGCTGTGCAACTCTGACCCCTGCAGTAAATACCCCCTCCCTCCCTCCCCCGGAACCATCGGCAAGGGTTGCGGGTTGGCCCGCAACCATCGGCAAGAGGGAACCAAATGCTGGAACCACCAGATGAATGGATTGTTTGGTGCATGTCCATCATCTCTTGTAGATAGAAGGAAGCCAACAATTTCTATCTATCCAAGTACCATGCTTTCCTTGGCCAAACCCATTTTGATATTAAGCTAAAGAGACTGGCATGTCATTTTGGCATAAGCATAGGCGTGCAATGTCGGAATAGTAACAAGCATTAATTTAGTTGGATCTTTTTATGTATGCTGCTCCAGACTGGTTCTTTCCCTCATTACGTTAGACTCAGTGCACGATTTAATGCCACGCTGTGCCCGAAAAGCAGCTTGCCGCAGTGCAACGTGGCCAATGAAAGCCAGGAAATACATCTCCCGGGATCTACCAGGCTGACCACGCCTCGCGGGATCCAACGTGACCTCACGACATTGTGATGTAAATCCCGCCCACAATGGGCGGGATCAATTTTTGGCAAATCTGCATATTAGAGCGAGGCAATAAGCCTCACTATAATGTAGAGATTCCCAAGGTACCTGAGGTTTTCGGATTCAACCCCTTCGCCACGGAGACCTCGAGCAAGTACCATTCAGCACTGGTCCCCACAAATGTGGACCAGACGGAATGGCACTTGGGGTCTCCCAGGGGATCGGAGGTCCCCAGCTGCGTGCCCTTTAGACTCTCCCATAGAGTGTGCGGGCAGGGGGGGGGGGGGGGCGGTGGTGGGAGGCTGGGGATCGTTTAGGGGAAGCACGGTAGCATTGTGGTCAGCACAATTGCTTCACAGCTCCAGGGTCCCAGGTTCGGTTCCCGGCTGGGCCACTGTCTGTGTGGAGTCTGCACATTCTCCCCGTGTGTACGTCGATTTCCTCCAGGTACTCCGGTTTCCTCCCACAGTCCAAAGATGTGTAGGTTAGGTGGATTGGCCATGCTAAATTGCCCTTCGTGTCCAAAATTGCCTTTCGTGTTGGGTGGGATTAGTGGGTTATGGGGATGGGTGGAGGTGTGGACCTTGGGTAGGGTGCTCTTTCCAAGAGCCGGTGCAGATTCAATGGGCTGAATGGCCTCCTTCTGCACTATTAATTCTATGAGTTCTATGAGTTTCAGGGGCCTTGGAGATCGGGATGTCACTTAAAAATGGTGTGCTGATCTCTTGCTACAATGGGGAGGTCCGGCGAGCAGAGCCCCGTTTTGTACAGTGGGGAGCTATGTGCATCCGCAGCCGAGCTTTCTCCATTCAAAGCAAGCTGTGTTGAACAGCCACGTGTTTCTCAGCACTGCGAGCGCCAGGAAACACGCGGCTAAACTCGCTCACTAGGAGACTTTGTTCCCTTTTGGGAGAATAGCACCCTCAGTATTCCAGCTGAGGCTGTATCCAGAATGACTATACGTATTCACTGTGAGTCTCCTCTCCATTTTTCTCCTGAAGTTTGATGCATTATCCCAGTGGGATGAAATACCCTTCATTACCCCACCCAAGAGGTGATTATTGATTTGTGAGGCTTGATAGTGATATTCAAAAATCTATCATCTGAATGTTTAAAATTCAACCGGATGTGCTAGGACAGGGGTGGGCAAACTTTTCCGTGCAAGGGCCGCATTCAGAAATCCACAATTCACAAAGGGCCGCATAGTATATTAAGTAAAATAATTACTTCACCCGGTTATGATTCTGGGCGCCTCATATAGAACATAGAACAGTACAGCACAGAACAGGCCCTTCGGCCCTCGACGTTGTGCCAAGCAATGATCACCCTACTCAAGTCAACGTATCCACCCTATACCAGTAAGTAACCCAACAGCCCCCCCACCCATTAACCTTTAAAAAAAAATTTAAAAAAAAAAAAAAAAAAATTTTTTTTTAAAAAAAAATTTTTTTTTTTTTTTTTTAATGACTTGGTGGGCCGCAGAAATACCTTTGGCGGGCCGCATGCGGCCCGCGGGCCGTAGTTTGCCCACCCCTGTGCTAGGATATGGTTTGTAGACTCAGGTGGGCATATGAAGGTGGACGAAGCACGCAATGTATACTTTTTTAAAAATCTGTTCATGGGATGTGGGCGTCACTTGCTGGGCCAACATTTATTACCCATCACCGTGGGCATTGAAGAGTCGATCACATTTCTGTGGGTCTGAAGTCTAGGTAAGGATGGCAGATTTTCTTCCACAGAACCATAGGAAAGTTACAGCACAGAAGCAGGCTATTCGGCCCATCTTGTCCATGCCAACCCGAGGACACCAGGTGCCCTTTCTAATAAGAACATAAGAACTATGAGCAGGAGTAGGCCATCTGGCCCCTCGAGCCTGCTCCGCCATTCAATGAGATCGTGACTGATCTTTTGTGGACTCAGCTCCACTTTCCGGCCCGAACACCATAACCCTTAATCCCTTTATTCTTCAAAAAACTATCTATCTTTACCTTAAAAACATTTAATGAAGGAGCCTCAACTGCTTCACTGGGCAAGGAATTCCATAGATTCACAACCCTTTGGGTGAAGAAGTTCCCCCTAAACTCAGTCCTAAATCTACTTCCCCTTATTTTGAGGCTATGTCCCGTAGTTCTGCTGTCACCCGCCAGTGGAAACAACCTGCCCGCATCTATCCTATCTATTCCCTTCATAATTTTAAATGTTTCTATAAGATCCCCCCTCATCCTTCTAAATTCCAACGAGTACAGTCCCAGTCTACTCACCTCTCCTCATAATCCAACCCCTTCAGCTCTGGGATTAACCTAGTGAATCTCCTCTGCACACCCTCCAGTGCCAGTACGTCCTTTCTCAAGTAAGGAGACCAAAACTGAACACAATACTCCAGGTGTGGCCTCACTAGCACCAGAATTTCTTGAATTCAAACTCCCCTGGTTGGATTCGAGCCCAGGTCCCCAGAGCATTACCCTGGGTCCCTGGATTACTAGTGGAGTGACAATACCACAACGTCACTGCTTCCCTTCGCACACTAGAATGACAGGAGGAGCCAGTTTATGCAAATCACACTCTTTCATTCTCACCTCTGACTTTCACTCATTTCTGCTCTTTGCTTTTCACTCAGTCCGAACTCTACCATTCTCTCATTACACCTTCAATCCATTAACCCATTCCTCTCCTCTGGCTGTCACACATCCTTATCCTTTGTCTTTGACTCATGCTTTTCTACTCTGTTACACTGACTTCAGAGAGTCAATCATAGAATAGACCTTTTTTTCCTATAAAGGGGAAATTTAGTGTGGCCAATCCACCTAACCTGCACATCTTTGGGTTGTGGGGGTGAGACCCACACAGACATAAGGAGAATGTGCAAACTCCATATGAACAGTGACCCTGGACCAGAAGCTATCACAGGTCCTCGGCACAGCAAGGCAACAGTGCTAACCACTGCGCCGTCGTGCTGCCCCCCCAGAATAAATGTTTAATGGCTTCTCTTCCAACTCCTGCAAGGCCGGAATTCTCTGACCTTGGCCACGGCTGATTCACCGGTCCCGCTGTATTGTTTTGTCTGAGCGCCAAACTCTTCGTTCTTGCTGGCTGCGCTGGCGGGGCGAATTAAATCAGCAAAATTCGGCCACTATCTCTGCTGTCCCAAATATCTATCCTTGGCTCCTTCAATTTCTCAGCTGTGTACCGCCCTTTGATGACATCATCCAAAAACAAAGCAGCAATTTGCACATTGTCTGACTGCTTGCCCAACATCCAGTACCAGAGGAGGAGAAATTTCTTCCAACTAAATATTGGGGTATCCTCCAAATCCCCAAATCCATTGTCATCACCAACTCTGTGCCCTAGCCATATCTCTGTCTGATATCTATCTGAGACTGAACAAGAGTGTTTGCAAACTTGACTCCAAAAATAAGCTTCCGACCACTTAACCTCCACCTTCATTAAGATAGCCTGCTTCCCACCAGGACGCCACCCGTTTCAACCCCTGCATCAGCTCATCTGTTGCCAAAACCCACATTCATGCCTTTGTAACCTCCAGATTTCATTATCCCTGCATTCCTGCCCATCCTCCCAATTTCCACCCTCTGTAAAACTCAGGTCATCCAAAACACTGTTGCCAGTGTCCTTGTTTTCATCAAACCCTGTGAGCCTATCATCCCTGCTACCTGTGTCAGATCTGTCATAATATCCACTCATGTATATAATGAGATGCAGACAGGCAGTGATTGACACACAGGATTACCAGTGCACACACAACACAGAACAACCAACCACCAGACAGGACACCGCCACTATAAAGCCCACAGGGCATTAAGACTCCCGCTCTTTTCGGGACCCAGATACTGAGACAGTCAGAGTGCACAAGTTAGTGGGCACTATTGCCATGTGGTAGCTAGTAAGTCTGGTCGAGCCAGTAAGAGGTCATCAGTAGGATTAGCAGAGTGTCAACCCACAGCTGAACATGTACAGCAGTCCACTCGTTAAATAAAACAGTGTTGGATCATCTCCAGTGTCAGACGTTTGATTCTAACTTCCATGCATCCAGTTGCAGTCGACGTTGAACCAACCCGCCTAACACATCATGGTGCCAGAGTGCTATTAATCCTGCCGAACCTACCTCGAGAAAATCTGCAACGCCCAGCAAGCGGCCATCCAGCAAAATAGAAAACATCCAGCCTCCTCCGCAGCTCCGCATCTCCGGCAACCTCGCCGCCAATTGAAAAATCTTCAAGCAAAAGTTCCTCCTGTACATCAAGGCCTCCGACCTCGAGGCAGCATCGGATGCGAGGAAGATCGCGCTATTTCTCTCGACCGCGGGGGCTCACCCCATCCATTTCTACAACTCGCTTACGTTTTCCGATGGCGAAGACAAGACGAAGTTCAAAACAGTTCTGCTAAAATTCGACAATTGAAGTGATTGAGAGCTTTGAACGTTACATCTTCCAACAGAGGCTTCAGGGTAAGGAAGGGTCCTTTCCCTGAATTCGCTGCTGAAACATGTATCTCTCGAAGCTCTTGTTGACCTCGACCGTGCAGTGGCTGTCGAACTTTAGAATTACAGTCTTGAACTTCGATTTGTCCTCCCCCTCATCGAAGGTGAGCGAGTTGTAAATGTGCAGAGCATGGTCCCCGGCTGTGAAGAGGAAGAGAGCAATCTTCCGTGCGTCCGAGGCAGCTTCCAGGTACAGCTGGAAGCGCTGTTTGAAAAGTTTCCAGTTGGAGCCCAGATTCCCTGCAATGCGGAGAGGCGGCGGCGGGCGAACGGAGTCCATTCTGTAGGATGGCTGGAGACTGGTGGAAGGCAGATCACTGAAGGGTAGGTCTCAGAAGTGCGAGCATCCCTCAACTTCTGGTACCATGAAGTGTTGGCTAGTGTGGACTTGAGAGATGAACAGACACTTCCAACACTGATGAAGGTTCAACTCAATTTTATTATCTACTTCTAACTAACTAACACACAATGATGGTGGGTCTAAATGATGCTAACATAAACTAGAGACCTAAGCCTTGTCCAAACCAGTTGATTCTCTCAGCACGTGGTGTAAGTCTGTGCTGTGCTGGATGAGTTCTTGTTACACTGAGAGGCAGCACCCAGAATGAGCGGGAACCGTGGTGCCCTCTGCCTTTATAGTGTGTGTATTTTAACTGGTGATTGGCTGCGGTGTTTGTACATGTTGATTGGTCTCTGTGTGTGTCCATCAAAGTGTGTCTGCAACATGATATACTGGTGTATATTATGACTTCCCCCCTTTTATAAAAAAATGTTGATATAGGCATGTGATAATAAATAGTGTGGGTGTGTGAAGAGTGCACCTAGCTACGTGTGAGGTGCAAAAACATGTGTACAAAGCTATATACAGGGAACAAGACTATTTACAGAGGAAGGTGCCTGGTGCAGATGACTACCATGAACTGGAACAACCAACGAATCTATCTACAAATCACTGGATAATGAATGCAACAATAAAGGATATAGGAAAAAAAAACATTTCAGAGAGTCCACATGTGTGCAGAGTTCATAAGTTCAGTCTCTGAGGTGGGCGACGAACTCCGGTTGACCGGAAGGGTGGCACACCACTCATCATCCTGACTGATGCTGTGGACGTGGACAGGTTCAGTGCCACGCTTGGGGGAACATCCTGTTCGTGGTGACGACACTGATTTGGAACGGGACCTGTGGGTCATTGCAGGCACAGTCGGAAGCAAGGTCTGGAGTAGGTTCATTGGTGGCAGGCTAGATAGCCCTGACGTCTCTGTGGGGCTGGGTGGACCTCCTAAAAACTGCAGGCATGGAAGATCTGCACATTGCAGCGTAGTGGCCTCGTTTGCCACACTGCAGGCAGCGTCGGGACTTCCCGGGACATTGCCGCTTTAAGTGGGCGGAGCCGCAGTTGCCGCACGCCGGAGCGTCGGGACGTTCGTCGTGCCACCGCGCATGCGCGGGGCGATCCAGCGTGGCGCACACCTGTGCGAAGCGCTCCGTGACATCAGCACGCTCGCTGCGTGTAAGCGCGGGACTCCGCGATAAGCGCGTGAAATGGCCGCCATCGTTCAGATCTAGAGCCTGAAAAGATTTAATAATTAGGACCCATTCTGCCTCGTAAGGGGCTTGCCGCGCCGTTTCAGCGGCCTGGATGCAGGAGTAGCGCGTGGAGGCATGTTCATGAAGTACACAGGTCTCAATGGCCGTAGAGAGATGGAGCTGCTTTACTTTTAGTAGCTGCTGGCGCAGGGGCTCAGATTGAACACCAAAAACAATCTGGTCACGGAGCATGGAGTCAGAGGCGGACCCGTAGTTGCAGGACTGCGCAAGGACGTGAAGGTGGGTAATAAAAGATGGGAAAGGCTCGTCCTTACCCTGAATTCGCTGCTGAAACATGTATCTCTCGAAGCTCTCATTGACCTCGACCACACAGTGGCTGTCGAACTTTAGAATTACGGCCTTGAACTTCGATGTGTCCTTACCCTCATCGAAGGTGAGCGAGTTGTAAATGTGCAGAGCGTGGTCCCCGGCTGTGAAGAGGAAGAGAGCAATCTTCAGTGCGTCCGAGGCAACTTCCAGGTCCCTGGCTTCGAGGTACAGCTGGAAGCGCTGTTTGAAAAGTTTCCAGTTCGAGCCCAGATTCCCTGCAATGCGGAGAGGCGGCGGCGGGCGAACGGAGTCCATTCTGTAGGATGGCGCGAGACTGGTGGAAGGCAGATCACTGAAAGGTAGGTCTCAGAAGTGCGAGCATCCCTCAACTTCTGGTAGCATGAAGTGTTGGCTAGTGTAGACTTGAGAGATGAACAGACACTTCCAACACTGATGAACGTTCAACTCAATTTTATTATCTACTTCTAACTAACTAATACACGATGACGGTTGGTCTAAATGATGCTAACTTAAACTAGAGACCTAATCCTTGCACGAACCAGTTGATTCTCTCAGCACGTGGTGTAAGTCTGTGCTGGGCTGGATGAGTTCTTGTTACACTGAGAGGCAGCACCCAGAATGAGCGGGAACCGTGGTGCCCTCTGTCTTTATAGTGTGTGTATTCTAACTGGTGATTGGCTGCGGTGTTTTTACGTGTTGATTGTTCCCTGTCTGTGTCTGCACCATGATATACTGGTGTATATTATGACAATCCAGAAGGATTTAAATGACATGACACCTCGGCTACAGCTAATTCTTCTTCGTCTCCGCCGATATGACTTCGTACTCGTCTACACACCGGGTAAAGAGCTGATCATTGCGGATGCCCTATCCCGGTCCATCACCACGCCGTGTGAACAGTGCGACTTCATCTGCCACATAGAGGCACAGATGCAGTTGTGTGTCAGCAACCTACCAGCCACTGATGAACGTGTGGTCCAAATACGTGAAGAAATTGCCAAGGATCCGCTCCTGCAGCGCATGATGCAACACCTCGCCCATGGCTGGCAAAAGGGGCAATGTCCCCAGTTCTTTAACGTTAAGGACGAGTTAACGGTCATTGAGGGAATCCTTAAACTGGATAGGATCGTATTTCCTCAAAGCATGTGAGCTATGGTGCTCGGACAGGTCCATGAGGGTCACCTTGGAGTCGGAAAATGTCGACGCAGAGCTCGGGGCGCGGTTTATTGGAAGGGCATCAACCAGGACATTGCTGACATGGTCCTCAACTGTCCAACATGCCAGAAGTTTCAACCGGCTCAGCCCAAAGAAACACTGCAACAGCACGAGATTGTGACCTCTCCGTGGTTAAAGTGGGGGTAGACCTCTTTCACGCCAATGTGCTCCTGGTCGACTACTTCTCCAGTCACCCAGAAGTGGTGAAATTGTCGGACCCCACGTCTAGGTCCATCATCAAAGCTTGCAAAGCGACGTTTGCCAGACATGGGATACCACTCACAGTAATGAGTGACAACGGTCCATGTTTCTACAGCCAGGAATGGTCCAATTTTGCACGATCCTACAACTTCAGACACATCACCTCCAGTCCCCATTACCCGCAATCAAACGGGAAGGCCGAGAAAGGGGTCCATATCGTCAAGCGGTTGTTGTGCAAGGTTGCAGACTCAGCCTCCGATTTCAATTTGCCGCTGCTGGCCTACAGGGCAGCCCCTCTGTCGACTGTTTTGTCTCCGGCGCAGATTCTCATGAACCGCAACCTGAGGACGACTGTTCCAGCCATCCATATTCCAGACCTTGACCACCTCACGGTGCTGCAGAAGGTGCAGCGAACCAGGGAAAAGCAGACGATCACGTATGATGTTCATGCCACGGATCTAATTAGTTTAAACTAATTCAGCAGGGGGATGGGAACCTAAATTGTAGACCCAGTGTACAGGATGTTGAGAGTAGTGAGGTCAGGGATAGGGTTAAAAGTTCGAAAGAGGGCACCGGCAAGCAGGACGCTGGTTTGAAGTGTGTCTACTTCAACGCCAGGAGCATCCGGAATAAGGTGGGTGAGCTTGCAGCATGGGTTGGTACCTGGGATCTCGATGTTGTGGCGATTTCGGCGACATGGGTAGAGCAGAGACAGGAATGGTTGTTGCAGGTTCCAGGATTTAGATGTTTCTGTAAGAACAGAGAAGATGGTAAAAGAGGGGGGGGTGTGGCATTGTTAATCAAGGAAAGTATTACGGCGGTAGAAAGGACGCTTGAGGACTCGTCTACTGAGGCAGTATGGGCCGAGGTTAGGAACAGTAGAGGAGAGGTCACCCTGTTGGGAGTTGTCTATAGACCTCCGAATAGTCCCAGAGATGTAGAGGAAAGGATTGCAAAGATGATTCTTGACAGGAGCGAGAGTAACAGGGTAGTTGTTATGGGGGACTTTAACTTTCCAAATATTGACTGGAAATACTATAGTTCGAGTACTATAGATGGGTCAGTTTTTGTGCAGTGTGTGCAGGAGGGTTATCTGACACAGTATGTAGACAGGCCAACAGGGGGCGAGGCCACATTGAATTTGGTACTGGGTAATGAACCCGGCCAGGTGTTAGATTTAGATGTAGGTGAGCACTTTGGTGATAGTGATCACAGCTCGGTTATGTTTACTTTAGCAATGGGCAGGGATAGGTATATACCGCAAGGCAAGAATTATAGCTGGGGGAAAGGCAATTATGATGCTATTCGGCAAGATTTAGGAGGTATAGGATGGGGAAGGAAACTGCAGGGGATGGGTACAATCGAAATGTGGAGCTTTTTCAAGGAACAGCTACTGCGTGTCCTTGATAAGTATGTACCTGTCAGGCAGGGAGGAAGTTGTCGAGCAAGGGAGCCGTGGTTTACTAAGGAAGTTGAAGCACTTGTCAAGAGGAAGAAGAAGGCTTATGTTAGGATGAGACATGAAGGCTCAGTTAGGGCACTTGAGAGTTACAAGTTAGCCAGGAAGGACCTAAAGGGAGAGTTAAGAAGAGCGAGGAGAGGACACGAAAAGTCGTTGGCGGATAGGATCAAGGAAAACCCTAAGGCTTTCTATAGGTATATCAGGAACAAAAGAATGACTCGAGTAAGATTAGGGCCAATCAAGGATAGTAGTGGAAAGTTGTGTGTGGAATCAGAGGAGATAGGGGAAGCATTAAATGGATATTTTCGTCAGTGTTTACACTGGAGAAAGACAATGTTGTCGAGGAGAACACTCAGGTTCAGTCGACCAGGCTAGATGGAATTGAGGTTCAAAAGGAGGAGGTGTTAGCAATTTTAGAAAATGTCAAAATAGACAAGTCCCCTGGGCCAGATGGGATTTATCCTAGGATTCTCTGGGAAGCCAGGGAGGAGATTGCTGAGCCTTTGTCCTTGATCTTTATGTCGTCTTTGTCGACAGGAATAGTGCCGGAAGACTGGAGGATAGCAAATGTTGTCCCCTTGTTCAAGAAGGGGAGTAGAGACAACCCTGGTAATTATAGACCTGTGAGCCTTACTTCGGTTGTGGGTAAAATGTTGGAAAAGGTTATAAGAGATAGGGTTTATAATCATCTTGAAAAGAACAAGTTGATTAGCGATACTCAACACGGTTTTGTGAAGGGTAGGTCATGTCTCACAAACCTTATTGAGTTTTTTGAGAAGGTGACCAAACAGGTGGATCAGGGTAAAGCTGTTGATGTGGTGTATATGGATTTCAGTAAGGCGTTTGATAAGGTTCCCCACGGTAGGCTATTGCAGAAAATAAGGAAGTATGGAATTGAAGGTGATTTAGCGGTTTGGATCAGTAATTGGCTAGCTGAAAGAAGACAGAGGGTGGTGGTTGATGGCAAATGTTCATCCTGGAGTTCAGTTACTAGTGGTGTACCGCAAGGATCTGTTTTGGGGCCACTGCTGTTTGTAATTTTTATAAATGACCTGGAAGAGGGTGTAGAAGGATGGGTTAGTAAATTTGCAGATGACACGAAGGTCGGTGGAGTTGTGGATAGTGCTGAAGGATGTTATAGGATACAGAGGGACATAGATAAGCTGCAGAGCTGGGCTGAGAGGTGGCAGATGGAGTTTAATGCGGAAAAGTGTGAGGTGGTTCACTTTGGAAGGAGTAACAGGAATGCAGAGTACTGGGCTAATGGCAAGATTCTTGGTAGTGTAGATGAACAGAGAGATCTCGGCATCCAGGTACATAAATCCCTGAAAGTTGCCACCCAGGTTAATAGGGCTGTTAAGAAGGCATATGGTGTGCTAGCCTTTATAAGCAGGGGGATTGAGTTTCGGAACCACAAGGTCATGCTGCAGCTGTACATAACTCTGGTGCGGCCACACCTGGAGTACTGCGTGCAGTTCTGGTCACCACATTATAGGAAGGATGTGGAAGCTTTGGAAAGGGTTCAGAGGAGATTTACTAGGATGTTGCCTGGTATGGAGGGAAGGTCTTACGAGGAAAGGCTCAGGGAATTGAGGTTGTTTTCGTTAGAGAGGAGAAGGCTGAGAGGTGACTTAATAGAGACATATAAGATAGTCAGAGGGTTAGATAGGGTGGACAGTGAGAGTCTTTTTCCTCGGATGGTGATGACCAACACGAGGGGACATAGCTTTAAATTGAGGGGTGAGAGATATAGGACAGATGTCAGAGGCAGTTTCTTTACTCAGAGAGTAGTAGGGGTGTGGAACGCCCTGCCTGCAATAGTAGTAGACTCGCCAACTTTAAGGGTATTTAAGTGGTCACTGGATAGACATATGGATGAAAATGGAATAGTGTAGGTCAGATAGGCTTCAGATGGTTTCACAGGTCGGCGCAACATCGAGGGCCGAAGGGCCCGTACTGCGCTGTAGTGTTCTATGTTTTATGTTCTATCTGCCTGCGCTGGCTCCAGCAGATGTTGTTCGCGTCCAGTTGCCTGAGGAAGGTTGACCGGCCCCAGCTGTTGTTGTCAGGAAGGCCGCCCCGAGGTCTTTCATTGTTAAAATGGCTGACGGCTCCATTCTCAGGCGCAACAGGAGGGCGCTGCGGAGAGTTCACCGCCTAACTGCAATGCTCTGCCGGTTATCATGTCTCCACCGGACGCCTCCTGCCACGAGGCTCTGATCTGCCAGCGATCTCGCCTGTCCACGACACCGCCGCAATGCCAGCAATCCCACCTGTCCAAGTGCCGGCGTCTCCTGCTCCACCTCTGCAGCAATCAACCAGAATTCGTTGCCCGCCTCAAAGACTGAGGGTGCGATTCTCTGCAAATGCGGAGAGTCGTAAAGGCTGACGTGAAACTGGCCGTGTTTCACGGCAGCCTCCGCGCCCCCTCCCGGGACCCGATTCTCCCCCCCGGGCGGGGCTAGCAGCACGGCCCCGTGAAGCACGGCATCGCAGGCTTAGCGACCGTCGTTAAGACTGCGCGCCAAGCGTCATGGCGGCTGATGCGCACGAAGATGTCAGCCGCGCATGCGCGGATTGGACGGCTCCAACCCGCGCATGCGCGGATGACATCATCACGCATATGCGTCAAACCCACGCATGCGCGGGCCATCATGCCCCTCAGCCGCCCCGCGGACTGATCCTGCGGGGCGGCGGAGGAACAAAGAGTGCGCGGGTATCAGACCCGCTGCCCGCGATCGGTGCCCACCGATCGCAGGCCCATGCCACCCTTGGTGCCATGGTTGTCCGGGACGGCACTTTGCGGCCGTTTTCACGAACAGTGAGAGCAGGTGTGTTTGCGTTCGTGAAAACGGCCGTAAAGGCCTGGGAACTCGGCCCATCTGCCTGGGTTGAATCGCTGATCACCGTAAAAAACGGCGAGCAGCGATTCGTGTCGTGGGGCGGCCGTGGGGGGGGGGAGAATAGCGGGAGGTCAGGAAAAATGTCGGGAAGGCCCTCCCGCTATTCTCCAACCCGTCGTGGGCAGCGGAGAATCGCGCCCTGAATCTATAGACTTTACTTTTGTAAATTTTGTTCAGTTTGCTCTGTATCTGCTCGATAGGCACCTTCCCATGTATGTATATTCATTAACTCACCACTTGTACATAGTCAGGCATGTATATACCTTCACGTTCCATAACTTATTTTTTTTTAAAAAGGGGAGATATCATAATATCCACTCCTGTATATAATGAGATGCAGACAGGCAGTGATTGACACACAGGATGACCAATGAACACACAACACAGAACAACCAATCACCAGACAGGACACCACCACTATAAAGCCCACAGGGCATTAAGACTCTCGCTCTTTTCGGGACCCAGATACTGAGACAGTCAGAGTGCACAAGTTAGTGGGCACTATTGCCATGTGGTAGTTAGTAAGTCTGGTCGAGCCAGTAAGAGGTCATCAGTAGGATTAGCAGAGTGTCAACCCACAGCTGAACATGTATAGCAGTTCATAGTTAAATAAAACAGTGTTTGATCATCTCCGGTATCAGACGTTTGTTTCTAGCTTCCCTGCGTCCAGTTGCAGTCGACGTCGAACCAACCTGCCTAACACATCAAGATCCATTGTCAGACACTCACTCGCTGGATCCCAGTTAAGCAACGCCTTCATTTTAAAACTTTCATCCTGAATTTGAAATCACTCCATTCCCTCACACCTCCCGAGCTCCGTAATTTACTCCAGTCCTATGAGATTTTAAAAATTCTTTCATGGCAGGACCTGCATTTGTTGCCTATCCCTAATTGCCTTTGAGCTGAACAGCTTGCTCGGCCATTAGAGAGGGCACTTTAGAGTGAATCACATTAATGCAGCTCTGAGTCACATGTAGGGCAGATCAAGTAAGGATGGCAAATTCCCTTCCCTGAAAGGCCTTAGTGAACCAAATGGGCTTTAACAACAATCAATGATAGTTTTGTGGTTCACCATTACTGAGGCTAGCTTTATAATTTTAGATTTTTCTTCTACGAATTGAATTTAAATTTGTATTAAATTTCACCAGCAGTTGATCGGATTCAAACCCAAGTCCCCAGGGCATTTGTCTGGGCCTCTGAATTATTAGTTCAGTGACATTACCACTACCCCACCATTTCTCCTTAACAAATCCATATAGTCCTCCAAAACACGCCACTTGCACTTCCCTGATTCAAATCAGTCCATTATTGGATGGCTGGTCCATCAGCTCCCAAGGCCTTAAACTCTGGAATTACTTTCTTAAATCTCTCCACCTCTCTACATGTCTTTCCTCCTTGAAAGTGCTCCTTAAAACCTACATCTTCCTCTGCCCTAATATCTCCTTATGTGACTTATTGTCAAATTGTGTTTGATAACACTCCTGAATGAGCCATGGGGAGTTTTACCATGCTAAAAGTTTGATGTAAGTACAAGTTGATGTTGTTCTGACTGCGAGCATACATTCATCCTTATCCTCTGTCCTTTGCTCATTTATCCCTTCTCTTTTTTTTTCATACTTTCCCTCTTTCCTCACCATTCCTCTGACTTTCATTTGTTCTTACCTTCTTACATGATGTGATTCTGCTGTATGGTTATTAACTGTATATTGAATGTTTATTTTTCTAGTATCACCGTGAAGGATCTGAAGGTCATGCTTCCTCAAGTCAACTACAGAGTCCCAAATATGAGGTTCCTGCGGGACAGGCTTCTGGTAAGTACAAACACTTCTCTTGCAACTCTTGTGTTTCTCCCATAGTTTTGTAGATCGGGAAACGTTTCTGACAGTATCGGTCTCCTTATTTAACAAAAGATGTAAATACATTAGAAGCAGTTCAGTCAAGGTTTACTGGGCTAATACCAGGAATGGGAGGGTTGTCTTATGAGGCAATGTTGGAGAGGTTTGGATCGTAATGACTTTTTAGAAGAGTAAGAGGAAACTTGATCAAAACTTTTAACATGCTGAGGGGTACTGACAGGGTGGATGTGGAGAGGATGTTTCCTCTTGTGGGTGAATCTAGAACAAAGGGCCACTGTTCAAGACAGAGATGAGGAGAAATTATTTCTCTCAGAGGACCGTGAGTCTCTGGAACTCACTTCCTCAAAAGACAGTGGAAGCAGAGTCTTGTGGAAGGAGAGTCTTTGATTATTTTAAGGCAGAGATCGATAGATTCTTGATTAACAAGGGGGTGAAAGGTTATTGGGGGTAGGCAGGAATGTGGGATTGAAGTTGCAATCGGATCAGCCATGATCTGGGTGGCACGGTGGCGCAGTGGTTAGCACTGCTACCTCACGGCGCCGAGGACTGGGTTCGATCCTGGCCCACACTGTCCGTGTGGAGTTTGCTCATTCTCCCCGTGTCTGCGTGGGTCTCATCCCCACAACCCAAAGATGTGCAGGGTAGGTGGATTGGCTACGCTAAATTGCCCCTTAATTGGAAAAAGAAATTGGGTACTCTAAATTTATTTTAAAAATCTGCCATGATCTTATTACATGGCAGAGCAGGCTTGAGGGGTCTATTCCTGCTCCTAATTCATATGTTCATAATACAGCCCTTTAAATATACTTTGTTCTGAAAGATTTTCCTGTAGGGGTTATATAAGTTGAGAATGGAACACAGTCAGTAACACCCTCACAAACTCCTTAGCTGAGCCACCCCAATGACTTATCTGGATAATGCAGTACCTGGTATGATATTCAATAATACAAATCGGGGCGCTCCCTATTGGAACAGCTTCATTTCCCTTTACTGTACTATCAGAAAAGGGTCCCATACTGTGAGATTTCAGATCCTGCAGCAAACGCAGCTTGTGGTCCCCTTAGAATATTATATTTTACAGCACAATCACGCCAATCAAAAAACGTGCAACTGATCACCTTTCCCTGCTCATTTCTTAACGCCCTCTTATTTCTCCTTTTCAAGTACACACCCAATAATATCTACTTCCCTGAGACTGAGGTCAATTTCTGTTCAGCTATGAACAGATGTGAGCTATTGGTCTCTGCCTCACGGGAGCTTGGCTATGAATGAACAAACTAGTGTTTTGAAATTTTATCCTGTGTTCAGAGACGGGCCATAAAGATGGAAGAAGAGAGCTCTGGCCTGTTTAACAAGGGCTCTCTTTCGAGCGTGCTGAAAGCTTCACAATTAAAGAGTGTAATTGGGTGTTAGGATATCAGTGGCTTTATGCCAAGGTTCACCTTCCTGATTAAGGAATTAGAGATCTCATAGCAATGTTCAAAATTTGGAAGCCGTTCACCTCGGTCATTACTATTTCCTCAACATATATCACAGAAAATCATTTATTCATTTATTTTGTGTGGGAACATTGCCCTTTACAAATTTATTGATGCACTTGCCTACAAAACAACAATAATCACACTTCAAAGGTATATCTTTGCCCATAAATTGCTTTTAAATGTTCTAAAGCCGCAATAAGGTGCAAATATAAACACATTCTTTCATTCATTCACTCTTTACACAACTGTTATAAATTTATGTTATGATAATGACCAGTAAGTTAATATTCTGTGATTTCCCCATTCCTGGAAAACTAATTTGCATCTCCTTCAGTCATAATCTTTGATTCAGGAAGAAAACAGAACGCGTTGTCTGTATTATATCTCCTTCCTGCTACAAGCTGTTCTTATGGATCCTAATCACACACAGATCCATTTTACAGTTTCGAAGTGCCAGGGAAATAAAAGTCATGTATGGAATGGCCATGACCGCGACTGGGTGCTGACTCATCGCTGAAACCTTAGCAGCACAATAATGCGAGATGTACACCTCCTCCACGTAGTGTTCGGGGAATCAGATTCCATCCTATTGCCCTTCATCGCTCGAATTTTTGAGATGTGTCATTGGCTTAAGGTAATTCTAGAAGAATAGTTATGTTGATATGAAAGTTGCCATAGTCTCAGAGGACCATAGGCTGCATTCCTCTTTGAGAGAAAACTGACTGGTGGTGATTTACCCCGAGGGTCTACACATCTCAGATGAGGGGCAAGGTTGAGAAGACGGGGCCTTCGTGAATAATCTCAACCGGTACGGGAATTTAACCCTCACTATTGGCGACACTCTGCGTCACGAACCAGCGCAGTGCAACCAACTGAGCTAACCGATCCCCAGCCTAACCTAATTTGACATGAGTAGATTTGACTTTGCGCTCCCTCCCATTTATTTTTAAACACACTTGTCTCCTGCCAAATGCAAGATAACTGTGCAAAATGGCGGCCGATGCCTGTCTATGCATGCTCGCTTGTCCACGCATGCACAGAAAACCAATTTTGCGCAGGAAAACAATTTTTAAATTTTGTTTTTTTGAGCATAGTGACACGCTTGAAGAAAATAGGAGCTTTGATTATCACAGAACACAGTCATTGGATGATAGTAGTATGGGGTCAGAGTGCCCACTTCTCTCTTACATTTTTTCTAAGTGCCAGCAGAAGCAGTCTTTCTGTTTTGGAGCAATGCTGTCATTCCACTGCAGCTTTTTGCACAGGTTTTCATATGATGAACCACAAGATAAAACTAAGACATTTTTTCTCCGCACCACCATGACATTCTTATTTAATTCTCTCCCCTATTCCCTCCCATGCTGATGATGTTTCTGCCAATCAGGTATTATATTAAAAGAAAAACAGTGAGACAGCCAGCGTCAGTTCTCAATAAAATTGGTGAGTTTGAATTTGCTTGAAAACATGAGAAACTAAATGGAGACGATAAGTGTCACCCTGAGGCTGGGGAAATTAGTAGACTTTTGACCACTGGCACTCGCAATGGTGTCACATTGGTACAACGGAGCATGCGCCATGTTGGCAGCAAATGCAGCCTTTTTTTAAAAAACAACTAATTCTACGCTTGCAAACAACACAGCCATCCACTAACTTAGTTTGTTGACACGCCGGTTGTTGGGATATCAATGCATTGCAGTTGGCAGTGATATGTTGGGTATGCTGGGTCTGCGAGGACTGCGTTTACTGTAGCAGTGAGAGAGACAGGCTTCCAACACTTGAAGAAATGCAACTCTATTTTATTGAACTCTTAACTATCATACATACTTTAACTGTGGGCTGACACTATGCTGAGTTGACTGGAGACCTGAGGCTAACCTGACCAGACTATCTTACTACCACATGGTGGATGTTCTAGTTGCTGCTCACAGGCTCTGACTGTCTCAGAGGCTGGATCCCCAGAGAGAGCGGGAAAACTAGTGCCCTCTGGCTTTATAGTGGCCGTGTCCTGTCTGGTGATTGGCTGCTGTGTTCTGTGTGTTCATTAGTCATCCTGTGTGTCAATCAATGTCTGTTTGTGGACCATCATATACTTGTGTGTATATTATGACAGGCAGTGATGGGTTTTAACCTTAAGTTGTGTGCATCCGTTAGGAGGAACAAAAAAGATCAGAGACCCATAATTCTGGGTTTACGCATAACGTACATTTCTGGAAACAAAATGTAATTGATAGAAGGTCTCATTTAAACCTTCATTAGAATATTTAAAGGAAGTAACAGTATCATAATAGTAACTCACATACCTTTCTCTGTCACTAATGTTGTGCTAATGATACTAAAAATATCACCATTTAATGTATCCAGGACCCTTCAGTGTTGCAGGGCAATGAGCAACATTAGTATGTATATATAAAGGCCAGAATTATATTTAAAAGAGATTTTCTCAACAGAGTAATAAGCACATAAAGTAATAAAGAGCTTACCTGGAGTATTGTGGACAGTTTTGGTCTCCTTACCTAAGGAAGGATATACTTGCCATAGAGGGAGTGCAGTGGCAGTTCACCAGAATAATTCCTGGTGTGGTAGGTTGTCTTATGAGAAGAGATTGAGGAGACTAGGTCGCTATTCTCTAGAATTTTGGAGAATGAGGAGGAACCTCCTTGAAACGTACAAAATTCTTCAAGGACCATAAGACATATCTGCAGAAGTAGGCCCTTCAGGCCATGGAGTCTGCTCCACCATTCAATGAGAACATGACTGATCTGATATAATCATCAACTCCACTTTCCCACCATATCCACATAACCCATCATTCCCTTATTGATTAAAAATCTGCCTATCCCACCCTTGAACATACTTTTTTTTTTAATAAACAATTTTATTGAGGTAGTTTTTGGCTTTATAAACAGTTACAGACATCATCAGAAAGGAAGCAAAAAAGGCAAAAATGTGCAAACATCCACGTTCTTTCAATACTTCCACCGTAACATATTGCACAAGCCCGCTCCCCTCCCATCGGTACTACCCGCCATATTTTCCCTCCTACTCTACTCTAACCCCCCCCCCCCCCCCCCCCCCCCCCCCCTGCTGACGCTCACTCTCCCGCAAAGAAGTCAATAATGGTTGCCACCTCCGGGTGAACCCCTGCACAGAACCCCTCAAGGCGAACTTGATTTTTTCCATCCCCAGGAAACTCGACATGTCCGCTAGCCACCACTCCGTCTTCGGGGGCTTTGAGTCCCTCCACGCCAATAGTATTCGTCGCCGGGCTATCAGGGAAGCAAAGGCCAGCACATCGGCCTCTTTCTCCCCCTGGACGCCCGGGTCTTCCGAAACCCCAAAAATTGCCACCCCTGGGCTCATCACCACCCTTGTTTTTAGCACCTGGGACATGACCCCCGCAAATCCCTCCCAGTACCCCCTCAGCTCAGGGCATGCCCAAAACATGTGAACATGGTTCGCTGGTCCTCCCGCACACCTAGCGCATTTGTCCTCTATCCCGAAAAATTTGCTCATCCGAGCCACCGTCATATGGGCCCGGTGAACGACCTTAAATTGGATCAGCCCGAGCCTAGCACATGTCGCGGTCGAGTTTACCCTACTCAGGGCCTCTGCCCACAGCCCATCCTCCATTTCCCCGCCTAGCTCCTCCTCCCATTTAAGTTTCAGTTCCTCTGTCTGGGACCCTTCCTCCCTCATGAGCACCTTATAAATACCCGAGACTCTACCCTCCCCTTCATCCCTCCCAGAGACTATTCTGTCTAGGATCCCCATTGGCGGGAGGCGCGGGAAAGATGGGACCTGTCTACGAACAAAGTCCCGCAACTGTAGGTATCTAAAATCATTTCCCCTTACCACCCCAAATTTCTCCTCCAAGCTCCTCAAACTCGCGAAGCTCCCTTCCAGGAACATATCACCCACCCTTCCCGCCCCTGCTCGCCGCCATACTCGGAACCCCCCATCCATACTGCCGGGGGCAAACCGATGGTTGTCGCAGATTGGCGCCCAGACAGACGCCCCCATCTCCCCCACATGCCTCCTCCACTGGCCCCATATCCGCAGGGTCGCCACCACTACCGGGCTGGTGGTGTACTTGGCCGGCGGCAGCGGTAGAGGAGCCGTGACCAGGGCTTCCAAACTGGAGCCCCTGCACGAAGCCGCCTCCACCCGCTCCCAAATAGACCCCGTACCCACCATCCACTTCCTTATCATAGCGATGTTGGCCGCCCAGTAATAATTGACCAGACTCGGCAAAGCCAGCCCTCCCTCGCTGCGGTTCCTCTCCAACATCGCCTTCTTTACCCGCGGAGACTTTCCCGCCCAGACAAAGCTCATGATCAGCCCGTTAACTCTTTTGAAGAAGGACTGTGGGATAAAGATCGGGAGGCACTGAAAAATAAACAAAAATCGAGGGAGGATTGTCATCTTTACAGTCTGCACCCTCCCTGCCAGCGACAGCGGGAGTGCATCCCATCTCCGAAACTCTCCCTTCATTTGCTCCACCACCCTGGCCAAATTTAACTTATGCAGCCTGCCCCAGTCTCGTGCCACCTGGATTCCCAAATACCGGAAATTTTCCTCAACCAGCCTAAACGGTAGCCCTCTCAATCTATTCTCCTGGCCCCTTGCCTGGACCACAAACATTTCACTCTTGACCGTATTTAATTTGTATCCTGAGAACTGGCCGAACTCCCTCAGCATTCCCAGTATAGTTCCCATCCCGGCCACTGGGTCCGACACGTACAGGAGCAGGTCGTCTGCATAAAGAGAAACCCTGTGTTCAGACCCCGCCCCTCACCATCCCCTTCCAACCCTCTGCGGCTCTCAGCGCCATCGCCAGCGGCTCTATGGCCAGCGCAAACAGCAGCGGGGAGAGCGGGCAGCCCTGCCTGGTCCCTCGGTACAACCTAAAGTACTCCGACACTTCTCTGTTAGTCCTGACGCTGGCCCTCGGGGCCTGATATAATAATTTGATCCAATCCACCAATCCCTCCCCGAACCCAAACCGTCCGAGCACCTCCCATAGATAGTCCCACTCTACCCGGTCAAAGGCCTTCTCGGCGTCCATTGCCACCACTACCTCCACATCTCTACCCGCCGGGGGCATCATTATCACGTTGAGCAATCTCCTCAGATTGGCCGCCAGCTGCCGACCTTTAACGAACCCAGTTTGATCCTCCCCAATCACCTCCGGTACACAGTCCTCCATTCTCCCCGCCAGTACCTTTGCCAGGAGCTTGGCGTCTACATTAATCAGGGAGATTGGCCTGTAGGACCCGCACACCTCCGGGTCTTTACCCCGCTTCAATATCAGAGATATGGTGGCTTGTGACATTGTCGGCGGCAGGGTCCCTCTGTCCCTTGCCTCATTGAAAACCCTCGCCAAGACCGGGCCCACCAGCTCAGAGAACTTCCTATAAAACTCTACTGGGTATCCATCCGGCCCCGGGGACTTCCCCGATTGCATGGCCTTTAGGCCCCCCAATACCTCCTCTACTCTAATCGGGGCGCCCAGCTCTTCCACTTGCCCCCCCCCAACTGTTGGGAATGTTAACCCGTCCAGAAACCTTTTCATCCCCTCCGGTTCTTCCGGCGGCTCCGAAGTATACAGCTTACGATAGAAGTCCCGGAATACCCTATTCAATTCTGCCGGATCCTCCACTTTGCGCCCCCCCCTCGTCCCTCACTCTACCTATTTCCCTGGCCGCCTCCCTCCTCCTGAGTTGCTGCGCTAACAGCCTGCTAGCCTTTTCCCCATACTCGTACACCACTCCCCTCGCCTTCCTAAGCTGTTCCACGGCCCTGCTCGTGGATAGTGCCCCCAGTTCCGCCTGTAGCCTCCGCCTTTCCCTGAGTAAAACCTCCCCCGGGGACTCCGCGTGCTCTTCATCTATCCGGCCCATTTCCCTGACCAATCTATCCATCTCTGCCCGGTCTGCCTTGGCTTTGTGGGCCCCAATTGAAATCAGCTCCCCCCGAACTACTGCCTTTAGCGCCTCCCACACGGTCGCCGCTGAGACCTCCCCAGTGTCATTCACCTGCAGGTAATTTTTTATACATTTCCGAAGCCTCTCGCAGATCCCCTCCTCCGACAGCAGTCCCACATCTAGCCTCCATTGCGGGCGTTGATAACTCGCTCCCCCGAACTGCAGGTCCACCCAATGCGGGGCATGGTCTGAAATGGTAATTGCTGAGTATTCCGTGTTCTTTACCTCCCCCATACAGTCCCTGCTTATTACAAAGAAATCTATCCTGGAATATACTTTATGGACGTGCGAGTAAAACGAGTAGCCCCTTCCTGTTGGCTGTCCCTCTCTCCAGGGGTCCACTGCCCCCATTTGCCCCATAAACCCTTTCAGCTCCCTTGCCATTGCTGAGAGTCTACCCGTTCTGGGACCCGACCGATCCAAAGTCGGGTCAAGGACCATGTTAAAGTCCCCTCCCATTATTAGCTTGCGAGAATCCAAGTCCGGGATCTTCCCCAGCACTCTTTTAATAAAGTCCACATCATCCCAGTTCGGGGCATATATATTCACCAGCACCACCCTTCTCCCCTCCAGTCTGCCCCGTACCATCAGGTATCTGCCCCCCCTGTCTGCAGATATGCCCTCTGCCTCAAATTGCACGCGCTTGTTGATCATGATTGCCACCCCTCTGGACTTCGAGTCCAAGTCCGAGTGGAAGACCTGGCTAATCCAGCCCTTCCTTAGCCTGGTCTGGTCTGACACTTTCAGATGTGTCTCCTGCAACATAATTACGTCCGCCCTCAGGGCCCGCAAGTGCGCGAACACCCGCGCCCTCTTAACCGGCCCATTCAGTCCCTTGACGTTCCAGGTGATCAGCCTGGTCGGGGGGCACATCCCACCCCCCCCACCCCGCCGGTCAGCCATAGCCTTTCTCGGGCCGGCCCCTGACCCGTGCGTCGCGCCATTCCTGGCCCGCCCTTCGGCTGCCTCCACCCTCGACCTCCTTTCCAGTGCCTATTTCAAGTCCCTCTCCCGTCAGCAGAACAACCCCCCCCTCCCCTAACCCCATCCCCCGATACCCCCACCCCCGCCATCTACTGGCTGTTACTTCCCCCCCCATCTGACTTCCTTGACTAGCCAATCTGCTAGCCCGGTGACTCAACACTCCGGCGCCTTCCTGTCCCATTCCCCTTGTTTCCCCGCCCTCCTCCCCACCCACTGGGGCAAGCCAGTTCCAGTGTCTTCCACGAGCTGCACAAAAAGCCCAAACAGGAAAAAATAAAAATAAAAAAATAAATAAAAAAAAACCCCCATAAAAAGGGAAAAAAACCACAGAAAAAAGAGAAAAAGCACATAAATGTCCATGAACAAAGGAAAGAGTCTCAAATGTTCCGCTTGGCCCCTTTGGCCCAGCAAACCGTTGAGCAGCGGTCCAGGCACATTCGGCGTTCCTTCCCACAGAAATCCTCGGGCCCTAACTCGCGTCCTTGGGGCCTCCTTTCGGGACCAGCCCCAGGTCCCTCACAAAATCCATCGCTTCTTCGGGCTCGGAGAAGTAGTGGTGTTGACCCTGGTGCGTGACCCATAACCGGGCTGGGAACAGCAGACCAAACTTCACGTGCTTCTTGAACAGCACCTCCTTGACATTCTTAAAGGCTGCTCGCCGCCGAGCCACCTCCTGGCTTAGATCCTGATAAATGCGGAGAACACTGTTGTTCCACGTGCTGCTCCTGGCGCTCTTTGCCCACTGCAGCACCCGCTCCTTGTCCACGAACCTGTGGAACCTAATCACCATCGGGCGGGGGGGGTCCGCCCGGCCGCCCCTGCCTTGCCTGCACTCTGTGTGCCCCCTCCAGCTCCAACGGTCGTGGAAAGGCTTCGGCTCCCATCAGCTGCTTCAGCAGGTCTGCTACAAACGCTGCAGCATCAGCTCCCTCCGCCCCCTCCGGGAGGCCGACCATCCTCAGATTGTTCCTGCGGATTCTATTCTCCAGCTCCTCCACTCTGTCCAGCAGTCTTCTCTGCCGCTCTTTCAGGCCGTCCACTTCTACCGCTGCAACCGTTTGCGCATCCGCCTGCTCCTCCACCGCCTCTCCCAGCTCCTTAACTTTCACATCCTGGGCGTCCATCCTCTGGTTCAGCTGATCCACCGCTTTCTGGATTGGGTCCAAGCTGTCCCGCTTCAGCGCTTCAAAACTGGACTTCATTACCTGGAGCATGTTATCCAGCGCCAACTGGATTGCTGAGTCCGGGGTCCGTGTGTCCGCCATCTTAGGTCCCAGGTAATTTTCTTCAGGTCCTTGTCTCTGTCCCTTTTTCTCCTTCTTCTTCTGCCTTCTGGAATCCCGCTGTTCCATATGCCGCAGCCCGCTCCTCAGCGCCTTCGCTGCCGCTTTCCTTTGCCCAGCACCTTAAATTTTTACCCCCTCCTGGGCATCTGAAGTGGGTCCAAGCTGTCCCTCCTCAGCAACTCCAAACTTTTTTTTCCCTTTGTCCTGGAGGAAGGAAGGTCCGTGGGTCCGCCATCTTACCCTGCAGGTCAGCTTCCTCCTTGCCTCCGTCTCTCTCTCTTTCTTCCTCACCTGCTGGCCTCCCACACTTTCATTTTCTGCAGCCCGCTCTCCTCTTCTGTTCCCGGCAGCCTTTCTGCCGCCTCCGTGGTCCCGCTATCGCGGGGAAACAGCTGTTCAGTCCCGCCGGAGTGAGAGCCCACCGAATGTGCGGCTCACTCGGACATCGCCGCCACCGGAAGTCCACCCTTGAACATACTTAATAATACAACTTCTACAGCTCTCTGCGGTAAAGAATTCCAGGTTCACTACCCTCTGAGAAAAGAAATTCCTCCTCATCTCTGTCTTCGATGGGTGAAACCTTACTCTGAGATTGTACCCTTTGATCCTAGACTCTCCCACAAGCAGAAACGTTTCAATAAGGTCACCTCTCATTCTTCTAAATTCCGAGGGCAGCACGGTGGCACAGTGGTTAGCATTGCTGCTTATGGCGCTGAGGACCCGGGTTCGAATCCCGGCCCTGGGTCACTGTCTGTGTGGAGTTTTCACATTCTCCCCGTGTCTGCGTGGGTTTCACCCCCACAACCCAAAGATGTACAGGTTAGGTGGATTGGCCATGCTAAATTGCCCCTTAATTGGAAAAAATAATTGGGTACACTAAATTTTTTAATTTTTTTTATTCTTCTAAATTCCAATGAGTATAGGCCCAACCTACTCAGCCTCTCCTCATAAGAAAATCCCTCCATACCTGGGACCAACCTTGTGAATCTTCTCATGACTGCCTCCAATGCCAGTATATCTTTCCTTAGTTAAGGGGACCAAAACTGTTTAGGTTGACAGGTTTGATCCAGATAAGATGTTTCCCTTGGCTGGTGAGTCGGAAAGCAGGGGACATAATCTCAGGATAAGGGGTAGGTCATTTAAAACTGAGATGAATAGGAATTTCTTCACTCAAAGGGTGGTGAATCTTTGGAATTCTTTACGCCAGAGGGTTGTGGAAGCTCAGTCATGAGTATGTTCAAGCAAGAATTGATAGATTTATGATGGATATAATGACATCAAGGCTATCAACATAACGCAGGAAAGAAGCATTGAGGTAGATGATCAGCCATGATTGAATTGATTGGTGGAGTAGGCGCGATAGGCTGAATGGTCTACGCCTGTTCCAATGATATTATTATAATAATAATGATAATCTTAACACTGCAATGAAGTTACTGTGAAAATCCCCAAGTTGCCACACTCCGGCGCCTGTTCGGGTACACTGAGGGAGAATTCTGAATGTCCAATTCATCTAGCAAGCCTGTCTTTCAAGGCTTGAGAGGAAACTGGAGCACCTGGAGAAAACCCACGCAGATACGGGAAGAACCTGCAGACTCCGCACAGACAGTGACCCAAGCTGGGAATTGAACCCGGATCCCTAGTGCTGTGAAACATCAGTGCTAAGCACTGTGCTACCATGCTGCCGATATGAGATATATTCAGTTAACACAGTGCTAACACTGTGCTGATACTGCAATCATAGTGTGCTTATTTTGAGTTACTCTTACACTAAAATTATGCTTAGACCATTAATATGTTGTGGATGCTTTACAAATATTGTCTTAATACTATGTGTTGTATGTTAATGTTGCAGTAACAATGCCTAATTAATACTCAAATTAAACCATGTTAACACTGTGGTAATGCTGTATAAATACTGTGCTAATGCTTTATTAATGCTATGTGACTACTCTACTAACACACTGTCAATTAGGATGAGCAGAAAATGCTGGCCCAGCCAGCGATGCTCACATCCTGTGATCGATAAAATAATAAAATGCTGGATTACTATTGTGTTGATACTGTGCTGAAAGTGTATTAATGCTGGTTAGTACTTCTTTAATGCTGTTTTGATATTGTGTCAATGCTGCAATACAGTAGTCCTAATGTTATAGCAAAAATGTACTACCATTATATCAGTACAGTCTTAATGCTGTGTTAATACTGTTCTAATGATGTGCTGAAGCTAAATCAATATGAATAGAATAGAACAGTACAGCACAGAACAGGCCCTTCGGCCCTCGATGTTGTGCCGAGCAATGATCACCCTACTTAAACCCACGTAACCCGTATACCCGTAACCCAACAATCCCCCCATTAACCTTACACTACGGGCAATTTAGCATGGCCAATCCACCTAACCCGCACATCTTTGGACTGTGGGAGGAAACCGGAGCACCCGGAGGAAACCCACGCACACACGGGGAGGACGTGCAGACTCCACACAGACAGTGACCCAGCCGGGAATCGAACCTGGGACCCTGGAGCTGTGAAGCATTGATGCTAACCACCATGCTACCGTGAGGCCCCAAATGGTATCGATGCTGTTGCTAAAACGCAGTTAATATTATGTTAACATTGTACTAAAACCACAACAATACTGCCCTAAAGCTATGATAATGTTAATTAATTTCTTTAAAACGAAGGTTAAGTGAAAGAGACTGAAGGTTATCAGAACACAGCTGAACAGAGATCAAATTCATTGGAACACCGTGGTTCTAGTCCAGCTGGGATTTTGGGAATATCGTGTGTAGAACATAATTGCTTGCAGATCAATAATGTGGATTATAATGCTACATTGATACCTTAAGAGTGTTTGCTGCATAAACACTGGAATCAGCAAAATAATCTTTTTCAAAGTATTAGTCATAGGAACTTTAATAAATTGGGAAGGTTCATGACAGGGCAACTTGCACTTGGCCTAGGAAAGGGGCAGGCAGGATGAACCAAATTATGTTCAGTACTTTCCAATATTACAGCACAAAGGTGCCTCTGCCATTGACAGAGAGTGTGGATTCATTATACCTGTGCTTTATTCACCCTTCTGACAGGAAGTGGACACAAGGACGGATATGAACTATGCTCAGTTCATTCTTTTCTACAGAAACCTGTTGTTTGACGCACAGAAATCGGTGAGTATTTAGCTCAAGGAATGGATCAACAACAGCCTGATGTACAATTGAATTAATTAATGTTGTCCTTGCTGTCATTTTACAATGTGCCCACAGTCAGCTATCCACAACACCATATACAGAATCTGCTAGTTAGAATCTTTTCAGTGTAGGAGTCCATTTGGCCCATCAAATCTGCACTGACTCTAGGACAGAGTACCCGACCTAGCCGCCCCCCCCCCCCCCCCCCCCCCCCCCCCAAACCCCCGGACTCTCTGCCCGTAACCTAGTAACCTCATCTAACCTTTTGGGCATGAAGTGGCAATTTTAGCACAGCCAATCCACCTAACCTGCACATCTTTGGACTGTGGAAGGAAACCAGAGCACCCAGAGGAAACCCACACAGACACGGGGAAGTGCAAGCTCCACACAATCACCTGAGGCTGGAGCCGAACCCGGGTCCCTGGCGCTGTGAGGCTGCAGTGCTCACCACTGTGTCGCCCCCTACTTCCTGTAGTAAATACAGAATCAACCATTTCCCTATTTCTATGTACCTGTTTTCTTAAGATGGCTTGGGCTCATGAATTGAAAATAAAAATCATCTGGTCTTTGACATTTGGTTTATATCATCTAGATCACTCCTGCTAGTTATTATTTCCACACACAAGCCACCTATCCTATCGATTAGACCCTGTCCTTGTACGCTACTCTCAGATGCTCTATCAATAAACCAAGTAACTCTCTCGATTAGATTGCAACATGAAATTCTTTCCTAAGTGTTAGTTGCTCTCTGTTTATACAACCCCTGTTTTTTTGTGTATGTAGATAATCGAGCAGCTGGAACTGTCTTTTCCACTGAGGTAAGGAGCTTCTCTTTGATTGGATTGGATTCTGAATGTCTTCATGGAAATATATTTTTGATCCTTGCCTTTGCTCCATTTAAAATTGGACTCTTGGCAAAATCAACTTCTCATAGATTAATTCCTAGCTCTTTTCAAGAAAAATGAAAATGAATTTTCATCTGGCCTTCTGTATCATTTTGCTTCACTGAGTTTGTTGATTTCTTTGAGCAATGTATTATCAATGCCGATGATCCAGAGCTTTCTCTTGAATCAAGGATGCACTCAGCACTGAAGAAGACCAGTCAGCCTGGGTTTGGAACTACTCTATTCCCATTTGAAATCAAAACTGGTACAAGCGGATATCTTGCCCTTCAATTTCACATCCACATCTAACAATCGTTTTCGACCACAAGGAGACTTCACTTCTTCCTCTTTTTCTGGCCACTTTAAAGAGGATGACATTACTTTGCTCGAAACTTGTGCTCGAGTTAAGCAATAAGCATGTACGTTGAATAAAATTTCCCAAACCCTCCAGCACAGCACCAACAACATGCACCTATATCTGAACACTAAAACAGATTATCGTAACCTCACTCCAAAGTCTTTGGAACAGAGACCTGTGGTAGATTATTGATCAATCAGGGAATCAAACGCTATGGGGAAAGGACAGGAAAGTGGACGTGAGGAATGTCGGATCAGCCATGATTCTATTGAATAGCAGAGGAGGCTCGAGGGGTCAAACAGCCTACTCCTGCTCCTATTTCTTATGGTCTTGTGGAAATTCAGTGCCAAGGGGCTCTGTGGCTCTGGTTGGCTCTCAGCCCAATTTAAAGCTGGGTCTTCAGTGTTTCCAGTTAAGCTGCAAAACAACATAGGCGGACTCTCCGAGTTGATAACTTAACATAGTGGGGCTGGTTTAGCTCACTGGGCTAAATCGCTGGCTTTTAAAGAAGACCAAGCAGGCCAGCAGCACGGTTCGATTCCCGTACCAGCCTCCCCGGACAAGTGCCGGAATGTGGCGACTAGGGGCTTTTCACAGTAACTTCCTTGAAGCCTACTCGTGACAATAAGCGATTTTCATTTTCATTTCATTTTTCATTTCATAGTGGACAGAGCCTTTCTGGGGTTTCTCGATGTGCCACCACAAGAGAAGGCGATGGGGAATGTATCCTGGCTGAAACAATTTAAGCAAGCCGCTTCATGATGCTATTATGCAGTGGCTACGCAAGTGGGATCTTCCACTTACAGGATACTGCTGTCAGTCGAAAAAATGTTCTGCCTACCACGCAATTGAGTGTCTGTGAATTCAGTGTTAGTATGCCTGGTAGTGATGCCAGGTGTAGATCATAGAATTTACAGTGCAGAAGGAGGCCTTTCGGCCCATCGAGTCTGCACTGGCTCCTGGAAAGAGCTCCCCACCCAACGTTAACAACTCCACCCTATCCCCATAACCCAGTAACCCCACCCACCACTAAGGGCAATTTTTCATGTCCAATCCACCTAACTTGCACATCTTTGTATACAGACATACATTCTAATGATTGGCTGATCGAATCAAGCAACATGTTTGTTCAGTTGTTTGGTATTAGGCAGAGTAGAGACCATACTCAACACCCGCAATAGCAAATTACAAAACAAAATGTCAACTGATTAATGTAATTCTGTGATTGGGCAGCACACATTGAACAATCCTAAATGTGCGAATAACTACACAAACAACCAATTTAAGATTGAGTTATGCTCATTTCTGCTTGCTCGAAGCGACATATATTCATATGCAGGTACCTGTTCTCTGCAAACAAGGAATATATTCAAACCTTGCACTTTTTTTGAATTACCCAGGAGCTTGAGGGACCAATAATTCTCCACTGCTTTCTCCATCACAAGTCAACTTGCCAACCAATCAGCACCCTTTCCTCCTGCAGCATAAATTGTTATGATCTTTTGAATTTAGTCATTCTTGCACGTGTCCTGATTAATGCGAGATTAAATGATTTGACAACATGGGCGGAATTCTCTGATAATGGGGGTGAAGTTCTCTGATAATGGGGCTATGTCCCCACGCCCACGAGAAAACGAGCGCAAATTACTCTGGGCTTACCTGGAGAAAGTCTAGATTGATTTTCCATTTTCCAGGGGGCTTGCAGGGCCCTGGAGTAGTCCATGCAGCTCTGGCTGCCGATACGGAGCCTTGCACTTGCGGCCGGAGGTCTGCGCAGCACATGGCAGTGGCCCCACGCAACATGGCGGACCCACACAGCGGACCGGCCCCGAGAACATAGGCCCCTCCGAGATAGTGCGCGCCCGCCGATCGGTAGCCCCCGATGGTGGCCCTGGCCACCCTGGAGGCCCCCGCCCCCCCCACTAGGGCAGCCGCGGACTGAGTCCGCTGCCGCCACTCTGAGTGCCTGCTGGGAGGAACTGGAACCATGAGTGAACCACACCAGCGGGAACTCGGCCAGTAGCCGGCGGAGAATCGCCGTGTGGGTCTCCTTCACTGGCCCCCGACCGGAGCCGCATCGACCGCGCGCGATTGCTGCTGATTTTCTGGTTTCCGGAGAATTGCGGGAATGGCGCGGACCCAATCACAGGTCTGACGCCCATTCTCCTTAAAAGCAACTGGGGAGAGGCAATAATTGCTGGCCTTGCAGTGAATGCATAAAAAATAGAGGATCCATCTGCGCTTCAGATTAATTTACAGATCCCACAACACTATTTGATAGAAGAGCAGATAAGTTCTACCTGGTGTCTCAGACAATATTTATCCCTCAATATCACGAAAATAGATTATCTGGCCATTATCTCATTGTTATTCCTGCGTTTTCAACATTAAATTGATTATACTTCAAAGGCTGTAAAACACTTTGCGATGTCTCAGATCACAAAAAGGAGCTGTATAAATGCGAAATAAAACCTGGAAATGCTGGAAACTCTGCAGGTCTGGCAGCATCTGTGGAGAGAGAAACGTTTCGAGTCCAACATGGAGTCTTCAGAAGGGGAAGAAGAGTTGTAGTGGAGTTGAAACATAGGGCGGGTCTCCCGTTCTGCCTGGGATGTGTTTGGTGGCAGGCAGGAGCAGAAAATCCAATGGGAGCGGAAACAGCTGGCATACAATCACCTGGCAATTCTCCCAATGGCAGGTTAACGGTGGTCGGTCTTCCCATTGGCTGGGAATTTGCATCTCGTGAATGCTCATTAAAACAGCTGCCCTCCAGCACCCGTCAAGCCTTTCAGTCTTGCATCACTCCAGCATGAAATTACATTGGTCGGAAATCCGGTTGCTAAACAGTGGCATGCACAAGGTGGTCCTCGGTTCACAAGAGTCTTTGAGGTACGTACAGCAACTTTCTGCCATAGTGCTGCCCTGCATCTGATGCACTGCACACTACTGTGCTGGAGGAGAGGGAAGACTGAGGAGAGGCAAGCTGGGCCCCGATAAGGCTGCATGAAAATCTCACAAACAAGCGGGGCGGGGGGGGGGGGGGGGTGGGGGTGGGGGGGGGGGGGGGGGGGGGGTGGGGGGGGTGGGTGGGGGGGTGGGGGGTGGGGGGGTGGGGGGGGGGTGGGGGGGGGGGGGGGTCAAAGGGATATCACATCATTTATTGGAAGGGGATGCGCAAAGACTCCAGATGTGGTGGGTAGAGATGCAAGTGAGGCATGAGCACCTTGCGGGTGATGGGCCTGAGGGAGAGTGATTGAACCGAGGAATAGGCTGCCTCTTGAAGCTGCTATCCTAGCCCCTCTGGGTTACTGACATCCTGCTCGGTCTGGTGAAGAGGGGTGGACTGGAAAGAGTGATATGAGTGTGTTGGATTGGTATTTGAATATGGCATCAGGTCCTTCAAACCCAGCAGCTGACAGCAGGCGGATGAAGCAGCTGTAGACCCGCCAGGAAAGTTGAAGCGGATCTCACCTGTGCATAATTGACGAGGTTCCTAGCGCGGAATCCCATAATTCTGGCCAGACGGAAAGGCCCCACCACAGCCGCCCGCCACCGCGCTTAGTCTCAAAGTGGGACAATTCCGTCCGTTCACTTTGTTTCTCTATCCACAGACGCTGCAGAACCTGCTGAGATTTTCCAGCATTTTCCGTTTCTTATTTCAGATTCCCAGCACCCACAGTATTTTACTTCTATGTAAGTGTGAGTTATTTCTTCCCCGGGGTTAACGAGACTCTCCAACCAGAGCCCTTTTGCATTCTTGGAATGACTTGTTGGTAACGTTAAAGATCACGGCGGCCTGGAGGTGCGCGTCACAAACCTTTGAAAATGGAATGGTAACTAGTGAAGGTTGTTTTTTAAAAAAACCATAGAAAGTACATGAGATTGTTGCTTTTATTAACAGAGGCGTGGAGTACAAAAGCAAAGGTGTAATGCTAAACCTTTAGAAAATGCTGGTTAGGCCTCAGCTATGTGCTTAATTTTGGTGTCACATTTAGGGAAGGATGTCAAGGTTTTAGAGAGGGTGCGGAAGAGTAAACAGTGGGACAAAAAGGATTTACATGGACAATGAATCATAGAATCCCTATCGCAGAATCATTACAGTGCAGAAGGAGGCCATTTGCCCCATCGGGTCTGCACAGAAAGAACCCCCTCCCTAGGCCCACACCCCCCTCCCTATACCTGTAACCCCAACTAACGTTTTGGACACTAAGGGGCAATTTATCATGGCCAACCCACCTGACTTGCACATCTTTGGACTGTGGGAGGAAACCGGAGCACCCGAAAGAAACCCACGCACACATGGGGAGAATGTGCAAACTCCACACACAGACAGTCACCCAAGGTCGGAATCGAACCTGGGTCCCTGGCATGAAGTTGCAGTGCTAACCACTGTGCCATTGTACCACCCTGCAGTGACAGAAGAGTCAGCAAGCAGAGGCAGAAGGCATCACGAGGAAACAATTTTTCCTGCAGCGAGTTGTTGTGATCTGCAATGTACTGTCTGGAAGGGTGGTGGATGCAAATTTAATAGCAACATCTAAAGAGTTTTCAATAAATACTTGAAAGAAAAGGATTTACAAGGCCATGGGGAAAGAGTGGGATTGTTGGATAGCTTTACCAAAGAGCCAAGCAAGACCAACAACAACTCCATGTATTTCTACACTGCCTTTAATGCCGTGATATCTGCCAAGGTATGTCACACAATTATCAAACAAGATCTTGACACCGAACAGCAAAAGGAGATGTTAGGGCAGATAACCAAAAGCTTGGTTAAGTAAGTATTTTTTTAAGGAGGCACTTAAAGGAGAAAAGCAGCCTAGAGAGGTGAAATGGTTTAGGGAGAGAAGTCCGGAGCTTTGGAACATAGCAACTGAAGGTACGTCCACCATAGGCGGGGCTCTTAAAATTGATGATGTGCAAGATGCCAGAATTGGACGACGCAGGTGTCTCAGTTGTCGGACTGGCGGAGACTGTAGAAACAGGGAGTTGTGAGGCCGTGGAGGGATTTGAAAGCAAGGAGCAAGGTTTTACCAGCTGCCGTATCCTCCACAACCCCCCCCCCCAATGGAAAATCGTTTGAGAGCCCACCATCCCAGCAGAAATATTTGGGTAGGGTATCGGACCCGAGTGAGGAGGTTGAGGGGATTGTGAGCCAGGGTGGGGGGGTGGGGCTCTGGGTTTGTGAGACCAGGATGGGAGGCGGGGTTAAAGCGAGGACATGACTTATGATCTTGGGGGACCTCCTCCTCCAATGGCACTGTGAACCCTAAAAGAGGTCTCTCTCCCCCTCTTTCTTTTTTAAATTTAGAGTACCCAATTCATTTTTTTCCAATTAAGGGGCAATTTAGTTTGGCCAATCCACCTAGTCTGCACATCTTTGGGTTGTGGGGGCGAAACCCACGCAGACACGGGGAGAATGTGCAAACTCCACACGGACAGTGACCCAGAGCCGGGATCGAACCTGGGACCTCGGCGCCGTGAGGCAGCAGGGCTAAGCCACTGCGCCACCGTGCTGCCCTCTCCCTCCCCCTCTTGCCTGAGTAAATTGTCCGAGGTTAACTCCTGGTGTCCACCGCCCACAGTAAAATGGGAGGTGGGCAGGAAGGTGACGGGCAGGTAGAAACAAATGGACATGGGAGAGAACAGGAATGGTGAGTCAACAAGACTTGGTGCAAGTTAGGGCATAGACAACAGTATTTTGGATGACCTCCAATTTATAGAAGGTAGAGGCCAGCCAAGAGCGATGGGTACAGTCCAGGCTAGTGTTGACAAAGACACAATGAAGAACAATAGTGATGCTTCCGTGCTGCACCATTCGCTAATACTCTGATTATTTTGAGGTACAAATATTGTTTAGCTGTATGAAAAATGTCAGTTCAGATTGTGAGCCCAACCCCGTAAATCCATTGAAAATAAAGTAAACAAATCAACAAAAGGTAACGCCGATGAAGAAATGCATTACTCAGTCCCAGGTCTAACAGCTGGTTAATGGATGGTGCACTAACCCCAAGCAACACTCACTGCACTTCGAACAAAACCATTTATCGATTTACTTACAGATCCTGAGCACATCAAATAATCACGCCTCTAATGAAAAATCCTGCTTAAATTTGACAGTTGTTTAAATATTTATTTTGTTGCGTGCAGGAATGTGGAGAGGCCTGAGCTGTGTCAAGTTTCGCTGTATGACTTCCAGAAGTTTCTACAATACGATCAGAAGGTAGGCAAACTGAAACCAAAGCCAAGGTGACTCTTTCCTGGGTGTAAAGTGCTTTGTGACACTCTGAGGTCCTGAGAAGGACATTACTTTCAATCCTTTCGAGTCTTTAGCAGAGTCACCAAATCAGCAATTTCTTTCAACCTAAGGTCAGATGTAAGGATGTTCGCTGCTGACTGCACAATATTCAGCACCATTCACGACTCCTTAGACACTGAGGCAGTCCATGTGCAAATGCAGCAAGATCGGGACAATATCCAGGCTTGGCTGACAAGTGGCAAGTAAAGTTTGCGCCACACAAGTACCAGGTAATGACCATCTCCAACAAGAGAGAATCAAACCATCGCCCTTGACATTCAATGGCATTACCATCACTGAATCTCCCACTATCAACATCCTGGGGGTTACCATTGATCAGAAACTGAGCTGGACCCAACCATATAAATACTGTGGCTACAAGAGCAGATGAGAGGCTAGGAATCCTGTGGTGAGTAACTCACCTCCTGACTCCCCAAACATGTCCACCATTCTAAAGGCACAAGTCAGGAGTGTGATGGAATACTCTCCACTTGCCTGGATGAGTGCAGCTACAACAGCACTCAAGAAGCTTGACACCATCCAGGATGAAGCAGCCCGCTTGATTGGCACCCCTTCCACAAGCATTCATTCCATCAGCGACGCACAGTAGCTTCAGTGTGTACCATCTACAAGATGCACTGCGGGATCTCACCAAGGCTCCTTAGGCAGTACCTTCCAAACCCATGCCCACAACCATCTAGAAGGACAAGGGCAGCAGACACATGGGAAACACCATTACATGGAAGTCCCCCTCCAAGTCACTCAACATCTGACTTGGAAATATATTCCTGCTCCTTCACTGTATCTGGGTCAAAATCCCGGAACTCCCTCCCTAACGGCACAGTGGGTGTACCTACACCACATGGACTGCAGCGGTTCAAAAAGGCAGCTCACCATCACCTTCTCAAGGGCAATTAGGGATGGGCAACAAATGCTGACCTAGACTGCGAAGCCCACATCCCGTAAAAAGTGAATTTTAAAAAGTAACTTCTTCAAATCAGCAATAACCTGAATTCATGTAACATCTTTCATGTAACAAAACCTGCCAAACCACTTCACAGGAATGTAGTCACACTAAAGGTTGATTGCAAGCCAAAGAATGAGTCATGGGGACTGATAATTAAAACTTTATTTAGAAAGGTAGCAGTGCTTTCAAATAGGTGGGGAGACAAAGGCTTGAATTGTTTTGCATTTGTTTCAGGAGAGCACTGTCGGGACAACTCCCAGCTCCACAAAGCCCAACCAGGAAAATGTGCCCCAGAAGTTTTGATTTTCACTTTGTCGGGGGAGCATTGCTGGGTAAAAAATGGGAGATATAGAGGGCCACCTTGGAAAGAATACAGTGAGGCTGCCAGATGTGGAGGCAATCTGGGTGCAAAGCTGTCTCAGTGCTCAAAATATGAATATAACATCCCTCACCCCTCACACCCTTGACCCACACCATGCCAACCCATGCTTCATGCCCCTCCATCCACCCCTCATGGCCCCTCATGCCCTCTATGCCAATCTATACCTCTCTAACCCCATGACCCTCATACCTGATCTCTCCCAATGGTGACCTGGGATCATATCTAAAAGCGTACCGTACCTCTCCAAAGAACAGCGGCAGCTTTCTCCAAAAGCGTACGCAGCGCACAAGTCGTGTTTTGGGCAGCACATTGGTCAGAATTAGGTGTGACTGAGGCAGCAGCACTTTAACATGTGCAGTCGCCTCTCTGAACCACTGGTGTGCACATTAGAACCTGCCCCCATTTCCCTGCACCCACCCACCGAAACTGGCAGAGTTTGGATTCAGGGGCAGGACCTAAAATTAAAATCTGTTATGGAAGTCACGAGCAAAGGATTTGAGCGATTGAAAGTTTAGTGATTGAGATTGAATGCAAAGTAGTTTGGACTTTTGGATTTCTACTTATTGGCAGTAAAGGGGTAGCTCACTGAAATGAATATAGTAAAATGAATGTGAAGGAATGTTAGCATCATGTACTGTGGAAGCTGAAGAGGAAAAACCATGGGGGGGAATTTTCCCCAAATTGCACAGGGTGCTGGATCAGGTGAGAGAAGCTGTGTGAAACATCACAGATGCCTTTTGTCACCCTGGTTAAACAGAGTGAGCAATTTCAGAGGTCACACGATCACACAGCCAGCAGCAGTGGTGAGGCCTACACGCGGCAGCAAAGCCAGAATTCTGAGATCAGGGGGCCATTCTTAAAGAGTGCCCCAATCTCAAAGTTACACGTAAGCCTCAACCCCCCCCCCCCCCCCCCCCCACATACACACACACACAATGCTGAGATCGGGGAACCCAACCCACCACAATGAAAATATTGGGTAACCCCAACCTACCCATCACAACTCCATCACAAACAAGGCCCCTTTCCCTCCAATGCCTCAATACAGCCCTCCCATCCCTGTCCCGCACCAGTCTCCCCGAACAGGCGCTGGAATGTGGCGACTAAGGGCTTTTCACAGTAACTTCATTGAACTCGTGACAATAAGCGATTTTCATTTTCATTTCCTGTCAGTGGCACCGCCCTCATCCCCATTCACAGGCTCTGACCCAACCCAGTGTCCCCAGTATTGGGACAATCCCCCCCCCCTCGCTCCCCACCACCTAGGATTGCCCCCCCCCCCTTTCACATTTTTCCTTTCCCCTACCCCACATCAGGGGAACGCCCCAAATCGAGCCTCCCAGAGTCCTGCGGGTCATACCTTATTGTGCGCCCCCAGCGTGGTCATTATGACTGGTTTTCATTTTTGAACGGCAGCCGCGATTCGTGCTGGAGTGGCTTCATGCCAGGTGGGTGGGAGGATAGGGCATGGGTGGACATTATGGCATCACAGCTGGTAATTATGTTCGTTTATTAAAATGTATAGAAATAAAAGTGCGTGAACTTGATTATATCACTGGCAGAGGGTCAGAGAACTCTGCTTTGTTCCAGCTCTGTACATGTGTGAATCCCCCACGCTTCCTTCACTCACCATTGGTGTCCATGCCTTCGACCATCCCAGATCCTTAAACTGAGATCTCGCTGGTCAAATCCCGCTTTTGGCCGCTCGCAGCAGTAACAGGATTTGTGCCCACGGTCAACGGGGCCGTTAGATAGCAGCCGTTGGTGTACAACAATCTCGGCAATAGAAGTGAATGGGAAGAAGTTAAATTCATCTAAATTCTATGCTCATCTTGCTTTTATTTAATTTTGTGTACTGATAGCTCGTCAGATTCACTTAATTGGTATGACTGCTATTTCCTTAGGAAAGCTGGGCAAATGACACGAACAAAGTTCGGGAATGCATCTTTAACTACTTCAAAGACCCCTTGCGGGAGATATCAGACCCTGCTTTACAACTGGATGAGGTAGATATACCTTTGCCTGATTCCACTCATTCTCAGTAAGCTTCAAGTGAAATGGTCTTAATTTGTGATATATTGTGGTACAGCTTGGGCCCACTTTTAGACATGACAAATGGCTCAACTTCAACAATAGTTTATTTAAAATTTAAAGCTTGTTCACTTGAGGAAATGAGGTGGGAAACCTGGCAAGGTTCCAGTTTGGCCTCCAGCAGGTAACTAAGGCTGACTAAGAGGAAATCAGAGAAAAACTTATATCCTTTATACTGCAACTCAAGTGCTCAATGTTTTGAAATCATAGGTGAAAGACCTGTGTAAAATTTTAATTTATTACATTTCTTCAGGGAAGAATCAGAAATGGCGATTACAGGAAGAGTCTTGGCATAAGGTGTTGATTTTAAGATCCGACTCAATATACCGCTGCATAGTAGGAGTCTGGTCCAATCCTCTGGGGGGGCGGGTCCGATTCACCAAAATGGAGACTAAGTGTTCACGCCGTCGTGAGCGCCATCGCGTTTCACGATGGCACGAGACGGGCGCGGGGTTGACCGATTCTGTCCCCACATGGGGCCAGCACGACGCTGGAGCGGTTCACGCTGCTCCAGCCTCCCTTCCCGGCGCCAAATGGGCGCTGCGCCAACCCGTGCATGCTCAGTTGGGCCGCGCCAACCTGCGCATGCACGGGGAACTTCTTCAGCGCGCCGGCCCCTACGCAACATGGTGTGGGGGTCATGGGCCGGCCCAGCCGCGCAACAAAGTAGGCCCGGGGGGGGGGAGAGGCCGGCCCACCGAATCAGCTAGATTCAGAGGTGCTATGACAGAATCTGATTTTGACAGAGAAGAGTAACAGAATAGATGGCACTATATTTGAGGGAAGAATAAGAAAGAAGGCTTAAACATTAAATAGTGAGTACAGATGTGTGTAATTTTCCTCTTTGCTTTCTTAAGCCTGTTGGGCCACACTCATAACGTGGGTATTGGAGGACCGCTCCTATAGATCAGCTAATGCTCGTCAGCCATTTCTTTTGAGCTGCGTCAGTTGCAATTCTTCCCTCCTTCTACATTGAGAAGGTCCAACCATCTTTAAGATGGAATGCCACTTGAGGAATCTTGGGTGTGATTCTCCGAGCCTCGCGCCGGGCCAGAGAATCGCTGCAACTGTGCCATGACGCCCCGACGTGCGGAGAATCGGCACCATTTGCGCCGGTGCACTTGACGCGCCGTGGGCCACTGTAATCGGCGGGGCCGGGATGGGCCAATCGGCCGCACGGACAAAGCAGAGTCCCGCTGGAGCCGTTCACCCCTGGTCGCTGCCGGCAGGAACACTGCGCAAAGGGTCGGCGAGGCGGCCCTTGGGGCGGGGAAAAGCGCTCCTTCACCGTGGGGGGCCTCCAATGGGGTCTGGCCCGCGATCGGGGCCCACCAATTGATGGGCCAGACCCCATTGGAGGCCCCCCCCCCCCCCCCCCCCCCCCCCGGTGAAGGAGTGCTTTTCCCTGCCCCTTCTTCAGTCTTCCCGCCGGCAGCGACCAGGGGTGAAACGCTCCGGCGGAACTCTGCTTTTTCCGCGTGGCCGCTCGTGGCACCATTGCTGCGATTCTCCGGCCCGGCGCGGGGCTCGGAGAATCACGCCCAATATTCCTCAAGTGGCATTCCATCTTAAAGATGGTTGGACCTTCTCAATGTAGAAGGAGGGAAGAATTGCAACTGACGCAGCTCAAAAGAAATGGCTGACGAGCATTAGCTGATCTATAAGAGTGGTCCTCCAATACCCACATTATGAGTGTGGCCCAACAGGCTTAAGAAAGCAAAGAGGAAAATTACACACATCTGTACTCACTATTTAATATTTACACCTTCTTTCTTATTCTTCCCTCAAATATAGTGCCATCTATTCTGTTACTCTTCTCTGTCAAAATCAGATTCTGTCACAGCACCTCTGAATCTAGCTGATTTTCTTTCTCAAAATTCACATATATAGTTCCCTACCTACCTAGGTCAGCAATTTACAGGTTTGTTAGAGCCAAACTCAGCCTTACCCGCTCCCACTTATCGACTTGATTTCTTTCTCTGCTCAATCATGACAGAATTGTGCACTATTGACCTTAACCCTTCCTCTCATTCTCAATGAAATATGGTTTCAAAATCGAAAATATAATAAAATTATTATTCACAAATGAAAATTCATCTGTCTCGCTTGTCTTCTAGTTCTTGGCCTATCTGTTCTCTAAAGAGAACATGATTCTGGATTCAAGGTTTGAACATGTGACTTTGGAGGAAATGAACTATCCCCTTTCATATTACTGGATCTCGTCATCACACAACACGTTAAGTAAAGCTCTGTTCAGTCTTTTGTTAAGTGTGCACAATCAATGTTGATATTACCCTTAACTTTCCTCCTCTCCTGAAGACACTAACTTACACTGGGTTAAGATGCCAGATGTGACAGCCGCTCTCTGATACCTTAATCAGTTAGTTATTCTCCATGGATAAGATCAGACGTTGAGTTCTGGCAGGTTGTTCAATTATAGTCAGGTCTAACCCTGTATTTCCAGTGATCAAGAGTGTGATTTCTGACTGCATTTTTCACTCTCTGAAATTCTGAGTCTTAGCTTTATCTACTCCACCCCATGAGATCAACTAACTCCGCACAGTATAGGAAGGAAATCACAGAACATCCTGCTGAACCTCAATGTTGTATCTTGTTTTTGGCCTAAATGCGGTTGAAGAACAGAGGGAAGGGGTGGGTGTAGGTAAGGAGTGGTCCTGGAACCTCTGCCACACTTGGACATTTGCCCGAAGATTAGACTGTGGGAGTAGGTTGGAGGCCCATCTGATTTGCAGTCTTTCCCTAAATGCCACAATGAGTTCAACATAAAGGTTGAGGAGTTACAGTGTGTGGAATCAAAGACATGAGTCCAGTCACTGTGAATGTTAATTTAAGACTGTTTGGTGATGTGGATTCATAATAGTGGAGGGGAAGAACCACTGAGCTGAGTGTTTGTCTTCAGTTCTTCCTGCCCTCACAAACTATCAGTGGACAGTTGGTAAATTTAACAATCGTGATATTGTCAAGTTTTCCTATGGTTTCCTATCTTCCTCACCATCATTTGCACATCTCTGTCTGGCAAGACAGGCATGTGATCAACCTTGCTGGTTTGCAAACAGCTACCAGAGCATAAGACGCAGTAACTTGGAGGTGACCTTCTCCCCTATTTTCCCTCTGCAAGCTGTGCGTGAGTTTGTGCCTCCACTCACTGCCTCTCACTGGTGGGTTAACCCTGATGTGGAATGTTGAATTAATGTGCATTATAATACATTTTACTTTAATTGTTCCAACCAGTAAAGAAACACTGAAACACTGGAGGAAATTTCAATTCCCCCCGCCCCCCCGCGCCCAACAAGAGGCGTGATATTTTGGGGGAAAGGCTGTCAGCAGTTAAATGGTTGGTTACATGATGTGTCTTCGCTTTGCCCTTGAGAGGCAGGACACCTCATTATAATAAGTTCAGTTGGGAATCTGATTTAAATTTAACACTGGCCAGCTGCGTTTTCCAGGCCTCACTGATCCAGGCAGCAAAATGGAGACAGGAGCAGATGGATAATGCAGGTAAAAGTGCCATTTCCAGCCCTGCTTGTGAGCCAGGAGGAGCAGGATTATTTCCTGCAGTCAGCCATCCCAAGCCCACAATCCTTGCATTCTGCCCCACAATTGTTCTCAATCTGTGCCCATACCCCATCCTGAATGATGGACTGACACCATTCATCCACCCCCAATCTTTCCTGGTTACTTGGGACTATCCTTAACAACCGCAGCCTCCACCCATAAAGCAGCTAGCCTATCAACCTGGCCAGTTGCTAGGTGGGATATGGAGTAAATAAATGATAATGAGACCCTGCTGTTAAATCTGCATTTTGCCCACATTCTTGGGATTTTTGAGAAATTCCCACCCCCACCCACGCCCTCCCTGTAATTATTGGGGGCCATTATTTGTGACAGTCACCGTGACTGAAGGTCTGAAACGCTCTTCATCTCTTCCAGGTATCTGACTGGAGACCAGTTTTCCAGCGAGTCGTCATTAGAAGCATATGCCCGATGTCTGAGAATGGGATGCCGCTGCATTGAACGTAAGCGATCTCCCTTTTTCCGAAACTCAAACCTTCTTTCTCCTTCAGCACGTGGCTCCACTGTGAACCAAGGCTATTCATCATTTAATATCAGTATCTGTTGTTCATTCCTAATTGTCCTTGAGAAGGTAGTTTTGAGCCATCTCTTGAACTTCTGCAGTCCATGTGATGTAGGCACGCCCACAGTGCTGTGAGGAAGGAACTTCCAGGATTTGACCTAGCGATGATGGCCCAGGAATGGTGACATTTTTCCAAGTCAGGATGATGTATGACTTGGTGGAGAAATTGCAGGTGATAGCATTTCAATGGGCCTGCTGCTCTTGTCCTTCTGCCTTGTCCTATATTCTTGGTGTGAGAGGCCACATGGATACCAATTCAACCAAACTACACATGATTATGTCCGTGCTGAGCAGTGTCGTGTTAGGTATACTGGTCTAACACTGGCTGCAACAGGATGCAACTTAGATCAGAAAGGTACTCCAGACCTTGAAGTTAGTTCAATCAGGTTTATTGAACTAATAGCACAGTTAGCACAGTTCTCTGAGTTCGACTCTGCTACCTTAAATGTGGTTACTCTGTCTGACTGACCCAGACTAGCTCTTAGCCACACGGTGGAGGTGTGAGATTGTAACAACACCCTTGACTGACTCTCTAGATGTTCATCAGTGGAAAGAGGCGGAGTGTGAGTGCCTCGTGTCTTTTATAGTCAGATCCCACCCCTGAGTGTCCTGCCTGCTTATTGGTCATGTCCTGTTCTCTGTGTCCATTAGCTGCTTGCCTGTATATCATATGTGTGTGTCTGCATATCATGACAAGCAGTAAGATAAAGACAAATATAGATAAAGCTAAGCAACCCCACAACCAGTTTATCAGATTAATGGTTTACAGTCTCTGGGGAGTCAGAGGCAGTGGAGCCGTGGTATTTTCACTGCACTAGTAATCCACAGATCCAGGGCAATACTCTGGGGACCCAATAAATAACTGGAATTAAAGGTCTAACAATGACCATGAAACCATTGTTGATTGTCATAAAAACCCATCCGGTTCACAAATGTTTTTTAGGGAAGGAAATCTGCCATCCTCACCTGGTCTGCCCTACATGTAACTCAAGATCCACAACAATGTGGTTGACTCTTCACTACCCTCTGAAATGGCCTGAGAATATAGCCAGTTGAAGGGAAATTAGGTATGGGCAATTAATGCCCCCCCACATCCAGTCACGAATGATAGTGGAAAATTAAACGACTAATGGGAGTATACTCCATGAATATCCCCATTCTTAATTCCTGAGCCCAGACTACGAGGCTGAAGCATTTGCAATCATCTTCAGTCAGAAGTGTTACCATCTCAGCCTCCTCCTAAGGTTCCAACATCACAAATGACGGTCTTCAAGCCATTTAATTCACTCCGCGTGATATCAGAAAATTACAGAGCACACTGGATAGAGTGAAGGCTATGGGCCCTGACAACGTCCCAGAAAATGTACTTAAAAATTGCGGTCTAGAACGAGTCTTGCTACTCCAGTACACTGGCATCTACCAACTACAAACAAAATTGCCCAGGTGTGGTCTATCCACAAAAAGCAGGACAAATCCAATGTGGCCAATTACCATCACATCAGTCTACACTTGATCATCAGCAAGATGATGGAAGGGGGTCATTGACAATGTTATCAAGTGGCACTTTAACAGCAATAACCTGATCACTGATGCTCAGTTTGGGTTCCGCCAGGACCCACCTGAACTCGTTAGAGCCTTGCCTCAAACTTAGGTGAAAAAACTAAACTCAAGAGTTGAGGCGTGATTGACTTCCTTTGACATCAAGGCAGCATTTGATCAAGTGTGACATCAAGGAGCTCTAATAAAATTTAAGTCTATCGGAATCAGGGGGGAAACTCTCCACTGACCGGAGTCATACCAAGCAAAAAAGAAGTTGGCTGTGTTTGCTGGAAGCCAATCATTTCAGATTGAGGACATTGTTGTACAAATTCCTCAGGGTAGTGTCCTAGGCCCAAGCATCTTCGGCGGCTTCACCAATGGCATTCCCTCCATCAATGTCATAATATCTACTCATGTATATCATGAGATGCAGACAGGCAGTGATTGACACACAGGATAACCAATGAACACACAAGAGACAACAACTAATCACCAGACAGGACGCCACCACGATAAGGCTCTCTCTCTCTCACAGGACACGGCTAGGGAGATAGTCGCAGTGCACAGGCCAATGAACATCATCCCCATGTGTTAGAGAGCTAGTCTGGTCAAGCCAGTAGGAGGTTATCAGTTAGGTTAATAGAGTGTCAACCCACAGCAGATTATGTACAGCAATCAACAGGTTCAATAAAACAGTGTTGGACCATCTCCTGTGTCGAAGCCTGTTTCTCGTTTTACTGCATCCAGTTACAGTTGATGTTAGACCAACATAACACATCAATCAGAACATCAGGAATGTTCACTGGTGATTGGACTGTCTTTAGTTCCATTTGAAACTTTTCAGATACTGAAGCAGGCTATGCAGCAAGGCTGGGACAATATTCAAGCTTTGGCTGATACGCTGTAGGTAAAGTTCATGTTACACCAGTGCCAATAGATTCAACCGCATAACCAATGCTGAATCCTCCCAACATCCTTGGGGTCACCATCAAACAGAAACCTAACTAGCTCAGTCACATAAATACTGTGGCTACAAGGGTAGGTCAGAGACTAGGTGTTCTCCAGTGTGTAAATCACCCCCTGATGCCCCATAACCTAGCTACTTGCCTGGATAAATGCAACCATAAAATTCAAAAAAACTCAAAACCATCCAAAACATTGATTGGCATCCTATTTATCACTTGACCACCCGCTCCATCTACCATTGGTGCACAGTGGCTGCAGTGTGCACTATTCACAAAATGCACTTCAGTAACTCATCAAGTTTGGCAGCTTTTTACTTCAGGTCCCAGCCTGCTCGGTTATTGGTGATGATACAAAGTCACTTTTCATGAGAGTGGGTATTGAGCTCCCCCATCCAGACTACATTCGGTACCCGTGCTACTGTCAGTGCTTCTTCCAAGTGGTGCTCAATATGAAGTACTGATTGAGCATCTGAGAGAGTGATCAGTGGGCAGTTTCCTTACCCGTGTTTTTGACCTGATGCCATACTTCATGGGGCCTAGAGTCAATGTTGAGTACTCCCGGGTACACTCCCTCGCAACAGTGTGCTGCAACCTGTGGTGGGACCCTTTTGCCAGTGGAGCAGAACGTACCGGGGGATGATGCTGGAAGAGTCTGGGACATTTGTTAAAAGGTATGATTCTGTAAGTATGACTGTCTGAAGCTGTTGCTTGCCTTGGCTATGGGACAACTCATCCAATTATGGCAAAAGTACCTTGATGTCAGTATGGAGAAATCTGAAGGGTGGACTGTGCTGGTTGTCACACAATGTGAAAGGAAGAGGGGTGTGAAAACAAATGCACAAGGATATAACTTACTATCGTGATTCTGTCCTGTCACTTGATGTTCGTTGATGGTTAGCTGTCTATTTAATGTCTCCTACGGTCCTCTTCCTATCTGGTCTAATGACAGATTCAATTTTCTGTAATTTGCAAAAAGATAACCTGCACTTCTTGCAGAAATCATGAGAAATTTCCTTAGGCTACCAAAGGCTTATTTGAATGAATCCATATTGCGATTGATTGATCATCTGTTTTGCAGTGGATTGTTGGGATGGCCCAGATGATCTTCCGATTATTTACCACGGGCACACTCTTACCTCCAAAATCAAATTCCTGGATGTGCTGTACACAATAAAGGAGCATGCCTTCATCACCTCAGAGTAAGTTACTCCAAAACTTTGGGAAGGCATTCGATATAAGTTTTCAACCAATTGCTTCAAATGTTCATTCCAAAGGCCGCCTCAAACTAATTGTGTTACTCTTGAATATAGAGAGACTGTTTTCTCTTGTAGAGAACGGCATAAACAGAGACCATCAATATAAGGTTGCCACAAAGAAATCCAATAGGCAATTCAGAGAATGCAGAAATTGCTATAACAGGGAATAGTAGAAGCAAGTAATATAGTTGTGTTTAAGGGGAAGCGTGACGAACATATGTGGGAGAAGGAAATAGTGGTTGCAATGATAGATTTAGATAAGAAAGGAGCTGGCTTGAATGGACCATAAACACCAACATGGACAGGTTGAGATGAATGGTTTGTTTCTGTGCCATATATCCTATGTAATTCTGTGAAGAATCCATAGAATCCCTACAGTGCAGAAGGAGGTCATTTGGCCCATTGAGTCTGCACTGACCTCCGAAAGAACACTCTACCTAGGTTCACCCCTCCCTATCCCCGCAATCTAACCTGCACATCCCTAGACACTAGGGATTAGTTTAACATGGCCAATTCACCTAACCTGCACATCTTTGGACTGTAGGAGGAAACCTGAGCATCTGGAGGAAACACACGCAGACACAGGGAGAACATGCAAATCTCCACATAGACGGTTACTCGAGGCCTGAATTGAACTCGAGTCCCTGGCGCTGTGAGACAGAAGTGCGAGCCACTGCCACCATGCTGCCATGAAACATTAGCAAAGAGCAGATCTTTTATTCTCTTGCCTCCACCACCACTAACCGCCCCACCACACAACACCACATCACACCCCCACACACCCCTCACACCTCCATCTCTGTCAGTCAAGTGGGAGGGTCACAATTTTAGGCAGTGTAACTGCTGTGAGTGCTCCCCACAGGTGACATGGTAATATCACCTAACTGCAGAAGCTAAATGATAACTAAAATTAAAAGGAATGTATTTTTATAGCCACCCTCACATCCTCGCGCCATCCAAGTACTCAATTAATAAATCAATTTTTGATGTGTTATGTAAATAATTGTGACAGCCAACTTATGCACAGCAAGGTCCGAAAATTGCAAACGAGACCATAACCATATCACCTTTATTCGGTGATGTTGGTTGCGGGATAAGTGATGAGCAGAACAAGGAGAAAGTGCTTTCTTCCTCTGGAACTATGACAAACTAGCATTTCCCCAGTGCTGCACCGAATAACAATAATGTACTTAAGTCCTGAAGTAGGGCTGGAATCCCCAAGCTTTGATATCAGAGACAAGAGTGCCAGCTGACACAAAACTCTATAAGTTCTTTTTTCATAACAATGTGTCTGCATCTCAAATTTATTTATTATGGTGAGTATGGGAATTGCAACAACAGCCAGTATTACAGGGGACGTAACTGATTTCAAATATGTAACTTGTAGGTTTCCGATAATCCTCTCAATTGAAGACCATTGCAGTGTTGTGCAGCAGCGAAATATGGCATCTCATTTCAAGAAGGTCTTTGGGGACATGTTGCTGACCAAACCTGTGGACATCAATGCAGATGAGCTCCCATCGCCCAATCAACTAAAGAAAAAAATCCTGATAAAGGTGGGTGAGATAGTAACTTATTGTGGCTGGACTGCTGCCTGTCACTTGGATCTGTTCAATTCCATGTTCAATTCTACAAGGTAGCATATCTGAGCGGCTGCTGATCCTGAAGCATCTTGGGCCAACTTCCATTCTTTCTGTTCTAACATTGGCGTATGTAAGCCCACAGAGCAGAATATCATCAAAAATGAAAGGAGAAGAAAAAGAAACAGTGGTTAGATGGAAACTCATTAACAGTTGGTCACTAAGGAAACATTGAGCAGGTTTGGCCTATACTAGTGGGAGTTTAGAAGAATAAAAGGTGATCTCATTGAAACATGCAAGATTCTGAAGGGGTACAGGGGAGATGCTGAGAGGATATTGCCTTGATAGAAATCCAGAACTAGGGAGGGCAGTTTACTGACAAGGGATCTCCCATTTAAGACGGAGTTGAGGAGGAATTTCTTCTTTCTGGGGTCATTATTTTTCGTCATTCTCTTCACCAGACAGTAGTCGAGGCTAAGTCATTGAAAGTGTTCCAGATCGGATTAGACAGATTTTTAAAAATGTTTATTCTTTGGATGTGGGTGTCGCTGGCTTGGTCAGCGTTTGTTGCCAATCCCTAATTGCCCTTGAACTGAGTGGCTTTGCAAGGCCATTTTAGTGAGGGGGGGGGGGGGGGGGGGGCATTTAAGAGTCAACCGCATTGCTGTGTGGATCTGGAGTCGCATGTAGACCAGATCAGGTAAGGATGGCAGATTTCCTTCCCTGAGTGAAATGAATGAAAATTGCTTATTGTCACAAGTAGGCTTCAATGAAGTTACTGTGAAAAGTCCCTAGTCGCCACATTCTGGCGCCTGTTCGGGGAGGCTGGTACGGGAATTGAATCAGCTCTGCTGGCCTTTTTGTGCTTTACAAGCCAGCTGTTTAGCCGACTGTATTAAACCACAAATGAAGAACATTTGTGAGCCAGATGGCCTAGTAAGCCACTCTGTTCAAGAATAATTAGGGATGGGCAACAAATGCAGGCACTGCCACATTTCATGAAAGATTAATATTTATTTAAAATGCTCAATTCTCAGCCTCATTTGCACTGGTTTGCATTCACGACAGGTGAATAATGTCCATACAAAAGTATGTGGAAAAGGGATTCCTGAGGGGGGGGGGCAACCCCTTGTCCTGAAGCCAGAGCAGAGAACAGAGTCTTCACCTGCTGGGCTTAACCACTGCCCCTGAGCTCCTCCCGTCAGCCTTAACATTGAGACTCAGGCAGGAAGTGACCAATATTTGGCCATTTAAAGGCCTCAATTCGGGCCCCACCTAAAATTGCAGACAGGTTAGGGTTATATGGCTAGGGGGTGAGCAGGCAGACCCCCCCCCCCCCCCCCCCCCCCCCCCCCACCTGCATGGGACTGTAAAAATTCTGCTCCAGGACTTCTGGTAACTGCTGTAGCATAGAATCCCTACAGTGCAGAAGGAGTCCATTCAGCCCATTGGGCAGCACGGTAGCATAGTGGTGAGCACAATTGCTTCACAGCTCCAAGGTCCCAGGTTCGATTCCCGGCTTGGGTCACTGTCTGTGTGGTGTCTGCATGTTCTCCCCATTTGTGCGTTGGTTTCCTCTGGGTGCTCCGATTTCAATCGGATTTCAAGGGAATAGGGTGGGGCCTTACCCTCGGTAGGGTACCCTTTCAAAGGGTCGGTGCAGACTCGATGGACCAAATGGCCTTCTGCACTGTCGTGATTTTATGATGAGAACCAAGAACCAACACAGAGTTGATGACTGAATGTTCTCCACTTCCATTTTACTATTGTATGTTTCTACAATCTTTCCAGGAATAACCATCATGCTATCATAATTTTAATGAAATCCCATTTTATATATGTCTATAATGCCTTTCATCAACAAGGTCTCCTTTGCTCAATTAGGTGGCCTTTTATGTCATACTTTGTTCTTCTCAAGAATCACAAGTACACTGCTTGGCTGCTGCAATAGGAGCCTCATGTCCCGTTTCATGTGACAGTTAAGTCCATAAATGGTCTTCTAGCACTACTTCCTGTGCCAAATGCAATCAAGAGAAGAACTGATGGGTGGCACAGTGATTAGCACTGCTGCCTCACTGCACCAGGGACCCAGGTTCAATTTCGATCTTGGGTGACTGTGGAGTTTGCACTTTCTTCCAGTGATTGCATGGATTTCCTCCCACACTCAAAAGATGTGCGTGTTAAGTAGGTTGGCCATGATAAATTGCCCCTTAATGTGATGTACAGGTTTGGTGAGGGGATTACGGGGATGGGGCGGGGTGGACACTCGCAAACGGGCAGAGTGCCATTCGAAGGGTCACTGCAGACTCGATGGGCTGAATAACCTCCTTCTGCACTGTGGGGATTCTATTCTATGATTCTATTGATAGAGAGCAGCAGTATCTTGTTCCTTCCGGCATGCTGCTAGAGCAAGCCACTGCATCCACTCGGGCACTAAGCTGCAGCTGGATAAATCTAATGGTACCAGTGGGATCAATAAAACTCCAAGGTATGCTCATGCTCCAACCCCAGTTCTTTGTCTACTGAAAGATGCCTCACTCTTCAATCTGAACCTCGCCATAAGACCATAAGACCATAAGATATAGGAGCGGAAGTAAGGCCATTCGGCCCATCGAGTCCACTCCACCATTCAATCATGGTTGATTTCAACTCCATTTACCCGCTCTCTCCCCATAGCCCTTAATTCCTCGAGAAATCAAGAATTTATCAATTTCTGTCTTAAAGACACTCAATGTCCCGGCCTCCACCGCCCTCTGTGGCAATGAATTCCACAGACCTACCACTCTCTGGCTGAAGAAAGTTCTCCTCATCTCTGTTCTAAAGTGACTCCCTTTTATTCTAAGGCTGTGCCCCCGCGTCCTAGTCTCCCCTGCTAATGGAAACAACTTCCCTACGTCCATCCTATCCAAGCCATTCATTATCTTGTAAGTTTCTATTAGATCTCCCCTCAACCTCCTAAACTCCAATGAATATAATCCCATGATCCTCACGTTCATCGTATGTTAGGCCTACCATTCCTGGGATCATCCGTGTGAATCTCCGCTGGACCCGCTCCAGTGCCAGTATGTCCTTCCTGAGGTGTGGGGCCCAAAATTGCTCACAGTATTCTAAATGGGGCCTAACTAGTGCTTTATAAAGCCTCAGAAGTACATCCCTGCTTTTATATTCCAAGCCTCTTGAGATAAATGACAACATTACATTTGCTTTCTTAATTACGGACTCAACCTGCAAGTTTACCTTTAGAGAATCCTGGACTAGGACTCCCAAGTCCCTTTGCACTTTAGCATTATGAATTTTGTCACCGTTTAGAAAATAGTCCATGCCTCTATTCTTTTTTCCAAAGTGCAAGACCTCGCACTTGCCCACGTTGAATTTCATCAGCCACTTCTTGGACCATTCCCCTAAACTGTCTAAATCTTTCTGCAGCCTCCCCACCTCCTCAATACTACCTGCCCCTCCACCTATCTTTGTATCATCGGCAAACTTGGCCAGAATGCCCCCAGTCCCGTCATCTAGATCGTTAATATATAAAGAGAACAGCTGTGGCCCCAACACTGAACCCTGCGGGACACCACTTGTCACCGGTTGCCATTCCGAAAAAGAACCTTTTATCCCAACTCTCTGCCTTCTGTCTGACAGCCAATCGTCAATCCATGTTAGTACCTTGCCTCGAATACCATGGGCCCTTATTTTACTCAGCAGTCTCCCGTGAGGCACCTTGTCAAAGGCCTTTTGGAAGTCAAGATAGATAACATCCATTGGCTCTCCTTGGTCTAACCTATTTGTTATCTCTTCAAAGAACTCTAACAGGTTTGTCAGGCACGACCTCCCCTTACTAAATCCATGCTGACTTGTCCTAATCCGACCCTGCACTTCCAAGAATTTAGAAATCTCATCCTTAACGATGGATTCTAGAATTTTGCCAACAACCGAGGTTAGGCTAATTGGCCTATAATTTTCCATCTTTTTTCTTGTTCCCTTCTTGAACAGGGGGGTTACAACAGCGATTTTCCAATCCTCTGGGACTTTCCCTGATTCCAGTGACTTTTGAAAGATCATAACTAACGCCTCCACTATTTCTTCAGCTATCTCCTTTAGAACTCTAGGATGTAGCCCATCTGGGCCCGGAGATTTATCAATTTTCAGACCTTTTAGTTTCTCTAGCACCTTCTCCTTTGTGATGGCAACCATATTCAACTCTGCCCCCTGACTTTCCTGAATTGTTGGGATATTACTCATGTCTTCTACTGTGAAGACTGACGCAAAGTACTTATTAAGTTCCTCAGCTATTTCCTTGTCTTCCATCACTAGATTACCAGCGTCATTTTGGAGCGGCCCAATGTCTACTTTTGCCTCCCGTTTGTTTTTAATGTATTTAAAGAAACTTTTACTATCATTCCTAATGTTACTGGCTAGCCTACCTTCATATTTGATCCTCTCCTTCCTTATTTCTCTCTTTGTTATCCTCTGTTTGTTTTTGTAGCCTTCCCAATCTTCTGACTTCCCACTACTCTTTGCCACATTATAGGCTCTCTCTTTTGCCTTGATGCATTCCCTGACTTCCTTTGTCAGCCATGGCTGCCTAATCCTCCCTCTGATAACCTTTCTTTTCTTTGGGCTGAACCTCTGCACTGTGTCCTCAATTACTCCCAGAAACTCCTGCCATTGCTGTTCTACTGTCTTTCCCACTAGGCTCTGCTTCCAGTCGATTTTCGTCAGTTCCTCCCTCATGCGCCTGTAATTACCTTTATTTAACTGTAAAACCTTTACATCTGATTCTACCTTCCTTCTTTCAAATTGCAGACTGAATTCTACCATATTATGATCACTGCTTCCTAAGTGTTCCCTTACTTTAAGATCTTTTATCAATTCTGGCTCATTACATAACACTAAGTCCAGAATAGCCTGTTCCCTCGTGGGCTCCATCACAAGCTGTTCCAAAAAGCCATCCTGTAAACATTCAATGAATTCCCTTTCTTTGGGTCCACTGGCAACATTATTTACCCAGTCCACCTGCATATTGAAGTCCCCCATGATCACTGTGACATGCCCTTTCTATTTCGTGGTGCATTTTGTGCCCCTGGTCCTGACCACTGTCAGGAGGCCTGTACATAACTCCCATTATGGTTTTTTTGCCTTTGTGGTTCCTCAACTCTACCCACACAGACTCCACATCGTCTGACCCTATGTCGTTTAGTGCTATTGATTTAATTTCATTTCTAATTAACAAGGCAACCCCGCCCCCTCTACCCACCTCTCTGTCTTTTCGATAGGTTGTAAATCCCTGGATGTTTAACTGCCAGTCCTGAACCCCCTGCAACCACGTCTCTGTGATGCCTACCACATCATACCTGCCAGTCACAATCTGGGCCACAAGCTCATCTACCTTGTTCCGTACACTGCGGGCATTTAAATATAGCACCTTTAGTTCCCTATTGACTGTCCCTTTTTGTTTTCTTAGTGTGGTGGACCTTGGTTTACTGAGCCTTTCCATACACTGTGTCATATTTTGTGAGATGGGGACTATCGTAACCTCTCCTGAGCTCTGTCTTTTCGTGATTTTTTGTAATCCTAAGCAGCTACGCTTCCCACTGATTCCTTCACCTCTTGGTTCCCTGACTTTCCCTTCCCCCCCAATCTCTAGTTTAAAGTCCTATTGACCACCCTATTTACTCTTTTCGCCAGAACACTGGTCCCAGCTCGGTTCAGATGGAGACCATCCCAACGGTATAGATCCCCCCTGTCCCAAAACTGATGCCAGTGTCCCATGAAAAGGAACCCCTCTTTCCCACACCACTCTTTCAGCCACGTGTTAACTTCCCTTATTCTTGCCTCCCTATGCCAATTTGCACGTGGCACGGGCAGTAATCCGGAGATTATGACCCTTGAGGACCTGTTTTTTAATTTGAATCCTAACTCTTTATAATCTCTAAACAGGTCATCTTTCCTAGACTTGCCTAAGTTGTTGGTACCGACATGGACCACAACAACTGGATCCTCTCCCTCCCTCTCCAATATCCTTTCAAGCCGGTCAGAGATGTCCCGCACCCTAGCACCGGGCAGGCAACATACCATGCGGGACCCTCTATCCTGCTCACAAAGGATACTATCTATCCCTCTGATAATAGAATCCCCTACAACTACAACTTGCCTATTTACTTCCTCCCCTTGAATGGCCTGCTGAACCATGGTGCCTTGGTCAGCTGACTCATCCTTCCTGCAGCCCTGTTCGCCATCCACACAGGGAGCAAGTGCCTCGTACCTGTTGGACAGGGTCAAGGGCTGAGGCTCCTGAGTTCCTGACTGCTGGTTCCCTTTACCTGCCTGACTTGCAGTCACACCCTGCTGTCCCTGGCCATTGGCAGGATTTAAACTATTTACTCTGACAGGTGTGACTGCCTCCTGAAACAAAGTGTCCAGGTAAGCCTCCCCCTCCCGGATGTGCCTCAGTGTGTGAAGCTCAGACTCCAGCTCATCAACTCTGAGCCGGAGTTCTTCGAGCATCCAACACTTACTGCAGATGTGGTCGCTGCAGCTCGCAATGGGATCTGCCAGCTCCCACATCAAGCAGCTTAAGCACATCACCTGACCAGCCATCTCTAATTAATTAATTTGTTTAATTTAAGTTTACGAGTTTTAAATTTGGGGCAGATTGGTTATCAACCAATCAGATCACAGCTTCCCTCTGATGTCACTTTTGAAAAAAAAGTGGAAAACAGGAAGTTACCGTTAGGTCTGTATACTCACCCAGAGACTGCTCCTCCTCCTCTGAACGGCTCCCGAAACTAGGCCTCGATCCCCGGGTTAAAGTGATAGCAGTTTGAGCACTCATGAAGGAACTATATAGATGGCCTCTGGGGCCTCCGAGCCTCCCTTGAAGATGCCACTGAAACTGTAATTTACACTGGGTGCGCTGAGATGAAAGGGCACCTTGCATGGAATTGCAGCATCCGATTACTTCAAAATTAAGCTATGAATTGCTTCATAGGATGTGTCAGCACAAATCCTGATCGTTCCCTTACTTGACGTCTGAACAAGTGTACTTTTCAACAGGAACCCTCTGGCCGACATTCTGCCCAAAGCCTAGTGGGTGCTATCTGTAGCAACCTCATATACTGGTCAGAGGGCCTTCTATTCCATATGACTGAGATACACATCAGTCATTCAGCGAGGCGCCTTCTTAGTTTTTTCAGTTTAGTGAGAATTTATTTTGTAATAAAAATGACTATCCATTGAGTTCACTGTGGCACTGCACCTGCTTCAGTTTACCAATCTGGAATGCTGTCTCGCACGTTAACGCTCATGTAATGATGAGTCAGCGTACAGGAAGGAGATATAGAACCTAGTGGCGTGCTGTAACGACAAGAGACGAATCTCTCCCTCAATATCAGAAAAACTAAGGAGCTAGTCATTGATTTAAGGAAGCAAAGTATCGTACACACCCCTGTCTGCATCAATGGTGCTGAGGTAGAGGTGGTTGACAGCTTCAAATTCCTAGGTGTTCATGTCATGTGAGAGTACCTTTAAGAAATGGCTGTTTATCAAATAGCTGTAGTGGATGTGCCTTTAAGAATTTGGTGTTTATTAAATAGCTGTGGTGGATGTACCTTTAAGAAATGGGAGTTTATCAAATAGCTGCAGTGATGTCAGAGTGTGGGTGGAGCTGGGCTGTCTGTCTGTTTTTACTTTCGTTTTTGAGCTGGCAGCTACAGTGTGTGTTTAGTTTAGTTTTCAGAGTTGGAGCTGCATCCAGGCAAACGAGGTGTAATTTTGATCTCTGTATGAAAAGAATGCCTTCAGATCACTTGCTAATTTAAAAGTGATAACTGTTCTCAGTAGAGAATTTAAAACCTGCTATCTTTGTTAAGGAGAGTATTTGTCTTATGGATGATGCTCGGAAAGATTAAGGGTTACTTATAGAGTACTGTTTTCTTTGGGGGAAGTATTTGAATTGATAGCTGCAAAAATGTTTACTGTGTGTTTATAAAATATTAACTGGATTCATACAATAAAATTGTTTTGTATTAAAAGTACTTCAGCTCTCTGTTGCATCACACCTGTAGAGTGGGCCCTTGTGCGCCCCATAACCAAAATCTATTAAAAGTTGTGTGTCAGGTGAACTCCATGATACACTTTGGGGTTCTCTAAACCTTGGCCCATGACATGCATATCACCAACAATCTGTCCTGGTCCATCCATGTCGACACTAAGACCAAGAAAGCACAACAGCGCCTATACTTCCTCAGGAAACTAAGGAAATTCGGCATGTCCACATTGATTCTTGCCAATTTTTACAGATGCACCGGAGAAAGCATTCTATCTGGCTGCATCATAGCCTGGTATGGCAACTGCTCAGCTCAAGACTGTAAGAAACTACAGAGAGCCGTTAACACAGCCGTGTCCATCATGTGAACCCGCCTCCCATCAATTGACTCTGTTTACACCTCCTGCTGCCTTGTGAAAGCGGGCAGCATAATCAAAGACCACTTACATGCTGGTTATCCTCTCTTCCAAACTTTTCCATCGGCAGGAGGTACAAAAGTCTGAGAACACGCACTAACAAATTCAAAAACAGCTTCTTCCTCGCTGTTAGCAGACTCCTGAATGACCCTCTTATGAACTGAACTGATAACTCGTCTCACATCTTCTCTACTGAGTAGTACTACACTCCTACTATGCTTCACCGATTGCCTGTGTCTATGTATTTACATTGTGTATTTATGTATGTCCTACGTTTTTTGATGTATGGAAAGATCTGTCTGGACTGTACAGAGAACAATAATTTTCACTGTATCTCAGTACACGTGACAATGAATCAAATCCTAAATATAATACTTGTATTCTTCTTGGTTTGAAGCACAAGAAACTGGTGGAAGGCAACCTGTACGAAGAGGTCTCATCGGCCAGCTACTCAGAAAATGACATCAGCAATTCTATTAAAAATGGCATCCTGTATTTGGAGGACCCCATTGACCATGTAAGTGCTGTCGTCGTGTCCCCCCCCCCCCCCCCCCCATTCCACATTTACTGACTTTCTGACAGAGACATTTAGTTTAAGAACCAAAGTGCCTAACGTGCAATTAAAATAAATCGCGAAGTAGTGATTAGTTGAGGCCAAGCTTGGATTTTACAAGTTTGAAGATTGGGGAAGGCTGGATGAAATTGAGGAAGGCAAGAGGTTCAACAATTTTGAAATGATGGTGAGTGATGAGGTAGAGCAGTGTGATGAGAATTTTTGGCTATATATAAATGACTTTCAAAATGTACCGATGATTCCAAACTTGGAGGAGTGGCAAACAGTGAGAAAGATACAAATTTCCTCGAACAGGACATAAACAGTTTAGCAAAATGGGCAGACAGGTTTCAGATGAAATTTAACACAGAGAAATGTGTGGCGATGATTTTGATAGAAGATATAGGGAGCAGCACTGCAGAATTCTCAACAGTGTACAGTGGTGGACAGCACGGTAGCATAGTTGTTAGCACAAATGCTTCACAGCTCCAGGGTCCCAGGTTCGAATCCTGGCTTGGGTCACTGTCTGTGCGGAGTCTGCACATCCTCCCCGTGTGTGCGTGGGTTTCCTCTGGGTGCTCCGGTTTCCTCCCACAGTCCAAAGATGTGCAGGTTAGGTGAATTGGCCAGGTTAAATTGCCCTCAGGGTCCAAATTGCCCTTAGTGTTAGGTGGGGTTACTGGGTTATGGGTATAGGGTGGAGGTATGGGCTTGGGTAGGGTGCTCATTCCAAGAGCCGGTGCAGACTCGATGGGCCGAATGGCCTCCTTCTGCACTGTAAATTCTATGAAATCTATGAAAAGAGGGCTCTGGAGGTGCACGTGCATTGATTTTTGAAGGGGAAGGATATATTGAGAGAATGGTTAGCAAAGCATCTAGGATCGTGGGCTTAATAAATTGAAGCATTAAGTACAAATACATGGAAGGTATTTATGCTGAACCTTTATAAAGCTCTGTTTAGGCCACAATTCGAGTATTACATCCAGTTCTGATGATTTCGCTTGATGAAAGAAATGAATGACCTTGTGAGGGTTCAAAGTATATTTACCTGATTGGCCCCAGGAATGAGGGAGCAGATTTTATTTACAAGGTTAGTTTGGAAAGGTTGAGGTTGTGCTTGAAGCAAATGAGGCTGAAGAGAGATTTGATTTGGTGGCATAGATTTAAGATTTTGAGCAAGAGATGTAGGGGGCAGTATGAAGAATATTTTATGTCGTAAATGGTAATGACCTAGAACTCATTGTCCATGGGGGTGATGGTGGTGGAAACAATTAATTATTTCAAAAGGAAATTGGATGAAAAATGAAAAAATGAAAATCGCTTATTGTCACGAGTAGGCTTCAATGAAGTTTCTGTGAAAAGCCCCTAGTTGCCACATTCCGGCGCCTGTCCGGGGAGGCTGGTACGGGAATTGGGTACGGGTACTGGATGGGCAATTGAAGGAAATAAACTTTCAGGCTCGGGAGATCAAACAGGAGAGTGGGACTGACTGGTGTGCTCCATGAGGTGCTGGCTTGGACTGAATGGTCCGAATGGCCTCATATGACTATTATTCTATTCCTTCATGAACCTTGATTTGAATATAGGGAGGAATAAGATTGTGAAGCATGGCTCGTTACGAGCTTGGGGAGAAAAAGTTGTATTGACCAAACAGATTGACATCAGAGAATGAGAGGTTAGAACATAGAACAGTACAGCACAGAACAGGCCCTTCGGCCCTCGATGTTGTGCCGAGCCATGATCACCCTACTCAAACCCACGTATCCACCCTATACCCGTACCCCAACAACCCCCACCCCTTAACCTTACTTTTTAGGACACTACGGGCAATTTAGCATGGCCAATCCACCTAACCCGCACATCTTTGGACTGTGGGAGGAAACCGGAGCACCCGGAGGAAACCCACGCACACACGGGGAGGACGTGCAGACTCCACACAGACAGTGACCCAGCCGGGAATCGAACCTGGGACCCTGGAGCTGTGAAGCATTTATGCTAACCACCATGCTACCGTGCTTCCCAAGGTTGTAGGTGATAGACGCCCAACCTTTCTTCCTAATGTGTCCTGATTTCCAAACGAGATGCTATGTCACATACCTCTGTAGCGTTTCTGCTAATGCCGCTTCATAATCGAAATGAGCGGCAGAGAGTTTCCCCTTGCAATTTCTGGAGGAAGGTGGTGGGTTTCTGTCTGTGACTCACTGTGATGGATAGACCTGATTCTACAGAATCAGTGGAAGAACAGGTCATTTCTTAGTTTCATGCTTTTAAAATTTAACTTTGGAAACTTGGCTATGTACAGCCCACATTCATCTGACCATTAGGCCATTATCGTTTGGGGAGGGTTTGGAGAAAAGCCTCGTTGTGATCTCAAGTTCAAGTGATGAGCTCTGAGGAACGGTTAGAGGGGTTCAAAACAGCAAGGTTCAGGGGAGAAATCCCACAGAAATATAAATGAATTAATGCAGATAGACGAGGAGAATCTAGAACTTCAGGATAAATCAGGTCAGGCCTACAGCACATTAAATAAATTAATGAAAAGTATAGTTAGAACAACTATCTGGCAGCATAATAGAGACAAATAAATACATTAGTGTCTGGATGCATGAGATTGTTGATTGGACAGAAGCAGCTCACTGAATGCATGGGAAATCATGAGAAATGTATTTCTAGTGGACTGCTCCCCTATATACTGACTCGCTGTGTACTGACTCGCTCTATACTGACCGCTGTGTACTGACTCGCTGTGTACTGACTCGCTCTATACTCACTCGCTCTATACTGACTGCTGTGTACTGACTCGCTCTATACTGACTCGCTCTATACTGACTCGCTGTGTACTGACTCGCTGTGTACTGACTCGCTGTGTACTGACTGCTGTGTACTGACTCGCTGTGTACTGACTCGCTCTATACTCACTCGCTCTATACTGACTGCTGTGTACTGACTCGCTCTATACTGACTCGCTGTGTACTGACTCGCTGTGTACTGACTCGCTCTATACTGACTCGCTGTGTACTGACTCGCTGTGTACTGACTGCTGTATACTGACTCGCTGTGTACTGACTCGCTGTGTACTGACTCGCTCTATACTGACTCGCTCTGTACTCACTCGCTGTGTACTGACTCGCTGTGTACTGACTCGCTCTATACTCACTCGCTCTATACTGACTGCTGTGTACTGACTCGCTGTGTACTGACTCGCTGTGTACTGACTCGCTGTGTACTGACTCGCTGTGTACTGACTCGCTCTATACTGACTCGCTGTGTACTGACTCGCTGTGTACTGACTCGCTCTATACTGACTGCTGTGTACTGACTCGCTCTATACTCACTCGCTCTATACTGACTGCTGTGTACTAACTCGCTCTATACTGACTCGCTCTATACTGACTGCTGTGTACTGACTCGCTCTATACTGACTCGCTCTATACTCACTCGCTCTATACTGACTCGCTGTGTACTGACTCGCTGTGTACTGACTCGCTCTATACTGACCGCTGTGTACTGACTCGCTGTGTACTGACTCGCTCTATACTGACTGCTGTGTACTGACTGCTGTGTACTGACTCGCTCTATACTGACTCGCTCTATACTCACTCGCTCTATACTGACTCGCTCTATACTGACTCGCTGTGTACTGACTCGCTCTATACTGACTCGCTCTATACTGACTGCTGTGTACTGACTGCTGTGTACTGACTGCTGTGTACTGACTCGCTGTGTACTGACTCGCTCTATACTCACTCGCTCTATACTGACTCGCTCTATACTGACTCGCTCTATACTCACTCGCTCTATACTCACTCGCTCTATACTGACTCGCTCTATACTGACTCGCTGTGTACTGACTCGCTGTGTACTGACTCGCTCTATACTCACTCGCTCTATACTCACTCGCTCTATACTCACTCGCTCTATACTGACTGCTGTGTACTGACTCGCTCTATACTGACTCGCTCTATACTCACTCGCTCTATACTGACTGCTGTGTACTGACTCGCTCTATACTGACTCGCTCTATACTGACTGCTGTGTACTGACTCGCTCTATACTGACTCGCTCTATACTCACTCGCTCTATACTGACTGCTGTGTACTGACTCGCTCTATACTGACTCGCTCTATACTGACTGCTGTGTACTGACTCGCTCTATACTGACTCGCTCTATACTGACTCGCTCTATACTGACTGCTGTGTACTGACTCGCTCTATACTGACTCGCTCTATACTCACTCGCTCTATACTGACTCGCTGTGTACTGACTCGCTGTGTACTGACTCGCTCTATACTGACCGCTGTGTACTGACTCGCTGTGTACTGACTCGCTCTATACTGACCGCTGTGTACTGACTCGCTCTATACTGACCGCTGTGTACTGACTCGCTGTGTACTGACTCGCTCTATACTGACTGCTGTGTACTGACTCGCTGTGTACTCACTCGCTCTGTACTCACTCGCTCTATACTGACTCGCTCTATACTCACTCGCTCTATACTGACTGCTGTGTACTGACTCGCTCTATACTGACTCGCTCTATACTGACTGCTGTGTACTGACTCGCTCTATACTGACTCGCTCTATACTGACTCGCTCTATACTGACTGCTGTGTACTGACTCGCTCTATACTGACTCGCTCTATACTCACTCGCTCTATACTGACTCGCTGTGTACTGACTCGCTGTGTACTGACTCGCTCTATACTGACCGCTGTGTACTGACTCGCTGTGTACTGACTCGCTCTATACTGACTGCTGTGTACTGACTGCTGTGTACTGACTCGCTGTGTACTGACTCGCTCTATACTCACTCGCTCTATACTGACTCGCTCTATACTCACTCGCTCTATACTCACTCGCTCTATACTGACTCGCTCTATACTGACTCGCTCTATACTGACTCGCTGTGTACTGACTCACTGTGTACTGACTCGCTCTATACTCACTCGCTCTATACTCACTCGCTCTGTACTCACTCGCTCTATACTGACTCGCTCTATACTGACTCGCTCTATACTCACTCGCTCTATACTGACTGCTGTGTACTGACTCGCTCTATACTGACTCGCTCTATACTCACTCGCTCTATACTGACTGCTGTGTACTGACTCGCTCTATACTGACTCGCTCTATACTGACTGCTGTGTACTGACTCGCTCTATACTGACTCGCTCTATACTCACTCGCTCTATACTGACTGCTGTGTACTGACTCGCTCTATACTGACTCGCTCTATACTGACTGCTGTGTACTGACTCGCTCTATACTGACTCGCTCTATACTGACTCGCTGTGTACTGACTCGCTCTATACTGACTCGCTGTGTACTGACTCGCTCTATACTGACTCGCTGTGTACTGACTCGCTGTGTACTGACTCGCTCTATACTCACTCGCTCTATACTGACTGCTGTGTACTGACTCGCTCTGTACTCACTCGCTCTATACTGACTCGCTGTGTACTGACTCGCTCTATACTGACTCGCTCTATACTCACTCGCTCTATACTGACTCGCTGTGTACTGACTCGCTCTATACTGACTCGCTCTGTACTCACTCGCTCTATACTGACTCGCTGTGTACTGACACGCTCTATACTCACTCGCTCTGTACTCACTCGCTCTATACTGACTCGCTGTGTACTGACTCGCTCTATACTCACTCGCTCTATACTGACTCGCTGTGTACTGACTCGCTCTATACTCACTCGCTCTGTACTCACTCGCTCTATACTGACTGCTGTGTACTGACTCGCTCTATACTCACTCGCTCTATACTGACTGCTGTGTACTGACTCGCTCTATACTCACTCGCTGTGTACTGACTCGCTCTATACTCACTCGCTCTATACTGACTGCTGTGTACTGACTCACTCTGTACTCACTCGCTCTGTACTCACTCGCTCTATACTGACTGCTGTGTACTGACTCGCTGTGTACTGACTCGCTCTATACTGACTCACTCTATACTGACTGCTGTGTACTGACTCGCTCTATACTCACTCACTCTATACTGACTGCTGTGTACTGACTCACTGTAAAAAGGAAAACCAGACCCGAGGGTGTTTGAATTGTAGTTACTGCATATTCCTCATTCTTAAGGGGTTTCATGTAAATACTGGAATGCAGAAGAGGAGTTGATAAACCTGAGGCCAGCATAACCGCTAAGTTCAAAAGCTGGGAAGGTGAGGATCTGAGTATTTTTTTTTCCTCATTCTTTGCAGAACTGGAGCCCACATTACTTTGTCCTGACTAGTAATAAGATCTATTACTCTGAGGAAACATCCAGGTGCCAGAACAATGAGGATGAAGAGGAAGAAGAACAGAAAGAGGTACCCACCATTATTTTTAATCCTTCTTCCTCTCCGGTACTAACTCACTCTGGGATACAGCTATATTTCATCTTAGTGAGCACTCCTGAGGTGGAAGGTGAACGCTAGGCAGAACATCATAGTGAAGCCTGATCTCTACCCTCATCAGAGACCTGCCCATGCATATGTTCTCTGAAGAAGCCATTCAATGGCGATGAGTGTTTCTGGCTTCCCCCTTCTCTTGCCGAATTGCGAAAGCCAACTGTAGACTCCTTTCTCTGTAATCGGCTATCATAGCACAGGCCAGAACTGGAATCTGGGATCTTCCAGCCTGCAGGGCTTGGAATGGTGAAATTACTCACTCAACTACCAAGGAAACTTCAATCTTAACGGTTTATTGTTTTTTTTTCCCCCATTTCCTTCATCTGAAGCTAATGCAATTTTTCTGGAAAGGTACCAGGCACTATTCCAAGGGGGTCCTGATGATGCCAATAGCCAGTGCAGAAGGAGGCCACTCGGCCCATCGAGTCAGCACCGACCTTTGTGGCCCACTCTCCCCACCCTATCCCTGTAACCCCACTTAACGTGCACATCTTTTGAACACTAAGGGGCAACTTTACCACGGCCAATCCACCTATCTGCACATCTTTGGATTGCGGGAGGAAAGCTGAGCACCTGGAGGAAACCCACGCTCACGGGGGGGGACATTCCAGAAATGTAAGAAGATCATTCTAGCATCTATACTGTGTGAAGGGGCCATTTAAATTTTAAGCAGTTTAAAACATGTTGGTCCAAGGTTTTGTTTTCCTTTCTATTACAAAGTACTAACCAGCAGTGGTCTGACAGTGCCTCTGATTGCTCACACAATCTGCAATCAATCACTCTGTGCTGCAGCGTTGCAGAGAACCACGCTCGCATGGACGTTGGTGAGATTTTTGTGGCCCTCCACCAATAGTTAGCGAGTGGCACTGCCCTGGGTCACACCTTTTGAGGTTTTTGTTGTCAGGCCTGGTATCAGATGGTTACACGTGGCCCCACTTTGCACTTCTCAGCAGGAATTCAACAACAACGATCTGCACTTCAGCGAGAAGTGGTTCCACGGGAAGCTCGGTGGTGGCCGAGATGGTCGTCAGATAGCCGAGAAGCTTCTCCACGAGTACTGCACAGAGACCGGCGGAAAGGATGGCACCTTCCTTGTGCGGGAGAGCGAGACATTTGTGGGTGATTACACCCTGTCTTTCTGGTAGGTAGTACTTAGGTGTGAAGCCACACAAGGCTCAAGTCGATAAGATTTGGATAATTCAATTCTGCAAACAGACTGTGCCAAGGATTTTCCATGCAGTGAGGTATTGCCACTTTACACCAAATAACAAACATTCCGCCTCCAGCGGTATTTATCCAAGGTCAGCCCATTGGTCTATTTATTATGCTAATGATTGGTGTAAACCCAAGAGAAGGTGTGTCCATAGGCGAATGCTGATCTACTCGATGGGTAACCCCTTTCAATGAGTAAAGGCTGTAGGGGATACTGGTGGTCTGACCCAGTCAGAGGAAATGCGTCCAGATCTAAATAGGTACAATAGCAGTAAAAAGAAAATCAGTGCACAAAAAGGGGCAGAGTGTCTGGTTCCATCCACCGCTGGGATCGTCTGGTTCCGCCGCATCTCCGGTGGCAGGTCCCGCGACAACGGGCCCAGAAAATCCCGACCAATATTTCAGGGCAGCAGAAACTGCCAGTGGAGCTCTCCCCACTGTCAAGGCTCAGATTATCTTTACTTCTGTCCACCACAGCTGATGTGGGTACCAGCTGACACTTATAATTCTCAGTCGCAAGATACCCTGAGTTCATAGAGAGTGTGGAAAACTAGAAACATTGAGGCTGCAGAACCAGAAGCCCTCGTTATAATGTGTGTAGAATGTTGCAACACTGGAATTACCCAGCAATGTGGGAAATTGCCCAGATATGTCCTGTCAGCAAAAAGTAGGACAATCCAACTCGTAAAATTGTCACCACATCAGTCTATTCATTTTTTTATTCATTCGTTCAATGTGGGCATTGCTGGCTAGGCCAGAGTTTATTTCCTATCTCTATTTGCCCTTGAGGAGGTGGTGTGCTGCCTTTTTGAACCGCTGGAATCCACGTGGTGTAAGTATGCCCACCGTGCTGTTAGTGAGATAGTTCCAGCATTTTGACCCAGTGACAATGAAGGAATGATGATATATTTCTGACTCAGGACATTGTGGCATGGAGGGGAACCCTTAGGTGATGATGTTCAGAGGTATCTGCTGGTCTTGTCCTTCTAGATGGTAGACGTCGTGTGACTGGAAGATGCTGCCTAAGGAGCCTCAGTAAGTTCCTGCAGTGCATCTTGTAGCTGGCACACACTGATTCCATTGTGTGCCAGTGATAGAGGGAGTAAATGATTGTGGATGGGTGCCAATTAAAGAAGCGGGCTTCGTTGTCCTCAATGACAGAAGGCAGTGGTGTCATGATACTGTCACTAGACTAGTAATCCAGAGATCCAGAGTCATGCCCTGAGAACCCAGGTTCGAGCCCTGCCATGGCAGATGGTGAAATTTGAATTCAATTGTAAAAAAAATTTCATTCAAAATCTAAAGGTGAACATGAAACCATCGTTGATTGTTCATTAATGTCCTTTAGTGAGGGAAATTTGTTGTCCTTACCTGGTCTGGCCTGCATGTGACTCCAGATTCACAGCAATGTGGTTGGCTCTTAAATGCCCTCAGGGATGGGCAATAAGAGCTGGCCCAGACCAGCGATGCCCACATCCCATGAACGAATAAAAAACAATGTCAAGCTTTTTTAGTGTTGTTGGAGCAGCACTCATCCAGGCAAAAATTCCTGACCTGTGTCGTGCAGATGGTGGACAGCATCGTGGAAGTCAAGAGGTGAGTTACCTGCCACAAGATTACAAGCCTCTGACCTGGTCTTGTAGCCATGGTATTTCTCGGGCTGGTCCAGTTAAGTTTCTGGTCAATGGTAACCCCAGAGTGGCGATTGTGGGAGATGCGGTGGTTGTAATGCCATTGAATGTCAAAGACAGATCATCAGAAAAGTGATGGAAAATGCCGTTGTCAGTGCTATCAAACAACACTTAGATAACAACCTGCTTGCTAACCCTCAGTTTAGTTTCCTGCAAGGGCACTTGGCTCCTACAATCTTGGCCCAAACATGGTGAGAAGAGCTGAACTTCAGAGGTGAAATGTGAATGACTGTCTGTGAAATCAATGCAGCTGGATATAAATGGTTTCCATTTAAATGTAGGGATCATGATTAAGACGTTTGCGGTTGATTCAAAAATTGGTTGCACGGTTGACAGTAAGAAAGAAAGCTTTAGACTGCAGAAAGACATCAGCGGAATGAAAATGAACAGTAAAGTGGCAAATGGATTTGAGGCAGAGAAGTGTGAGATAATGGGTGTGTTTTGATGGAAATGAAACAGAGCCCGTTTTGGGTGTATTTAGCAGGATATTTCCCGGCACTTGCAGCATCGAGACCAACCCCGCTATTAAACGGGACTCTGCTTCACTTTTGGGCATCAGCAAGGAACGCCACACCGAGGCCTCACTTAGGTGAGCGGCCTCTCATGAGATTTATCGGCCTCGTCGTGCCGGAGTCAGCGCGACCAGGCCATTTGATCGTGCCCAATATCTTTGGGCATGACAAAAAAGGCAAGGGAATACACAATAAATGGTAGCTTACTGAGATGTGTCGAGGAGCAGAGGAACTTTGGAGTGCATTTCCATGACCTTTGAAGGCAGTAGGATAGATATAGGTGGCTAAGAAGTCATATGGTGTACTTTCTTTTAATAGCAGAAGTATATAAATGAGAGCAAAGAGATTATGCCACAACTGAGTGAAATATTAATTAGATCACAGCTAGAGTATTTCACCCAGTTCCCATTACTACATTACAGGAAGTACATGATCACAGTGGAGATGATGTAGTGGACATGTAGGTGGATGCTGCCAAGAATTAAGAATGATGTGGAGATGCTGCCGTTGGACTGGGGTGAGCATAGTAAGAAGTCTTACAACACCAAGTTAAAGGCCAACAGGTTTGTTTCAAATCACTAGCTTTCGGAGCACTGCTCCTAAAGCTAGTGATTTGAAACAAACCTGTTGGACTATAACCTGGTGTAAGACTTCTTACAGGAATTAAGAATTTTAGCCAGAAGGAAAGTGTGAGGTTATTTTCTTTAGAACAGCAGAGGCTGAGGGGTGATTTATTTGAGGTGTATACAGTATGAGGAGCCAAGATGGAATCAATAGGCAGGATCAATTTCTCTTGGAACAGATGTCAATAAGCTAGGGCATTGATTTAAATAATTGGCAGAAGGATTAGAGGAGAAATAAGGAATAATCTTTATCACCCAGAGAGCAATTGAGGGTTTGGATCTTATTGACTGAAAGAATGTTAGAGGTAGGAACCCTCATCTCATTTAAAATTATATTTCAGTGTACATTTGAAATGCTGTAACCTACAAGGCTAACCAAGGGCTGGAAAGTGAGATTCGGCTGGATCACTCGACTATGGGTTACACAGTTACAATGGGACAAAGGGCACTTGTTTTTGGTTCTCCTCCTGAGATATGGACATCACCAGCAAGGCCAACATTTAATGTCCATCCCTAAACGCCCTTAAGGTGGCGGACATAGCCTCAAAATAAGGGGAAGTAGATTTAGGACTGAGTTTAGGAGGAACTTCTTCACCCAAAGGGTTGTGAATCTATGGAATTCCTTGCCCAGTGAAGCAGTTGAGGCTCCTTCATTACATGTTTTTAAGGTAAAGATAGATAGTTTTTTGAAGAATAAAGGAATTAAGGGTTATGGTGTTCAGGCCGGAAAGTGGAGCTGAGTCCACAAAAGATCAGCCATGATCTAATTGAATGGCGGAGCAGGCTCGAGGCGCCAGATGGCCTACTCCTGCTCCTAGTTCTTATGTTCTTATGTTTGAATTGCTACTACACCCACAGAGCTATTACGAGAGTTCCAAGAGTTTGACCTAGCAACTGTGAAGGAACTGTTGGTCCAAGTCAGAATGGTGTGTGACTTGGAGGGGGACTTGCAGATGGTGGTGTTCTCGTGCGTCTGCTGCCCTTGTTCCTCTAGGTTGTCGAGGTTGGCTGCTTGGAATGTGCTGTCGAAGAAGCCTAGGTGCGTTGCTGCGGTGCATTTGTAGATGGTGTAGGCTGCTGTCACTGTGCACTGGTGGTGGAGGGAGTGAACATTTAAGGTGGTGGATGGGATGCCGATCAAGTGGGCTGTTTTATCTTGAGAGGCGCTGAGCTTCTTGAGTGTTTCTGGAGCTGCACTCGTCCAGGCAAGTGGATGTCATACCATCATGCTTTTCACTACTGCCTTGAAGATGGTCGACAGGGTTTGATTTGCTTTGATTTATTATTGTCACATGTATTAGTATACAGTGAAAAGTATTGAGAAGTCAGGAGGTGAGTTACTCTCTGCAGAATTCCCAACATCTGACCTTGTCTTGTAGTCCTGTATTTATATGGCTGGTCCAGTTCAGTTTCTGGTCAATGGTAACTTCCAGGATGTTGGTAGTGGGGGATTCAGTGATGGTAATGCTGTTGAATGTCAAGGAAAGATGGTTAGATTTTTGTCTTGTGACGATGATGATGAATGTTACTTGTCACTTATCCAGGTCTTCCTGCACGTGGACAGGAACTTGTTCAATACCCATGATGTTGCGAATAGTGCTGAGCACTGTGTAATCATCAGCGAACATCCCCACTTCTGATTTTCTGTTGGTTGCTGAAGATGGGTTGGGTCTTGGATACACCCTGAGAATTTCCTGCAGCAATGTCCTGACGCTGAGTGTACTGACAGCCAACATCACAACCACCTTCCTCTTCTTTCCTTTTGTGAAGCATTGCCTCGCCTCCATTGGGCAAATCTAAATAATGGTGTGTTTGGAATTACGAGCTTAGTGTATGTGGAACCTGAGATGCACACCTGTGTTTTGTTATTCTGTTGTGCAATTGGAGAATGATCTTTGGGTAGGGTTAATATTCTGAGCAAAAACCAGGTCCAGGAAATTACTTACACCCTGGATATTTTATAACAATTTTACTTGTGCTCCACGAATAATTGATTTTGATCTTACTTATTTATTCCATTTGCACAGGAGATCTGGGCGGGTTCAACACTGCCGCATCCATTCCAGGCAAGAAGCTGGCACCACCAAGTTCTACCTGACTGACAACCTGGTCTTCGACAGCCTCTATACCCTGATCAGCCATTACCGGGAGGTTCCATTGCGCTGTAATGAATTTGAGATGAGACTAACTGACCCAGTACCACAACCAAATGCTCATGAAAGCAAAGAGTGAGTGTTAACTAGAATATATCAACATCAGCTTAGAAACTTAGAAGGTCTTTTGTTGCTTACACTGGTAATCTGTTATGCATGTTGCCATAGGAACTTCATAATGCTTCAAAGGATTCCTTTGTGCAAATGGGATCTTTTTTTGTATTTTTTAATTGAGGATCTAATAAAGGTCCACAAAGTGTGATGCCATCAAGGCTGAAGAGTGCAGGGGAAAATATGAGTTAAATCAAGCAATGCATTGATGATGAAAACAAAATTGCTGCAGATGTTGGAAATCTAAAATAAACCTAGAAAATGCTGGAATAATTTAGCAGGTCTGGCTGCATCTGTGGAGAGAGAAACCGAGTTAGGGCCCGATTCTCCCAAAAGGGAACAATGTCCCCTAGCGAGCACATTTAGCTGCGTGTTTTCCGGCACTCACAGTTGAGTAAGGGGCCTGAACGGTGAACACGCGGCTGAGGCCGCACATAGCCCCCATTTTGTACACTGGGGAGCTTTGCTCGCCGGAACTCCCCATTGTAACGAGAGATCTGGACGCCATTTAAAAATGGTGTCCTGATCTCCAAAGCCCCCAAAACAACCCCCAGCCCGAACGCAATATGGGAGTGCTGAACAGCGCTTGCCTGAGGCCTGAGGCGAAGGGATTGAACCCCAAAGCCTCAGGTACCTCGGGAATCTGCACATTAGCTCTAATGTGCAGATTTGCTAAAACGTGATCGCACCCATTGTGGCCGGGATTCACAGCGCAACGTCTCGTGAGATCTCGTTGGACCTCACAAGACGTGGTGAACCTGGTAGATCCCGGGAGCGGGGTCTCCCAGCTTTCAACAGCTACGAGCTGCGAGCTGCTTTTTGGGTGCAGCGTGGCCGTTGGATTGTGCTCTTAGTGTTTTGAGTTCATATGATTCTTCTTCAAGTTTGGATTTTAAAATCTTGGTGATTGTAAGGGAGAGGGAAGAGTGAGGGCGTTTGAAGTTTTCCATATTTATAAGTTCCAGAGGTTATATCATTTTTCAGGATGTGGGCAAGGCGGGCATTTAATGCCCTCTCTAGTTGCCATTGAGATATGGCGAAGAACCTTCTTCTTGAACCTTTGCAATCCATGTGGTGGAGGTGCTCCATCAATACAGTTGGGGAGCTCCAGGATTTTGACCGAACAACATTAAAGCACTGGTGATAAAGATGTCCAAGTCAGAATGGTCTGTGAGTTTGAAGGGAATTTCGAGGTGATGATGTGTCTATGCAGCTGCCACCCTCTGTGCAATGAAGGTCATGGGTTTGGGAGGTCCTGGGAAGGAAAAAAGGAAAGGCATAGATCAGAGACTGAGAAATTGAGGGGCTGCTCCGTGATTTAGAAAAGAATGTGGTGTGATAAGCAAATGTAATTATTCCACCAGATGGTACCATGCCAACCTAACACGTCTACAGGCTGAGCACATGCTAATGAGAGTACCACGGGATGGAGCCTTCTTAGTACGTAAAAGAAATGAGCTCAACTCATATGCCATATCATTCCGGTGAGTGATCATGAACGTTACTCAGATTTCACAAATGGTTCTTTTATTTTAAGCAGTCAGATTTCTGAATGGGTAATGGATTCAAACAGTGAGTGGAGGGTTGCTGCACAAGAGGTTCGTGAACATTAACAAGAGAAAAAGTTATCAGTTGATAAATGGTAATCACAACTTGCATTTTACCTGCAAAATCGAGATTCACATCGCGTCCAGACTGATGGGATGTAAATAGCATCTGTCTACTGATTGGGAGGATCTTAAATTAATTAAGTTTTGTTGGTTTGAAAAACAAAACTAGTCCCGATTCAGCTCTGGTTTGACAATCTCACTCAAAGAAGCCACACCATTAGTTAGTGTGAAGAATGGAAACATGTTAACCTGGTACATGAGGAGGAGTTCAGCTGAGCTTCGGTTAGACGCACATCTTTGTAAACTGAACAGAGGGTGCTTTACATTCTGTCGCACCTACGCTATACCTAATCTGGGTGCATGTGCCTCACATTGTCACAAGTACCTGAAATGGGAAGGTACTTGTGCAGACACGACACATTCCTCATCGCAATAAACAGTGAAAGGACTTAAAGAAACAGGGAGATTCATTCGAAAAGAAAATCGGTAAATTAATTCAGCAAGTTGTGATACATTTGGGAAATTGGCTCCCCAGCCACTAGTCATTGTGAAAATGTGTTTCCGATCTCACCTTGTCTGTGATTTCTAGAGCTGAGGGGAAAATTAAACACTGCCGGATTCAGCAAGAGGGACGTCTCTTCATGCTTGGGAGCTCAGCAGAATTTGAGAGCCTGGTGGACCTGGTGAATTATTATGAAAAGCACCCTCTGTATCGTAAGATGAAACTGAGGTACCCAATTAACGAGGAAACCTTGGAGAGGATGGGCACGACAGTAAGTGGGGAGAGGAGGGATTTATTCCTTCACTTTCCTTTTCCTTTTCTTTCTCAGTTCTCTGATGCCCTGTGTGAGGACAGGTATGTCATAAGGACAAGTGGAGCTGAGTCAAGTGATTTGCTGTTGAGCATAGATTGACACAGAAGCACCTCATGGACTTTTTGTACTAAATTGTCATCCACCCATTGTAAATTGCACTGAGTTTTAACTGGAAAAATACAGGAGAGTTTTTACACCTTCCAGAATCAGTTAAAGCAGGAATTTGGCACGTCGGAGAAAACAGATTTCTAACAGCTTAACCCACCCACACCAACCCCAGCCGACTCAAACTGACCTGCTCAATAGAAACCAGGATGGTTAGAAAGGCAAGTGAATCTCATCGTTTACGTCTCCCTCCACCACACTGTGGAATTTTAACTCCACGCCCTGTGAGTGATGTCAGCAATTCACCTCTTATCCAGAGACCTAGAACACTTTTCAACAATAACATCCAACAGAACCCACAACTAAACAAACATCATCATCCCCCTACAAACACAAACACGAGCCACCATGGCTTCTAAACAAACACACCACCAGCCCTTCCTGGACCTCCCGCCATTGGGTTTCCTACCCTTATTCATTACTTCCAAGCCTCCCCTTCCACACACCCCCATTTCTGACAGTCTAATTTTTCCCGAAGAAGTTGATGAACGGCTGCCACCTCTGAGCGAACCCCTGTAACAAACCCCTCAAGGCGAATTTAATTTTCTCAAGCCTGAGAAACCCCGCCATGTCACTAACCCATGTCACTAACCCTAACCCAGGACATCTGACATGACGTCCACAAATCCCTGCCAAAAGCCCTTTAGTCTCGGACATGCCCAGAACATTTGTACATGATTCGCAGGACTTCTCCCACATCGCCCGCACCTGCCCTCAACCCTCTCAAAGAACCTGCTCATCCAGGCCACAGCCATATGAGCCCTGTGGACCACCTTGAATAGATCAGGCTGAGCCTGGCACACGACGAGGACATGTTACCTCTCCGCAGGGCCTCCTCCCATAACCCAGATTCCCAATCCCCCCCCCCCCAATTCTTCTTCCCACTTTCTCTTGACCTCCCCTATTGGGGCTCCCTCGCACTCCATCAGCTCCTTATAGATCTCCAAGACCTTCCCCTCCCCAACTCCTGTTCTCGACATCATTTCATCCTGCAACCCCCTTTGCGGGAGGCTTGAGACCTGCCTCAGTACAAAATCCCTCACTTGAAGGTACCGGAACCCGTTCATATCTGGCAACTCAAACTCATCCTCCAAACTCAGAAAACCCTCATCAAGAAAGAGATCCCCAAATCTCTCGATCCCTGCCCGATGCCACCTCCAAAAGCCTCCGTCCAGCCTCCCCAGAGCAAACCGATGGTTATCGCATATCGGTGCCCAAACCGGCGGACTCTTAGCTCCTTGATCAATCTCAAATGTGGGGACCTTGTCAAAAACCTTACTGAAATCCACGTGGACTACATTAACTGCGCTGTGTGCGTTTTCATGCCTAGTCACCTCGAAACATTCACTAAAATTTGTTAGACATGATTGCCCCCTGACAAAGCCATGCTGACTATTCTTGATTAATCCTTGCCTCTCCAAGTGCAGATTAATTCTGTCCCTCAGAATTTTTCCTAATAATTTCCCTACCAATGGTGTTTTCCTATAATTACCTAGTTTATCCCTCCTTCCATTTTTGAATAATTACCTGTCCTCCAGTCTCTGGAATCTCTGCTGTGGCCAGAGAGATTTGAAAATTAGCGTCCGAGCCCCTGCAATCTTCTTTCCTGCCTCACACAGGAGCTGAGGATACATCTCATCTGGGATTTATCCACATTTAAGGCCGCTAAAACCTCCGTCCCTCCCAATACTAATTAGTTCAGTATCTTCACAGTCCCTCTCCCTGATTTCTATACCTACATCGCCCTTCATAGTGAACACAAATGCAAAAAACTCATTCATGCCTCACCTACGTCTTTCAGCTCCACGTCCACATTCTCACTTTGGTCTCTAATGGACCCTACTCTTTCCCTGGTTACCTTCCTGTCCTTAATATACTTTGAAAACACCTTGGAATTTTCCTTTATTTTGCCCGCCAGTGTTTTTTCATGCCCACTCTTTGCTCTCCTAATTTCCTTTTTTAGTTACCCCCCCATCGCATTTTCAATACACCCCTGGGGCTTCCATTGTTTTGAGCCCCCAGCATCTGCCATATGCTTCCCTTTTTTTCCTTATCTTATGCTGTATATCCTTTGACATTCAGGGTTCTCTGGACTTGTTGATCCCACCTGGATGCACCTTAAGAATTCCACCCTATTAAGCCTTTCATAATTGGATTATCCAATTAATATTGGGAAGTTGAAATGCCCTACTATTATTAGCCCATTGTTTTTCCACTTCTCTGAGATTTGCCTACATATCTGCTCTTCTATCTGACTGTTTGTGAGGCAATAGTACACTCCCAGCAACGTGACATCAATAGTGGGAAAATTGATGGAGGCCATACTACAGAATGAGATAAATATACACTTAGAGAAAAATAAGTTAATACTAGACAGTCAACATGGCTTTGTCAAGGGCAGGTCATGTCTGACAAACTTAATTGAGTTCTTTGATGAGGTGATACAGGCAGTGGATGAAGGTAGTGCTGTGGATATTGTATATTTGGACTTTCAGAAAATATTTGATACAGTGCCACATGGCAGGTTGGCTAACAAACTAAAAGTGTTTGGGATTGATGGGTCCTTGGCAGCATTGATTAGAAGTTGGCTAAGAGATGGGAAACATAGGGTAGAACATAGAACATAACAGCGCAGTACAGGCCCTTCGGCCCTCGATGTTGCGCTGACCTGTGAAACCATTCTAAAGCCCATCTACACTATTCCCTTATCATCCATATATCTATCAAATGACCATTTGAATGCCCTTAGTGTTGGCGAGTCCACTACTGTTGCAAGCAGGGCATTCCACGCCCTTACTACTCTCTGAGTAAAGAACCTACCTCTGACATCTGTCCTGTTTCTATCTCCCCTCAATTTAAAGCTATGTCCCTTTGTGCTAGACATCACCATCCGAGGAAAAAGGCTCTCACTGTCCACCCTATCTAATCCTCTGATCATCTTGTATCCAGGTAGAGATGGGCATTTCTCAGACTGGAGATGAGTTGAAAGTGGTGTTCCCCAGGGCTCAGTGCTGAGACCGTTGCTTTTTCTGATTTACATAAATGATTTAGAAGTGGGTGTTCAGTGGTAAAATCTCTAAATTTGCAGATGATACCAAGCTAGGGGGATAGTGAATTGTGAGGATGACGCTGAGTGACTTTAGAGGGACACCTGGCAGTTGAATCTCAATGCAGTGAAATGTGAGGTAATGCGTTTTGGTGAGACAATATAGGCTCAATGGTACAACTTTGAGGGGAGTAGAGGAGCAGAGGGACCTTGGGGTTCAAGTACATAATTCTCTGAAGGTGGCCAGGCAAGATGAAATAGTTGTCAAGAAGGCTTATAGGGCCCTTGGATTTATAAATAGAGCCATAGAGTACAAAAGCAACAAAGTGATGCTACATCTCTACAAATCATTGGTCAGACCACATTTGGAGTATTGAGTTCAGTTCTGGGCACCTTATTTAAGGAAGGATGCTGAAGCCCTGGAGAGAGTGCAGAGGAGATTTACTAGAATAATGTCAGGAATGAGGAATTTTACAAGGAAAGATTGGAGGAATTGGATTTGTTCTCCTTGGAGCGGAGAAGTTTAAGAGGTGACCTTATTGACGTGTTTAAATTCTGAACAATTTTGACAAGGTACAAATGGATATTGTTGATATGTCAGTGACTAGGGGTCACAAATTAAAGATGGTCAGCAAGAGAGCTAAGAGTGAGATGAGGAGAAACCTCTTTACTCAGAGAGTTGTTGGGGTTTGGAATGCGCTGCCTGGGAGAGTGGCAGAGGTGGATTCCATGCGATGTTTCAAAAGACAGCTAGATATATATTTGAAAGTGATGAATTTAGAGGGCTACAGAGATAGTGCTGCGGAATGGGACTAGCTGGGTTGCTGTTTTGGGAGTCGGTGCAGACACGATGGGCCGAATGGCCTCCTTCTGTGCTGCAAATAACAATAACGGTACTGATTCACTCGATTCACATTATTGTATGTTTGTTAATACAATTCTTAGGTTGGCTTGGCTCCCTCTTGCCACTGAGTCAGAAATTTGTGGGTTTAGCGATATCAGTGCATATTCCAGGCCGACACACCGGTGCACTTATCAGATACCGCACTGTCAGAAGGGCCAGCTTTCAACTGAGATGTTGTACTAAGGCCCTTTGTGTTCTTTCAAGTGGCAGTAAAAGATCCCATGGCACTAACAGCAATGGGGGTCTCCCTAGTTTCCTGTAGTTTCACTCAACTAACATAACTAAAATAGATAATCTAGCCATTACAACATTCCTGTTTTTTAGGGACTTGGTACATACAAATTGGCTGCAGTATTTGCTATATTACAATTGTGGCTGCACTTCAAAAGTACTTAATTTACTGTGAAGTGTTTTGGGACAGCTGTGATCAGTAAAAGAGATCATAAATACAAGAACATTATATACTTTACTTTAAAGTATGCCGAACAAATTTGTACCTCGTTAAAGTTGTCTCAGCTTGCTGGGGGACTGATCAAAGGCAGTCCATCAACTACATCGCTGATAAAAGTTGAATTTGGCCTCAGGCCTGGGAGTAAGTACTCTCGCTGTTTCTTTAAATAAAGAATAAGATTTAGAAAAAGTCAAAATGGTTGAAAAATTACAATTGTTAAACAAAATGAATAAAGTTTTCACACTCAACATTCAGTTGCTGCTCTTGGTGTGGAGATTCACCCATCAGGTCTCACTGATTATTGTTTACTCTCCTTTCAGGAACTTGACTATGGAGCCCTGTATGAAGTGCGGACTCCTCATTTTTATGTTGAAGCCAATAAGATGCCAACTGCAAGGGTGAGTTGTAGATGTCTGAGCATGTTGATCCGTGTGGCTTGATGGTACGGTAGTCTATCACACTGTCGTTTCACCTCTAGTGTCTAGGCTGGTGGGATGAAAATCTCTTTTCTTTGTTGACTGTGAGGGCCTGCTGTGGAATACATTTGCCACCATCTTAATTCCTTTTCTAATTAGCATGGGTAAAACTGGGCACTGATTTGGCAGTTTCTGTCAACTATAAGGTTACTGGTATGGAAAATACAAAAAAGTGTTGTTAGTGCTAATCAGATGTTGTTGGGGAAGAAAATGCAGACATCTCACTCTAATCCTGTGATGTATGGGCCGGTACCTCATCGCACTCCCTACTGGCTTGGATTCCTTGCATTCCACCTGAGTGTATGTCATGGCATCTGTCTTCAGAGAGGCAGATTATCTCACTGCGCTCCATCCACTGACCATGTCGGAGGCCATCTAGTCACCCCCTCCCCACACAGGAGTCTGAGTCTTCGGTATCAAATCAAAAACGAGGAGAAAAATTGAGGACTTTTGTTCTTAAGTGAGTGTAAAGTGATGGCACATTTCAGTGGGACTCTCACTCTGCTCTTTTCCAGTGCACAGTTAAAGCTCTGTACGACTATAAAGCCCAGAGGGAGGATGAGCTATCCTTTTGTAAACAGGCCCTGATCCACAACGTCGACAAGCAAGATGGTGGATGGTGAGTTTGCTGAAAGAACAGATCTGCTGTTCAAAATTGAAATTTATAGGTTGCGGTGTTAACTGAGATTCTAAAGAACATTTGGCGAATAAAAAGTGAAGTGGGGAAACTGACTGAGAGATCTTACATTTTTGCAAAATAAGCATGTCTCTGACAAATGGAATTGAGAACGTGGGAAAGAGAACAAGTCAAACTATCAGAAGTAAGAAAAGGACAACGGAGAATTGGGAGGGGGGGGGTGAATGGTGAGGATAAAGAAAAACTGGGAGACAGAGAGTCAAACTACTTCAATTATAGGAGATGGAAAATTGGAACACGGGATGAGGAGAGTCATCAGTGTGAGAGGCTGAGAGCTGAAAGCATGAGAGATGGAGTGCTTATCGCATGACGGAGCTAGGAATACAAGAGAGTAACATTTGGGAGTTTGTGTGAGAGGCTGGGAGTTCAAGAGGCCAAGAGCTGTTAGTATGCTGTCATATACTAAGTATATTGGGAATATGCACCACCTCCAAATTTCACTCAGTTTGTGATGTAAATGATAATTACTAAAAATTAAAGGTAAGATTGCAACCTCATAACATGAGAAAACATGGAATAACAATACTTTTTACTTGGGTTGAATGTAATTGAACAGCATTGCCCCTCTCCCATTTAAATCTCCTTGCCGATTTCTTTCTGAGAAAAACATATGGCCCTTTAGTTATGGATTTAACTAAAGGGGAACAAAGTCCCATAGTAAGCACTTTTAGCCGTGGGTTTCCCGGCGTTTGCAGCACTCAGGCTAGATAGGGGGCCTCAGGGGGGAACATGTGTCCAAGCCGCACATTGCACTGAGGAGCTCCGCTCGCCGGACTTCCTCAGGATAGCGGGAGATCGGGACGTGGAACCCCTGAAGTGACCCCTGACCCCCCTCAACCTCCACTATGGGAGGGCTCCTGGGCCGGGTGCCACCCCCCTCCCCCCCCCCCCCCCGAACACCCATGCAGAACACCCCCCCCCCCCCCCAATCGCCACCACACAAAGAAACACCAGCTTAGCTCCCTGGCAGTGCCAGGCTGCCCAAGTGGTACCAGCAGTGCCAAGATACCACCCTTCCCAAAGGGCATGCACCTGGGGGCCTCTGATCCCCTGGAAGATCCCCACGATGGTTGTTCCGTCCAGTCCCCATTTGTGGAGACCAGTACTGAAAGGTGCTCATCCGAAGTCTCCAAGTAAAGGGGATAGATCCCATGCCTCGGGTACCTTGGGAATCTGCACATTAAAGTGAGACTAACTGTCTCGCTTTAATATGTAGATTTGCTAAAAAGTGATTCCACCCACAATGGGCGGGATTTACACCGCAACATCTTGCGAGATCGCATTAGATCTCGCGAGGCGTTGTGAGCCGAGTGGATCCCAGGAGTGCGGTCTTCCGCCTTCTATCGGCCACGCTGTGCCGTGGCGAGCTGCTTTATGGTCTTGGTGTGGTCGTAAAATCACAGCCACAATATGTAAACATGTAGCCAGCTAATCTCAAACTCCCATATTATCAGCTTACACTATAAAGTTTACATTCGTGTTTCCAGAATGAAACAACCACGACCGAAGGAGTATTTAATCATTTCCATTTGAATTTATAACTAGGTATTGGTGATTTTGGTATTGTAGACATTAAGGCAATGGAATATTAGCAGTATTCACAAGCCAGGGGTAAAGTTTCCTCTGTTCCGCCCAACAGTGTGCCTCTGCACCATCCTCCCAGTGTTTCTCACATCAGCCATTCTTAGCTTACTGAGAGTCTACCATTTCACTGCAGATTACAGGTACTTGTTCACTTTTGGCTCATGACCAGTTGGAACTATATAGAAGCAAGATACAGAGTTCAATTACACACTGCTGAGAATAAATGAAATGAAACCCAACTTTCCAAACTCAAACGGCAGAGGCTAAAGCCCTCCATCCCATCTCATTCTATTCCTACAGTGTGACCTCCAATTTTCCGCTAACTGTTCTCTGCTCTTTTTCCATGTGTATTTATTGTGTGTATATTTTTATGCTTTGTGTACATATGTATGCAAAAGCATCTGTCCACATGTGTGTTTGTACATATGTGTTTATGTAAATATTGGCTAAATTCCTGATGTACCTCAAAATACCTCTTCAACAATGTAATTGGGTTCCCAAATAAAATTAGGAACCGTCAGTTTCTAACAACCTTACACTAAAACTGCAATAAGCTAATCTCTACCCATCTCTGTCCCCATACAGAGGCATTGCTAATGTTTACCTCTTTCCATCACCATGACACTATAGGGAGGCACTGCAATAGAAGTCACTTACTTCCTTCCACCTCTCTGAAATATTGATCCACCAGAAAATGTGGCGATATTATTGGCGATGGCTCATTTCCTGTTTCCTGCTGGATTTCTTTCCTCTGCCTGAATGTTTTTCCCTCCGACTCCCATCAGGTGGCGAGGAGACTATGGAGGTAAAAAACAGCTGTGGTTTCCTGCAAACTACGTAGAGGAGATAACCAACGCACTGGTTCCGGAACAGGACGAAGCGGTGAGCAAGAATTTTGAATCTGTTCGTACAGTGTGGCTGGAAACCAGTGGGTACCAATTTTCTAAGTGCATTGTGGATCTGGAAGCTTTAAAAGGGTTTGTTTCAATTTTCTTTATATACAGAATGTTTAAGTTGGGAATTAAAGATGAGGATCAGCCAGCTTTATCAATAGAAATATCTAGAGTGCAAACACAGGGAAATTATGTTTAAACATTTATCAGTCACTGTCCACAATTGCATCCAACTCTGATAACCACACTTCAGAATATAGAGGGTGCAATGGAGATCTATTGGAATGGCATCAGTGATGAGAGTTGTCAGTTACCCGCAGAGTCTAGAGAAGGATTGTTCTTCTTGGAGTAAACAACTCCCCAAGTCTCTTGAGAACAGCACCTTCCAAACCCACAACCACAACCATCTAGAACATCAAGGGCAGCAAAGCCATGGGGCAGATTTGTGCAGTACTGTTTCTGACCAGGAATTGAAGATTGACCAACAGCTCTCCAAGGGCGGATGGAAGTCCAACCCACTACCAATCAATGCGCATGTGAGCATTATATGGCAGTAGGAGTTAGAGAGTCGGTTGCTGCGCATTACGCTGTCGAGCGCTGATCGTTCGCCATCCTCAAACACCTACCCTTGGGAACACGATCACCTGGAAGTTCCCCTCCCAAGATACTCACCATCCTGAAAACAGATGCTGTCTTACTAGAGCGGCACGGTGGCCAAGTGGAGGGCGGTGCAGTGGCCCAGTAGTTAGCACTGTTGCCTCACAGCGCCAGGGACCCAGGTTGAATTCCGGCCTTGGATGTCTGTCTGTGTGCAGTTAGCACTTTCTTTCTGTGTCTGCGTGGGTTTCCTCCAGGTGCTCCAATTTCCTCCCACAGTCTAAACATGTGCAGCTTAGTGAATTGGCCATGATAAAATTGTCCCTTCGTGTCCGGGGTGTACAGGTTGGGTGGGATTACGAGGATAGGGTGGGGGAATGGACCTAGGTAGGGCGCTCTTTCTGAGATTTGGTGCAGACTCACTTGGCCGAATGGCCTCCTTCTGCATTGTAGCAATTCTATTCTATGTATTGGAGCTGGAACTTCCAGATTCTTCCACAGTTATCTTCACAATGGCAGATTGGTTATCTGTCTTTGCAAAAACCCAGGACTTAGTCTCAGCTCTGCTTCCATAGGAAAATGCTAAACGTAGTCCAGGCAATTCCCTTCCTAATAGGACTGTGAGTGTGTTCCTACCAGATGGCTGGCAGAGGTTCAAGAAGGAAGCTCACCCACTACCTTCTCAAGGGCAGTTAGGGATGGGCACCAAGTGCTGATTTGCTAGCGAGGTCCACGTTTCACGAAAAGGTTAGAGATTTGCATTGCTGGGACTGTGGGAGCTGGTCATTCACCAACTCTAATGGCTTCTTTTGTAGACTGCCTTTGTAGACTGGAAATGAATGGCCCATTTTAAAAAAAATAAATCTCTAAAATGTTCAAATGTGGCAAAGTGTGATGGATGCAGCACACAAATGTTTGTACATATATGTTATATGTGTGTGTTATGTATAATTTATATATATATATATTATATAAAATAATGCAGCTATATTTGTGCTTTGGTAATTTTTTTCTCTTCTGTATTTTCAGTCTGTGGAAAACAGTCCCCTGGGAAGTTTCCTCAAAGGATTCATTGATGTTCCAACTTGTCATGTCGGTGAGCAGTAACGCAAAGACCTTGCACTCTCTTGTATTACTCCTATTTTCTTTTAAATTCTGTGCGTCAACACGAGCAACAGAAAGTGCGGACAGACCCAAAGGTTTAATTTTGTCTGAGAGTGAACTGTTTACTAAAATCACCTAAAAATTATTCAAATAAATGTCCACAACTGCAGTGTAGCAATGCACAAAGAAGTTTAGTGCAAACATATTTATAACGGAGCTGGCAAAAGAAAGAGCTGGCACAGATTTAATGGGCCGAGTGCCCATCTTCAGTGCTGCAAACATTTATGTCAGCGATGTTAGCATTCCAGCACAAGCAGTAGAAATTCACCGACACCCAGCAATGTGCCGTAACCCCGACTTTGAAGACTACTTTATACAGCTGTACTTTTTCATTGTGTGTCTGACTTGGCTCAATGGTAGCCTTTGAGCCAGAAGGTTGTGTGTTTGAATCCGCTCCAGAGAGTTGAGTATATAATCTACGCTGGTACTTTAGTGCAGGACTGAGGGAGTGTTGCACTTTCAGAGGTTCCCTCTTTCAGATGTGACCGCTGCCTATCTACTCTCTCCCAGTTGCATCCCATGGTACTATTCAAAGGAGAGAAGTCCCGGGCAGCACTTAATCCTCACCAACTTCGAGATGAAGAGACAGAGGGGTTTAGTGAGGAGAATCGAGATTGCGGGGCTTCGTTTTTATTTATTCTTTCATGGGATGTGAGCATCTCTGGCAAGGTCAGCATTTGTTGCCCATCTGGGCCATTTAAGGGGGCAGTTAAGAGTGGACGCCATTTCTGTGGACCTGGAGTCACGTGTAGGCCAGACCAGGTACGAATGGCAGATGTCTCTCTCCAAAGGGCATTAGTGAAGTAAGTGGGTTTCTCTGACAACCGATGATAGTTTCCTGATCATTTTGACTGAGATGAGCTTTCAATTTCAGGTTTATTAATTAATCAGTTGAAATTTCAAAATTCTGCCAGCTGCCATTCCAACCCATACCCCAGGGCAATAGCCTGGGCCTCTGGATTTACTGACACATTCTGCTTTCTTACCATTTGCCACTATTAGCATACTTCATCCCTCAATAGCACCAAAAACACTCCTCTTTGTCTTATGTCCATGACACGTTTGTCAATCTCTCGTAGAGTCATTCAATATAGTGAGGGCCTTCAGCCCATCGAGTCTGCACTGACAATAATACAGTAAACCCACTTTTCAGCACTTGGCCCATACCCCTAAATGATATGACATTTCCCCTGAATGTTATGACACCCTCACCCTCGTACGTTTTCAAGGTTGTGAGGATCCCCGCCCCTCCTGCCCTCCCAGATGGCACAATCCAGACTCCCACCACCCTCTGAATCCTTTGCCCCAACCTACTCTTGTTCCCTATTCTTCTGTTCTGCCCCACCTCTCCCACCCGCCTCTACTACTATATCATTCATTACATTGCCACCCGTCTTCAGTTCTGTAGATGGGTCATTTGGACTCAAAATCTTAACTCTGTTTCTCATCACAGATGCTGCCACACCTGCTGGGTTTATCCAGCATTTTCTGTTTTAAATCTGGATTTACTAGTCCAGTGACATTAACACTTTGCCTTTGTCACCTTGCTATGGTGAGGCAAAGAGGTGATGCAGTGCCACAGACCCAAGCGTTGGAGGACCAATGGGTATGAGAGGGGCTGTAGGGCTGGAGCAAGTTACTGAGATATAAGTGGTGAAATCTTGGCTGGATTTAAATACAAAGATGAAAATTTTATACTTGAGTCATTGAATTCCAAGGTAGGTCAGTGAAAGGGTTGATGAATGAGCACGACTTTGTACGTGGAATAAGATAATGTAACTACTAATTAGTGCCTATTAAGAGATAGAAAAATCACAGACTAAGATGGATCAATAGACAGAATGCGTACAGTAATGGAATGTTTGATTGATCACCAGTGCTTTAGCACAGTTCTAAAACTAAGTCCCAAAGCTCTTGCATATCCCTGTGGTAACATCTAAGACTGGCACCATGATTCTTTGATGAAAAGCCTGTGTGTGTGAAAGACACTTCACAGAATCCCTTCCAGCCTCTGCCTCGTGTAACAGCAGGGATAGAATGTCAGTTGAATCTCATTCTTTTGTTTGATGTCCAAACCAGCAGTAAGAGAGGCAGATAGGCGTCATTCATACCTAATCAAAACCCCCCCTTGTCAATCCAGGCCACCTTCTAAATTGTACTTGCAGGACTGGACTTGGACAATTTAACTACCTTCTGGATAGATCAGAATGACCAGTCTGGCAAACAAGGTGCCTCACGAGACAAACGCCACATCTACTGCCTCTTCAATTAATTGTTAGGGTAGCAGTTGATAATCTAATGTTTACTATTTCTATTATTTGGGCAAACTTGGCATCTATTAAAATTTGTCAATTATTCTGATGGTGCTTATTTAAACAAACAAGCTACTTTGTCTTGTCAGAAAACGGCCTATCAGCAAATCACCTCATATTAACTCTTAAGATGCTGCCATTTATTTTTTATCCCTGATGGTACTGAGCGTTCTTTTTGAACATTGCAATCCATGGACGAAGGTACTCACACAATGGTCACACTAAGTCAAGAATTCTGACTTAATGAGCTTGTGCCCCCCCCCCCCCCCCCCCCCCCCCCGCCCCACCAGCATATTTGACGGTGGAGTGGGGGTGGAGGGGTGCTGATAGAATAAAAGGAGAGGTCTTCACATGTCTCCCTGTCCATCCCTGACCCCTCTCCCAGTTTACAGTGGGCGAAGATGGCATCAGGCAGCCCGCCTGCACTGAAGCCTACCCAATCACACAATCACCGAATCCTTATAGTGCAGGTGGAGGCCATTCGACCCATCAGGTCTACAGTAGCTCTCTGACAGAGAAGACTACCTGGTCCCATTCCTCTGCCTTATCCCTGTAACCTTGCACATTCTTTTTTTCAGATAGCAATCTAATTCCCGATTGAATACCTCAAATCGAACCTGCATCCACTACCCTCTCAGGAAGTTCGTTCCAGGCTCCAACCACCCTCTGGGTCAAAAAAGTGTTCCTCGCATCACTTTTACTACTTTTGTCAATAATTTTGAACCTTGGCCCTTTAATTAGAACATAGAACAGTACAGCACAGAACAGGCCCTTCGGCCCTCAATGTTGTGCCGAGCCATGATCACCCTACTCAAACTCACGTATCCACCCTATACCCGTAACCCAACAACTCCCCCCCACTTAACCTTACTTTTATTAGGACACTATGGGCAATTTAGCATGGCCAATCCACCTAACCCGCACATCTTTGGACTGTGGGAGGAAACCGGAGCACCCGGAGGAAACCCACGCACACAGGGGGAGGACGTGCAGACTCCACACAGACAGTGACCCAGCCGGGAATCGAACCTGGGACCCTGGAGCTGTGAAGCATTTATGCTAACCACCATGCTACCCTGCTGCCCATTCTTGATGCTCTCTTGGGTGCGAACAGTTTCTCACTATTTACACTGTCCATACCCCTCAGGATTTTGAATATCTCTATTAAGTCTCCTCTCAGCCTTCCTTTCACCAAGAAAAACAGACCCGACCTCTCCAATCTATCCTGATAGCTACCATTCTTTATTCCTGGAATCATTCTTGTGAATCTCCTCTGTACTTTCTCCAATGCCTTCACATCCTTCTCAAGTATGGCACTCAGAACCAGATTCAGTAATTCAGTTGAAGCTTAACTATGTCTGAAGCAAGTTCAACATGACCTCCTTACTCTTGAACTCAATGCCCCATCAATAAGGTGTAAGATACTATGGCACGATTCAACTAAAAGGCAACAAAGTCCCATAGCGAGCGTGTTTAGCTGCATGTTTCCCGGCGCTCCATTGCCGAGAAGCACATGGTAATATAACACCACTCAGGTTAAATACGGGGCATCAGTGGGGAACGTGCGGCCAAGGTTGCACAGAGCACCGTTCTCTACACCGAGGAGCTCCGTTCGCCAGAACTCCTCTGTGTAGTGAGCGATCGGGATGTCATTTTTGGAGGACTGTTCTGTAGTTGCCAGCTTTATCTTGGCCCCCTTTTTTGAACAACGATGTAGCATTTGCAATTCTCCAGTCCTCCAGCACCACCCCTGTGACTAAGGAAGACTGGAAGATTATCACTACTGCCTCTGTCATTTCCACTCTCACTCCCTTCAGTACCTTTGGATGCATAGCACCTGGTCCTGGTACTTTATCTATTTTAAGATAGCCTTTGTAACAGCCCCTCCCTCACAATTGTAAATCTTTCTCGTGTACCAGTCACCTCCTCTCTCGCCCCAGCCTGCGTAGAATCTTCCTCCTCCAGTATAAAGATAGATGCAGAGTATGCATTTAATACTTCCACTATTTCTCCCAACTTCGTGTGCAAGTCCGCTTTTTATCCCTTGTCGGCCCTGCTCTTTCTTGGACCCCCCCTTTATTATTTATATATTTCTAGAAGACCTTGGGATTCCCTCTTATGTTAGCTGCCAGTCTCTTTTCAAACTCTCTCCTCATGAGTTTGTTCACTAACCCTGTGGTCTTTCTATATTTTGCCTGATTCTCCATTGTATTTTCTGTCTGACATCTATCGTATGTGCACATCTTCCTTTTCATCTTCACCTCTACCTCTCTCTATATCCAGAGTGCTCTGGATTTATTTGTTGTATCTTTCCCCTTTTAGGGAATATACCCTCACATTGCCTGCAATGCAATCTCTTTGAAGGTAGCCCATTGCTCAGTCACCAACTTTTCTGCCAACATTTGATTCCAACTCACTTGACTCTGATGCATTCTCATCCCATCTAAGTTGACTTCCCCCCCAATTAATTAGCCCTGCTCTGGACTGTTCCTTGCCCTTTTCCAAGGTCAACCTAAAACTTATGATACACTGGTCACTGTTCCTTAAATGCTCTCCCACTGATATTTGATCCACATTGGCCCACTCATTTCCCAGAACCAGCCCTCTTGTTGGACTGGAAACACACTGCTGCAGAAAATTCAAACACATCCCAGGAACCCTCATCCCTCTTGTCCCGTTCCACTATTCCTATCCCAGTCTATATTTGGATAATTGAATTCTCACATCATAATTACTCTATAATTCTTAATAATAATCTTTATTATTATCACTAGTAGGCTTACATTAACACTGCAATGAAGTTAATGTGAAAATCCCCTCGTCGCCACACTCCGGCTCCTGTTCGGATACACAGAGGAGAATTCAGAATGGCCAGTTCACCTAACAAGCACTTCTTTCGGGACTTGTGGGAGGAAACCGGAGCACCCGGAGCAAACCCACGCAGACACTGGGAGAACATGCAGACTCCACACAGACAGTGACCCAAGCCGGGAATTGAACCTGGGGCGCTGGCGCTGTGAAGCAACAGTGCTAACCACTGTGCTACCGTGCTGCCCTTGCTCCTCTGTGTTAAATCTTTACAAATTTGATTCTCTACATCCCTTCCACTAGTCGGTTGGTCTATATACCACACTGATCAATGTTATTGTACCTTTTTCATTCCTTACCTCTAGCCAGAGAGACTCTGCCCTTGACCCCTCTGGAACATCCTTTCTCTCCAGTACTGTAACAACAACTTTAATCAACACTCCACCTCCCTTTCTTCCTTTCTGGTCTCTCCTAAACACCTTGTACCCAGGAATATTTAACATCTAGTTCTGCCTTTCTTTGAGCCAGTCTCTGTTATGGCAATAATATCACAATTCCATTTGTCAACCTGCGTAGATCACCAATCGTATTAAGTGCAGTAGAGGAAAGCGGAGGCAAGGCAGGTAACCCAATAGGTTTCACTATGTGGTTTTGCCATTGGGCAGGAAGGGTGGGGGGGTGGTCTTTCAATTGGAGGTCACCACCAGGTCTATAAACCCACTCCTTTAACCGTCTCTAAGGCTTCTTTGTGAAGCCCAGGGAGGACTTCTCCTGCTTTTTCCTGGCTCACATGGAAACAAAAACTCAGTTTTTTAAAACGGTATCTGCTGATCCTCTTCTGACTCACGAACCTTCTCTTGTGAGCTTGAGTCTCACTGAGGAGTCATCACTGACCACCTCCACATGTTCAACTCCCCCACCCCACACCCAGTTTCCACGAAGAAGGGGGGGGGGGGGGGGGGGGGGCTAAAATCAGAACTGATTATTGTTTTCAAAAATACTTTAGCTGCTTTATTAATTGGCTGTGACTGCCTGCACCATATTAACATGCTCAGCATTTACTCGACAGTCATTCAGAAAGAAGGGAAAGGAAACAAGCAGTACGTTTTCACCATCCACTCCCAACAAATGTCCCACCCTGTGCAGATGTTGGATGTGGCTGCAGATAGTCAAGAGGATCTGAACGACTGGGCTGCCAAGATCAGGGAGGCAACACAGAATGCAGATGCCAGAGTAAGTGCGAGGCAAAAGCCATTTGGGAGATGTTGAAACAATTCTCTTTATCAACCATGCAAAGCAGAAAATAATTCCATCCAATTTCTTTGCCCGACTCTTAAAGGAGATGGATGTGATAAATGACGCCTCACTGGTTATGGTAACTCTTTTATTTCTAGCATTACGATTTTAGAATACGATTTTAACCTAGTTCCCCTGGTGGCTGGGAGTTTGACCAGCAAGTAGCTGATCCAGACAGACCAAGAATGATGCACATCCTAACCCTACCCCACACCCTGTTTGCTGATCCCCACAAGAATGTGTGTTGCTTTCTGTTTGAATCTCTCCAAAGCCTCATCTCTCCCTGTAATGATATGTACAATGTAAGGAGTGTAACGGGTTAACAAGCTGATGTTCATGTATCTCGACACTAGATGGCACCGCAGAGTAATCTTATAAAAGCCTGCGTTTCCAGGTGTTCTGGGAGAAGGTTGTGAAGAGGGTTGAGATAAAGTGTTAGTTGTACCCGAAAGACATTATAGATTTCTGTAGCATAAATTTAATACTGTTGTTTTATTAGCTAATATGTAGTGAAGTCTGTGAACCATTTGAAGTAGTGTAAAATAAACTAGCTTTGTTTTAAATACATAGCTTGATGTTCTTTGTCAACACTACAGCTTTTAAACATCTTGAAGGATTATACAAGGAATGTCACATCCCCATCTCTCCAACCAGGTCTAGCCCCATAATCCTCCAGGAACTTTCTGGTCTCCCAACTGTGGTCGCTTGTGCATTCTCCATTTCCTTCCCTATAACCATTGGTCACCTTGCCTAGGCCCTAAGCTCCAGAATTCCAACTTCAAATCCCATCACCCCTCCACCTCCTTTATCCTTTAAGGCACAGTTTAAAAGCTACCATTTTGTACAAGCATTTGACCACTTGTTCTAGTATCTCCTTCTTTAGCTTGGTGTCAGTCTGTGCCTGATAACTCAGCTGTAAAGTACCTTGCAATTTTACTATATTAAAGATGCTATACTAATAAGCTTTTATTGTCACAAGTATGAAGTTCATGTGAAAAGCCCCTCGTCACCACATTCCGGCGCCTGTTCGGGTAAGCTGGTATGGGAATTGAACCCGCGCTGCTGGTCTTGTTCTGCATCATAAACCAACTGTCTAGCCCACTGAGCTAAATCTATATAAATGCACATAGATTTTTGCTGTTTGTTGAGTTAGCTGATTTTAGCCATGTCATAGTTTGAATTAGAGAAGGGAAAATATCTTTCTTGCTCCTGATCACTATTCAGGGAATGTGTGTGTTGTGTGTGTGTGTATGTGCGCGCGCGCGCATCTGGTGCATGTGTATTTATGTGTGTGAGTTTAAGTCTGTAATTGTGTCTGTGACTGTGTCTGTGCGCGTGTGTATGTCTGTGCATATGGTTGTGTGTATGTCTATGTATGTGTCTGGTGTGTGTGTGTTCATGCGTGTGAGTTTATGTCTGTGTGTGTGTCTATGTCTGTGTGTGTGTGTGTGGGTCTGTACATGTGTGCGTCTGTGCCTTTGCGTCTGTGCATGCATGTGTCTGTTCGTGTGTCTGTGCATGTGCATGTGTGTGCCTGTGCAGCTGTGTCTGTGCGTGACTGTCCGTGCGTGTATGTGTCTGTATGTGTGTCCATTGATGCAAGCACAGATGACTATAAAACATGATTTTGGTTTTAAAAGTCTGAATGACAGTGATGGAAGTGAGGTATTTAACTGCGAGCAGTGAATTAGAGCATATTTGTTTAAAATTAACATGTCTCATGCAAGACTGACGGTATTTTCCCTGAGAATACCTGAGAGTGTAGATAATTGATGCATGTTGCAGCTGAAGCCAGCCGATGAACTTCTTGAAAAGGATCGTTATATGTCTGACTGGGATTATATTTTAATGGGATTGATTGGCAATGGAATGGGATCGGTATGGACTGAGATGCTGAAATATTCTGCAGGAATGCAATGGTTCTTGTCTTTCTGAGGCAGAAACGCTGTTCATATCCCCACTATTAAGCTCTGATCTGGTGTCCTTCAGATACCTCGGTTAGTGGGGGAAGAGTCGGCCAGAGTTCTCATGCCTGGTTGTTTAATCTGATCTGATCTTCAAGATATTAATAGGGAAAGACAGGGCAGATAAAACTAAACTGTTTCAACTGGTTGGAGGTTCTTGAACAAGGGGGCATAGTCTAAACATTAAGGCTAGACCGTTCAGATGAGACCTTGGGAAGCACTCCTCCACTCAAAGGGTGGTAGAGGTTTGGAATTCTCTTCTACAAATGATAATTGATGCCAGATCAGTTGTTAATTTCAAATCTGAGATAGAGTTTTGTTAAGCAAAGATATTAATGGATATGGGCCAAAGCAGGGATATGGAGTTAGGCCACAGGCCAGCCATGACCATTGAATTGTGGAGCAGGCTTGTAGGACTGAATGGCCCACTCCTGTCCCTATGTTCTGATCCCACAACCTTGCTAGAAAATGCCTACCGGTAGACATTAGATGCAACTCGGTTAGATCCTGGGCCGACGGTTTTCAAGGTTGAGTGACTTGTCGAGATTCATACATACAGAATGGCCACTTGGCCAAGGTGCCGAACATAGGCAGTACCGGTGAACTGTAACCCAGAATGAATCAACTCCTTCGAAAGAGGACGATAAGAAAATAAAATTTGCTTTTTGTTTTCAGGATGTCGGCTGGCTTCGCTGGCAAAGCTGGCATTAATTGCCCATTATTACCCTCGAGAAGGTGGTGCTGAACCTTCTCCTTGGACTACTGCAGTCTGTGTGGTGACAATGTTCCCTACAATGGTGTTAAATGTCCATCTCTCTTTGTAATAGATGCAAGAAGGAAAAATAATGGAAAGGCGGAAGAAGATTGCACTGGAATTGTCAGAGCTGGTTGTCTACTGTCGTCCTGTTCCTTTTGATGAAGAAAGTAAGTTTGACTTCATACTTTTTGCCGTTCAAGTGGAAACGTTCAATTTCCTATAATTTTATCTTCTGGCAATTTATTTTGTTGAGTTACTTTTACCTTCAAATAATATTGCCATGTGCACAAGACTAAGATGTAACATGACCCTAATCCAGCATATTTATTGGGCCTACTGTTCTTGTCCGGTCAAAAGGCATTGCTCATTAATAAAGAATACTGGGGTTAGCAGCACAGAAGGAGGCCATTTGGCCCTAATGCCTTCCGATGTTTTACTATACTAAAGATGCTAGAAAAATGCAAGTTATCGTTATCATGCCGCCGTTCACTAGACTGATCCAGAACAAATCCCTCTGCCTGACCTCACCCCACATTTCTTTGCTGTCATTGAATATTTATCCACGTAGTGGTAGCACGGCGATGCAGTGGTTAGCACTGCTGTCTCGTAGCGCTGAGGACCCAGGTTCGAACGCAGGTCACTATCCGTGTGGAACATAGAACATAGAACAGTACAGCACAGAACAGGCCCTTCGTCCCTCGATGTTGTGCCGAGCAATGATCACACTATTCAAACCCATGTATCCACCCTATATCTGTAACCCAACAACCCCCCCCCCCCCCCCCAACCTTGCTTTTTAGGACACTACGGGCAATTTAGCATGGCCAATCCACCTAACCGCACATCTTTGGACTGTGGGAGGAAACCGGAGCACCCGGAGGAAACCCACGCACACACGGGGAGAACGTGCAGACTCCGCACAGACAGTGACCCAGCTGGGAATCGAACCTGGGACCCTGGAGCTGTGAAGCATTTATGCCACCCCCCCCCCATGTTTGCATGGGTCTCACCCCCAAAGATGTGCAGCAAGGTGGGTTCGCCAGGCTAAATTGCCTTTTAATTGGAAAAAAAGGAATTTGGTACTCTTCAGTTTATTAAAAAAGAAGAATATTTATCCACATTTCGATTCAGCGATGCAATGATAACTGCCTCACTCGCTCCCTGTGACAAACCCTCCATGATCCAACAACACACTGAGGCTGGGGAGACTCCATGGAGGTGTGAAAATGGTGAGCAGGACCTGATTCCGGACGCGATTCTCCCAAATGAGAATAAAGTCCCGTAGTGAGTGTGTTTAGCCCCGTGTTTCCCAGCGCCCGCAGTGCCGAGAAACACATGGCTTTTCAACGTGACTCACGATGATTAGGGGATGAAAGGGGGTACGCGGCCGAGGCCGCACATAGCCCCATTTTGTACAGTGGGAGCTCCGCTGACTGGAACCCCCCCCCCCTCCTCCCCTCAGCAATCCCCTGGGAGACCCCCACGAGCACTCACCCAAGGTCTCTGAGGTGAAGGGATTGAAATCAAAGCTCAGGTACCTCGGGAATCTGCGCGTTAGAGGTTTCCCGACCACATTCCTCGGCTTTGAAATGTTCACCAGTGCAGGTTGTAGGTGCCGTCAGTTGCATGTTGTGACCCTGCTTGCTGCACTGCCCAGCTGGCCAGCTCCATTGTGGGAAGAGGCAGGCACTCGTCTCCCGCACTTTACATGGAATCGGGCCAGCTTTTGAAGGACTCCTGGTTCATGGCATCTCAGAGGTGTCGTGAGCCATAGTTGTGGGTAAAGGAACCCTTTGAAAAGTAAGTTCAAGTTACCTTACTGCCCCCCCCCCATGCCAATCTATGCCTCCCACCCAACCCCATGGCCCCTGGTACCCTCTATGCCAACCTGTGCCCCTCCCTATCCACCCCATAGCCCCACATAACCTCCATGCCAAGCTATGGCACTTCGATGCCTGTTCACCCACTATACACCATGAATTGGCAAGGATGGGGACCTGGGAATGTAACGGTGGTGGGGGGGAGGTCGGTGTAGACTAGTGGAACTTGTTCCCAGTGCACTGGGGCAAACCTTTTAAACAGCCCACCTCGGCACCCGGCAGGCCCAGTGACTGCCTCACACTGTTATTGGTAACGGTGGGCCCGAATCATCAGAACCACTCCAGCACTTTCTCCTGAGGCGGGCGCACAGAGACAGAAAAGGTCCCTCCACCTGCTACCCGCCTCGATGATGAAATCCAGCTCTCTGTCTCCAGCCTCCATTCTCGTTCTGAATGATCGTCTTAACAAGATCACCCCGCAGCACTGCTTTTCCAATTAGCGGAAATAATCTTTGCCAACTCCCGTGATCAAAACCCTTCATTGTTTTAACAGCCCCCCCCCCCCCCCCTCTCTGTTGGAACGGAAACAAACAGGCCCGGGAGCAGGGCATGGAAAATAACACACAATTTCTCCCGGTTAATATTTTCCAGTACAGTAGAGGGCCATGGACAAATTTTCCATCAAGGGGTTGATCAAGCAGAATTCCATTCTGCCCTTTGCACCCTTAATAGGCCTTAATGTAACAACTCAGATCAGCTGAGTGCTAACAGGAGATCCTGTGAGGCCTTCTGAAAGACCTTCACTAACCTGAGGTAATCAAATCTTCATGGCTTAGGCAAAATGTGTCTCTATTGAAGCCATGGATCGATGTAGTCTGTGACAGCATTGAGCCAGCTGCTTCTGCTAAAAAGCCCCCAGAGGTGCTGGAAGGCCTCTCAAACCACCCAAAAAGGCACCAGGTTCTCGACATCTCTTCTGCTGGCAAAGGAGCTGTTGTAGAAATCGAAGCCCGGTGGCCTCGTGTTGTGTCTGTCATTCAGAATGCCCTCAGGTTAGCTGCTGAGACAGGATCTCTCCTTTGGGCTGAGGCCCATTGCTGATGGAGTATACAACCGGCTTCTTTCTGCTTGTCCCATTGCAAATCTGACCTGGGGGCGTTCGATGCTGACATTGAGTACATGAAATGGAACTTCCTGCCTTCCTCAGAGTTCTTGAGGAACACAAATTCTCTGATCTAGTGAATGAAGAATTTCCACAACGCATTGCCGCTCCACTGATGTAAGGTTGGGGGTAACTGCTCCCATCTCACCCTCTGCCAAAGTTACAGGCGTGGAATGCAAGGAGCTCCGAGGGAATCTATGGCCAATGAATCAATAATTCTCTGTGTTGTATAATCCAAAGAAGGAGTCATTTAAGTGCCGGGAGGGTCAGTATATCGTTGATGAACAGTGAATCTTGTGAAGAGATGAGTTGACGTACCTCGTTAGCCCACTCTGGCCTGGTGCTTCTTTGCTGACCTTGCTTCGTCTCGTCCTACAGAGATCGGGTCGGATAAGGCCTGCTACAGAGACATGTCATCCTTCCCCGAAACGAAGGCGGAGAAATACGCCAACAAGAGTAAGGGCAAGAAGTTTCTTCAATATAACCACCGGCAGCTGAGCCGTGTCTACCCCAAGGGGCAGCGCCTGGATTCCTCCAACTACGACCCACTGCCCATGTGGATCTGCGGCAGCCAGCTGGTCGCCCTCAACTTCCAGACACCAGGTACGTTTTCTCTAACCAGCTACACCAAGGAGTGAGTTACACTCGCTCAAAGGCAAAGGGAGGTAAATGTTAGCACTGCTGCCCCGCTGCACCAGGGACTAGGGTTCAATTCCAGCCTCGGGTGACTGTCTTGTGTAGAGTCTGCACGTTCTCCCCGTGTCTGCGTGGGTTTCCTCTCACAGTCCAAAGATGTGCGGGTTCGGCGGCGTTACGGGGATAGGGCGGGAGAGTGGGCCTGGATAGGATGCTCCTTTCAGAGGGTTGGTGCAAGCTCGATGGGCCAAATGGCCTCCTTCTGCACTGTAAGGATTCTATGGAAAGCATTGTTCCCGTTGACACCACCGTATTCAATAATAGACAGAGAAGCTCTAGTGATAACTTTCCTTCCCGCCCAATACCAAAATCTCAGGATCCCTCCAAGGATCCACCACTTAGTCCACTCCCTCTTCCTCATCTACATGCTTTCCGCTGGTGACACGGGGCCTTCCACAAGCATGCTGCTTACACCCAGCGTTATGCTTTCACCTTCTCTCTCGACCTCCCCACTCCCCCGATGCTGTGTGAGATCAAGCATCGGATAAACTGTCATTTCCTTGAGACAAAAATTGGGAGAATCAAAGCGACCACCTTGAGTTTCCAACATATTCTCCTTTATCTTGCCACTGATTCTAACCTGACTCAGTGTTCCCAGCCTCAGCAATCTGTCTGAATCCAAATTAAGTTTCCAAGCGCATAGCCACTTTGTCACAGTGACCGCGATTCCATAAATTGCCCACCCCCCACCATTACCTCAGCCCATCACCCACCAAAGTCTTCATCCATGCCAGTGTTACCTTGAAGATCCATAATTCTGTTCGTCCAAAATCCTGCTACCAATATTTTATCAGTCCAACATTGCTGAGGGACCCTTCAGTCATCTAGGCCCCATGTTCTGTAATTCCTTCCCTAAATCCATCTCCTCTAAGCCTCTCTCCAAAACACAACTCTTTAATCAAGATTTTGGTCAGCCCTCTGATTCAGAACCCATGCTTTCTTGCACCTTTGTGAATAGCATTTAATCCTTCCAGGGTTGCCAATGGAGCATCTATGTGTCAAATACATAGGCCAGTCGGAAGTCACTTTCAAGAATGTGTCCTACTTCTGGCAATCCTATCTGTGAAATGTCCTGCAGTGATTTTCTCTGTCAAGAGTGTTTATGATTTGTGTTGCTGTAACCACAGCTCTGAATTAAATAATTGGACTGCAGCCCCCTCTGCTGGATTGAACAGTAATTACAGGAGCAATGACTGACTCCCTCTGGTGGCTCCTTTTGCTGAGTGTGGAGCAGAGCCATATGGGTCAGTGAGTTGATCTAATGAGTAACTAAGTCGAACAAGCTTGGTCTGTGCTCAATGAGCTGATCTTGGATGGGTTGGGTATTAGGTGTATTATAATTGGATTCAATATTCCTCAGCTAGAGAGGTGATTTAAACTGATTAGAGATTTGCAATTTGGTGACCCTTTGCAAAACTGTCTTAATTGTTGACGAGAATTCAACTGTGAAGCTCACAATTGCTCAGTACTGTCACTTAGGGAGTAACTTTTATGTCACTTATGTGGGGTTTCCATGCCTGAAGACGAATGGCGATAATGGAAATTTACCTCCTTGCTTTTCTTTTAGGTTCATCCATGAAAATCAGAATTAGCCCTCGTGGACCCTATTATTAGGTAGAAAAGGTTCCAGCTAAAAAAGAATAGAGGCACTGTAAATACTGGGAACTGTGTCGGAAAATCACTGACATGGTTTCTGAAGAAAGGGAATGAACTTTGAGTCTGAGACGGCTTTGGAATTTCTTTTTTTACGCAGACAAACCCATGCAGCTGAACCAGGCGATCTTCACCATGAATGGAAAGAGTGGGTATGTTTTGCACCCTGATATCATGAGAGACGAGAGCTTTGACCCCTTTGACAAGAACACTCTCAAGGGTGTGGAGCCAATCACCATGCAGCTTCAGGCAAGTGGCAGCCATTTTGTTTCACTGAGTGATCTGAGCAACCTGACAAATGCTGAAACCACATAAGGGATTTGAACCTCTTCACTCTGGGCGCGAGCAGAGTGGATGAGCAGTGAAGAATGAGCAGCTCAGTTTCTAGCTCCATTCTTACCGATTTTAATGCCACTGGTTTTGGTTTTTGCAGAAACAGGTTGGAGCCTCATGCACTTACCGTGATGTTAATATGACCCTAGCTGACGTTAATTTGCCTGGGGCTTGTGCATGTAGCCACCACAACTTTCATGTTCACATGAAGCAGATCTGGTCTGCAGACGAAAGGGATCCTCCACAGTGAGTGTGAAATTTTTCTTTGTGGGACCAGAAAGAGCAGGAGGGCTTCGACAAGCTCCATGAAGAAAGCCGCAATGGCCCGCTCTACCACCCTCGGTACAGGAAGCGAGCAGGGCACCATTCTTAAATGCCGCCTTGATCTCTCAAACCCCCCCTTGGACATCTCATTCACGGCCTTCAGAAACTCCCATTGCCTCAACTTTACCTCTTAAGGGGTCTTCAAGCCCCCCCTCCCCTCACCCCACCTCTTAAGGACAGTGCACCCCCAAGGCCGATCGCTGGCACAGCTAAGCTGGCACCTGAGCACCTTGGCACTACTAGCATGGCACCCTGGCAGTGCCCCTGCCAGCATGGCAGTGCCACCAGGACAACCTGACAGTGCCAAGGCTACAATGGCAGGGTGCCCAGGTGACAGTGCCAAGATGCCAGGCTAGCAGTGTCAAGGTACTGAGGTGGCAACAGGAGTGGCAGGGTACCACCCTGCCCAGAGCGCAACTAGACTAGGGCCTCCGATGGCATGGGAGACACCCCCCCCCCCAGGTGTAGTTACGCCTGGTCCACCCTTGTGTGGTTCAGTGCTAAACGGCGCCATGGAGAGGGCTTCCAGGCACCAGCGATCATTCCTGGGCCTCAGGAGAATCCTAATGGCTCACTTAAATATGTTAATCTGATCATTAGATCTCACGAGGCCTCTCGCGAGAGTTAACGGCTTTGTCGCATCACCGTGTTGGGCCCGACTAGGCCGTTTGATCGGGCCCTTAGTGTGTTTTGTAACAATGTGCAACAGCCCAAAGCTGAGACGAGCTCCCCCTACAGCATTAAAGTAACAAATTCATATTGTCCATCCGCCTTTCTGAGGCCAGTTGCCCCTGGAATTTTGAGTATGGTTGCCCAAACGTACTACATGTAGGACCAGCAGTGAAAGGAGACCTTTGTCCATTTTTTGTGTATTTCTTCTCTGTTTATTCAAGTTTCCTGAGGCACTAGTAGGTGACCTTTTTCCTGTACCTTTTCTTGGGTTGTTTTTCAGACAGACTTTGGGGGATATATGTGACTGATTGGCTTCACCACATACCTTTGCTCAAAGCCTCATCCCAACAAAATGGCTGACGTTGCTATGCATACCTCACTTTAGCAGCAAGGCATTGTGTGGTAAACCACTGTTACACCTGTATTAGGTGATGTAAGGTAGGACCTGTACTACAGGTTCACCGGTATCCCCTGCCTGCTGGCTCCACCCAGTAGGAGGAGCGTGTCCTCTATTCAGCAGCCATTTCACCAGCTGCTGTGGGAGGCCACACATCTTACTGCAATAAAGCCACAGTTGTATCCAACCTTAGTCTTTGTACAATTGATCATTGTCAGTGCCAGTTTGAATTTCCGATGTGCTACTCTACTGCACTGCTACATGAGATGGCTTCTCTCCCTCTTCCCTTCATAGAATTCTACAGCACAGAAAGAGGCCCTTCGACCCAACGTGTCTATGCCGGCCATCAAGTTCCGATCTATCCGAATCCCATTTTCCAGCATTTGGTCCATGGCCTTGTATGCTATGGCATTTCAAGTTCTCATCTGAATACTTCTTAAATGATGTGAGTTCTCGCCTTTACCACCCATTCAAGCAGTGAGTTCCAGATTCCAACCATCCTCTGGGTGAAAAGATTTTCCCTCAAATCCCGTCTAAATCTCCTGACAATTCACCTAACTCTATGCCCCCTGGTTATTGAGCCCTGAACTGAGAGGCAAACCCTTCTTCCTACCTGCCTGACCTTCGTCCTTCATAATTTGACACACCTCAATCAGGTCCCCCCCCCCCCCCGGGCCTTCACTTCTCCAAGGAAAACAAGCCCAGCCTAACCAACCTCGCTTCATAGCTGAAATGCTCCAGCCCAGCCAACATCCTGTTGAATCTCCTCTGCACCCTTTCTAGTGAAATCGCATCCGGCCATGACAGTGACGACCAGTACTGCACACAATACTCTGTGTGTTTTGTACAGCTCCATCATAATCTCCCTGCTCCGACTTCCGGTTGCGGCTAGGTGGAGCTAAGTCGCACGTTCGGCAGCTCCCGCTAGCAAAGGACATTTGGGCTCTTTTTAGGGCCCGCAACGGCGCTTGTTCGACGTTTCCCGGTGTGGGAAGGGGACAGCAATATTCCACTGATAGTGTATGGATTGGACCAGGAGGGGGGCGATTAAAAAAGCGGCATTGCAGCAAAGAAAGGTGTGAGGGAGGAGGACTAAGTTGGCAGCAGGCGGAGACCAGGCAGCGTGGACGCAGTGGGCGCAGGAGCAGCAGGAGCTGCTCCAGCGCTGTTTTAAGGAGCTAAAAGCAGAGCTGCTGGAGCCAATGAAGGCCTCACTCAATAAGCTGCTGGAGACCCAGATGGCCCAAGGGGCGGCGATCCGGGAGGTCCGGCAAAAGGTCTCGGAGAACGAGAATGAGATCTTAGGCTTGGCGGTGAAGGTGGAGGCGCACGAGGCGCTCCGCAAGAAATGGCAGGCGATGTTCGAGGAGATGGAGAATCGGTCGAGGCGGAAGAACCTGCGGAACCAGCCTCCCGGAGGGGCTGGAGGGATCGGACATGTGGTCACCATGTTGAATTCGTTGATGGGAGCGGGGGCCTTCCAGGGGCCCTTGGAGTTGGAGGGGGCCCACCGAGTGCTGGCGAGGAAGCCCAAGGCCAGCGAGCCGCCGCGGGCGGGGCCATTGCGGTTTCACCTGTTTGCTGATCGAAAGTGTGTATTAAGGTGGGCCAAGAAGGAGCGGAGCAGCAGGTGGGAGAACGCGGAGGTCCGGATCTACCAGGATTGGAGGGCGGAGGTGGCGAAGAAGAGGGTCAGTTACAATCGGGCGAAGGCATTGCTCCACAGGAGAGGGGTGAAGTTCGGCATGCTACAGCCGGCGCGTCTGTGGGTCACCTACAGGGATCGACACCATTATTTTGAGTCCCCGGAAGAGGCCTGGGCTTTTGTTCAGGCCGAAAAACTGGACTCGGACTAAGGGTCGGGGACGAGGGGTCGCAGTGGTGGGATGTTTGGGGATTGTGGTGTTGTGTTCCGAGGGGGGGTAGGTAACTAGCTTGGGGGGTTGATGGTCGGTAGGGGCTGATGGGGCCTCGCCCGGGGTGGGGGGGGGGCTGAGATGGGGATAGTGGGACTGGGCCTGAAAAGGGTGCTGCGTCAGAGGTAGCGGGGCCGGGCGAGGGGAAAGCGCGGGCGTTTTCCCGCGCTAAGGGTTGAATGGGGCGGGGTCGGACCTGGCGGGTTTTTTCTCGCACTGGGAACGGAATGGGAAGGACGAGAGCCTGCTTGTGGGCAAGGCAGGGGAGGGGAAGCTTTACACTGGGGGGGGGGGGGGGGTCGATGGTGCGGCGGGAGTGGTCGGGTCAGCAGGAGTCAGCTGACTCACGGGAGTGCAATGGGGGGAGCAACGCAGCTAGGGGGGGGCCTAGCTAGGAGGGGAGGGGGGGGAAGTGGGGGGGGACCAGGTGGGGAGGAGAAGGGGGGGACCGGGTTGCTGCAGGAATGGCCAAGGGGGGCTGGAGGTGGTAGAGGAGGTCGGGGCGGGGGTCTGCCGCTGTGGGGAACGGGTCGTGCGGGGGGCACGGGCACGTGGCTGGCCTAGGAAGGGCAATGGCTAATCGGCGGGGGAGGGGGCGAGTAGCCCCCTGATCCGGCTGATAACCTGGAATGTAAGGGCAGCGCCGGCCCTAGGGTTGCTGGCGCCCTGGGCAAGCTGAACTTTGGCGCCCTTCGGGGATTGGGGGGTGGGGCCGCCGGGGGGGCGGGGGGGCCTGGGGGGGGGCAGGGCCGGGGGGCGGGGGGGGGCCGGGCCGGAGGGGGCCCGGGGGGGGGGGGCCGGAGGGGGCCCGAGGGGGGGGGGGCCGGAGGGGGCCCGAGGGGGGGGGGGCCGGAGTGAGCCCGAGGGGGGGGGGGGCCAGAGTGACCACCGGCGAGCCTGGATCCATCCGCCATGTTTGTGCGGGGCGGCCTGAGGGAGGGCGGCCACCGTGCATGCGCCGGTTGCTACCGGCCCAACTGCGCATGCGCGGGACCCGAGTCTTTTACGCGGCGCCCCTAGCACATGGCGCCCCGGGCGACTGCCCGAGTTGCCGGTACCTTGCGCCGGCCCTGTGTAAGGGGACTGAATGGGCCGGTCAAACGGGCCCGGGTGTTCGCGCACCTGAAGGAGCTGAAGGCGGATATGGCCATGCTCCACGAGACGCACCTGAGGGTGGCGGATCAGGTAAGGTTAAGAAAGGGGTGGGTAGGGCAGGTGTTTCATTCGGGTTTAGATGTAAAAAACCGCGCCGTGGCGATCTTGCTGGGGAAGAGAATGTCGTTCGAGGCGTCGAGCATTGTGGCAGACAATGGCGGGAGGTATGTGATGGTAAGTGGCAGGCTGCAGGGGGAGCGGGTGGTGCTGGTTAATGTAGACGCCCCGAATTGGGACGATGCGGGGTTCATGCGGCGCATATTGGGCCGGATTCCGGATCTTGAGACAGGAGGCCTAATAAGGGGGGGGGGGGATTTCAACACGGTGCTGGTACCGGCACTTGATCGCTCCAGGTCTAGGACGGGCAGGAGGCCAGCGGCTGCCAAGGTGCTGAGGGGGTTTATGGACCAGATGGGAGGAGTGGACCCATGGAGGTTTACGAGGCCGGGGGCCAGGGAATTTTCATTCTTCTCCCATGTCCACAAGGCCTACTCCCGGATTTACTTTTTTGTTATGAGCAGGGCGCTGATTCCGAGGGTGGAGGATACTGAATATTCAGCGATAGCCATTTCTGATCATGCTCTGCATTGGGTGGACCTCGAGCTGGGGGAGGAGAGTGACCAACGTCCGCTGTGGCGTTTAGAGGTGGGGCTGCTAGCGGACGAGGAGGTGAGCGGGCGGGTCCAGAGGTGTATAGAGAGGTACCTGGAGACTAATAATGGGGAGGTGCAGGTAGGGGTGGTCTGGGAGGCGCTGAAGGTCGTGGTCAGAGGAGATCTAATCTCCATTAGGGCACACAAGGAGAGGGGGGAGAGGAGAGAGAGGGAGAGGTTGGTGGGGGAAATGGTGGGGGTGGACATGAGGTACACGGAGGCCCCGGAGGAGGGATTGCTGAGGAAGCGGCGTAGCCTCCAGGCTGAGTTCAATTTATTGACCACCAAGGAGGCGGAGGCGCGGTGGAGGAGGGCGCAGGGGACGGTATATGAATACGGAGAAAAGGAGGGAGGGATGGGTCGCTTCCTAGACCGGCTGAGGTTCCTGAGAGTGGAGGAGGAGCAGTGGCGGGATTGGGGGACGCCGGTTGGACTGGAGGAGCTGGTTAAAGTGATAGGGAACATGCAGACGGGGAAGGCACCGGGGCCAGATGGGTTCACGGTTGAATTTTACAAGAAGTATTTGGACCTGCTGGGCCCGCTGTTGGTAAGGACCTTCAACAAGGCAAGGGAAGGGGGGGCTCTGCCCCCAACGATGTCTAGGGCGCTGATCTCCTTGATCCTGAAGCGGGACAAGGATCCCCTACAGTGTGGGTCATATAGGCCGATCTCACTCCTAAATGTAGTTGCAAAGTTGCTGGCAAAGATTGTGGCTATGAGGATAGAGGACTGTGTGCCACAGGTCATACATGAGGATCAGACGGGGTTTGTGAAAGGGAGGCAGTTGAATGCTAATGTACGGAGGCTTTTGACTGTTATAATGATTCCGGCGGTGGAAGGGGAGGCGGAGATAGTGGTAGCGATGGATGCGGAGAAGGCCTTTGATAGGGTGGAATGGGGGTACCTGTTTGAGGTATTGAAAAGGTTCGGGGTTGGGGAGGGGTTCGTCAGGTGGGTGAGGTTGCCCACGGCGAGTGTGGCTACGAACAGAAGGAGGTCAGAGTATTTCCGGTTACACCGGGGGACTAGGCAGGCGTGTCCCCTGACCCCCTGCTCTTTGCGCTGGCGATTGAACCCCTGGCCATGGCGCTGAGGGAGTCGAGGAACTGGAGGGGGATAGTGCGGGGCGGAGGGGGGGGAGCATCGGCTGCCGCTTTATGCAGATGACCTGCTGCTATATGTGGCGGACCCAGTGGGGGGAATGCCGGAGGTGATGAGAATCCTTAGGGAGTTTGGGGACTTCTCCGGGTACAAGCTCAATATGGGAAAGAGCGAGCTGTTCGTAGTGCACCCAGGGGACCAGGAGAGGGGGATTGGTGAGCTCCCTCAGGTGAGGAAGGAGCAGTGCTCAGAAATCTTGTGTTTGAAACAAACCTGTTGGACTTTAACCTGGTGTTGTAAGACTTCTTACTGTGCTCACCCCAGTCCAACGCCGGCATCTCCACATCATAGAGAGAAAGAGAGGGAGATGAATTCAGGATTTTCACTCCCTTTAAAAAATAATACATGAGGCGATATTGTGGGCGTGAGTCCTTGTTGATTTCATTCTTTTAAACTGACAGATCTTGGGAGCGCGACACTTGCCCAAGAATGGGAGGAGTATCGTTTGTCCATTTGTTGAGGTAGAAGTATGTGGAGCAGAATACGACAACAGCAAATACAAGACAGAAGTGGTGGGTAAGTGAGACTCCTCCCCTGTGACCTGGTGATCTGAATGTATGCTCGACAACCTCTTTTCCTCACCTCCCTTTTTTTTCCTCTCTCCCTTCTTACTCCCTAAAAGGAGAACGGGGCCACGGATCTGCACCTTGAGTGCTGTAAGCTACAGGGCTATGGACCGGGTGCAGGCAGGTGGGATTAGGAAGGGCACCTGGGTGTCCTCGGACAGACATGGGCAAGATGGGCCGAATGGCCTCCTGCTGTGCTGTAACTTCCCTATGGTCCTATATCAGTCGAGAATTCTTCACATGAGCTTTGACATTGAAGATCAACTGATAATGTTCCCACCACCTCACACACAATCTGAGTCACACACAGCTTCACAATCATTTCAACAGCTTGAAAACCTGCACAAATAGTTAAATCCAGCTGAGGCTGGAAATCTGAAGTATAAACAGAAAATGCAGGATACACTCAGCCAATAGGCCATATCTGTGGAGAGATCAGTGTTAACATTTCAAGGCAATGGCCTTCCATTAGAACTGTTGGCTTTTTGCCAGCAATCAGTGCGTCATTTCCTCCCTGTTAATCCCTCTTGGTTAATTTGTATGCAAAGTCGGGTGCAGCACGGGATGCACACAATATTTAAACGGCTGGGTCAAGTCCTTCCAGGTCAGGCACACAGGGTGAAGTCCCTTCTACACTCCCCGAATGAATACTCTGCTGCAGCCTGGATTGTGTACAGACTGAAGCTGTTTCTATTCTGCTCCCAATGATAGGGGCTTTTCACAGTAACTTCATTGCAGTGTTGATGTAAGCCTCCTTGTGACACCAATAAAGATTATTATTGTATACAGCAGGAATTGCAAGATGAAGAAAGACCTCCTCCCATCTGGGGAGTTACATGATACAACAACAATGACGTTTTGGACTAGTCACAGCAATCAATCTCTATCAATTGGTGTGCAGCAGATTTTGACATGGCGAGAGGAGTGCTCCATTGGTGGAGAGCTTTAGGAATCAGAGATTCAAAACCTCCCCCCTCCCCAAACATGTGCCATTTACTCACATGTCATGTCTTAAACTACTCCGAGACTATGTCTTAAAACATCCCCTTCAGAAGTAAAATATTATTAATTTGCCTTTAAATATATTCTAACATCAGAAGGGCCACGCCTACATTGTAATGGTTAATATTTCACACACACCACCCTGTGAATATACACAATCTGGGCTATGTACAAAAATTCTAGACCAAAGTCATATAGAACCATAGAATTCCTACAATAATAATAATCTTTATTCGTGTCACAAGTAGGCTTACATTAACAAGTTACTGCGAAAATTCAGAAGGAGGCCATTTCGCCCATCGAGTCTGCACCACTGAACTGAAAGCGTATCCCACCTATGCCCACTCCCCCACCCTAACCCTGTAACCCCATACCCTCACCTAACCTGCACATCTGTGGACACTAAGGGCAATTTAGCATGGCCAATCCACCTTGGACTGTGGGAGGAAACCGGAGCACCCGGAGGAAACCCACGCAGACAGTCACCCGAGGCCGGATTTGAACCTGGGACCCTGGCGTTGTGAGGCAGCAGTGCTAACCACTGTGCCACAATGCCACCCTGCATATACTGCATTAACCCCACCTAATAATAGTGAGTTTAGAAACCTAGAACTCACATTGTTTGTCTCTCTCTCTCATTAATAAATGAATCATTCTAAATATCCCATTTTATTAAGGGAGAGGCGATAATGCTTCAGTTTCTTTTGCCAGTTTTTGTCCCTTCCCCAGGGGGTTGGCTGTTTTCCACCTGATCCCTCACTGGGTTGCCATTCCCCCTCTGTGAGCTTTGACAGTGCATGCAAACAGATGCACAGACCCGATCAATTCCTCAGGGGCCCAGCAAGGGTTGTTGAGTTGCAATCAGGAGTCTTAGAAAATCCGACTCTTCCTGTTTCCAGTCAGGGAGCAAGTCACTGACACAAATGATCGTGTCAGGTTCAGTCCCCGGTCCGTATTGTGAACTGAGCTCGCCTCAGCGTCACGACTGACGTCACAATGGATGGGAAATAAGCCAAGGTTCCAGTTCCTGATCGTTATCCTTGCTGGAAATGGGTTTTGGCAGGTAAGGAATGGCTGCTTGCGGGAATTATGTAGGAGGGCTCCGTAGGACCTTCAGGCAGAGGGAGAGGTGGGAAGAAAAGTGAAGAAGCAAAGGAAACACAGGCAAAAGAAATGTTAAATAAAGCATTATTTCATTGCATCGCCTTACGTTTTATTTTTCTTCCAGCGGATAATGGATTAAATCCTGTCTGGCTCTTCAAGCAATTTGTCTTTGACATCAACAATCCCGAGTTTGCCTTTTTGAAGTTCATTGTGTACGATGAGGACATGTTCAGTGACCCCAACTTTCTGGCCCAGGTGACCTATCCCGTAAAAGGACTGAAAACAGGTAACTAGCAGCCTGGCATGAAGAGTATTATTTCATTGTGTTTTAATAAGGAGAGAGTGTGAGGGAAGTCAGTGCTGGGAATGCACCCACTGACAGCACTGGGCACACCCACATTCAGTGGATTCGACTGAGAAATTTTTCTTCTCTCCTGCTCCTCACGGGGGAGATTGAAAGAACAGGGAGAATTTAATGCCCTCCTTTCCCGGCACGTTTTGTGTCAATTTAAGTCTGTACAGGAAGGTCCGTGGATGCCTTTCCCACCTTCTGTCAATCAAGACCCTTCACTGGGCAATTGGTGCCCACGTCTGGGCCTCATCTCACTGCCAATGGTACCAGTCAGCTGGCAGTGGGCTCACCATGCAGAGAGCATGACAAGCAAGTCCCACCAAAGACTTGATTGAGGGACCCAGCCTCAGAAAGGGGGTTCTGCTGAGAAATGTACCCGCTGCCAACACTGCCTCTGCTCCCCACCCACACCACCCATTTCCCCAGGCGAGACGCACTGGTGGCCTGAGATCCAGCGATGTTACTAAGGGTGGGATTGTCTGTTGCTAAGATCAGGAGTCCCGATCGGGCAGAGAATCCGGGGGGGGGGGGGGGGGGGAGTAAAATTGGAATTCCTGCCAAGCGGCAAACTGGCCATGAGTCTCCGTGCCTGCTCTCCAGACCCCATCGGGTCTGCACTGGCCCTTGGATTTAAGCCCAGACTCCCACCCTATCCCCGCAACCCAGTAACCTCACATAAACTTTTGGAAACCATGGGGCAATTTAGCATGGCCAATGCACCTAACCTTCATATTTTTTGACTGTGAGAGGAAACCGGAGCACCCGGAGGAAACCCACGCAGGCACGGGGAGAAAGTTCAAACTACACAGTCGAGCTCCTCAGTCAGTATGTAATAGTTAAAGTTTTTCCATAATAAAGCGCAATTTTGCTCATCTGTACCCCTAAACCCTTTAAAAAAAAGTCTGTCAGTATGCCAAGTTTAAAGGTCTTGGGTGAAGGTGAAAGTTATGCCTTTAAAGTGATGGAAACCTTTGAAGTGGATTTCACGCAGCCAATTTAATTGTCTTTTGTAGTATTGAAGGAACTGTGTATGGCTAGGGAGCTGAATGCTTTGAACTGGATTGTTTACATTGAAATTCACACTCCGTTGCCTGCTAAAAGCATTGTGATTGACAGCTTGCTAGAATTACAAAGCGATGAATCAGATTGTTTATTTGTATAACTCTGCAGGGATCTATTAAGTCGGGGTAGCTGCTGTTTCTCTAACCGTAATTGTTTTTGAGTTTGCCTCTTTGTTCTCGAGTGCTTCCGAGACAATGAAGGAGCAGCCCCCACAGGTGTCTTTTCCTCGAGAACAAAGAGGCATACTCACAAGTGAAGTAGGGGGCTGAAGGCGGTATCTGGAGGGGGGGGGGGGTTGGAGGAGTGCTGTATTGGGGGGGGGGGGGGCATTGCCAGCGATTAGGGTGGGTTTGGTGCACTGCTATAATCCGTGGAGGGAGGGTGCTGCAGCATCAAATGGAGATAGGAGCACCCTTTAAAAATAGCACTCCAATCTCAGAGGTGCGGGACCTGTCCGCGAGATTAGGGTCCCGCCCCTCTCAATTGCAGCACGGATCCCAGCGTGCCATGGAATGACACAGAAAGCCTGAGTTCCAAAACAAAGAAGTTTTTCCAAGTCCATGGATGGAATGGCACATGGGGGACTCTCCTAGTGCCGGCAGAGACCTGTCCAGATTCTCTGCTGCCGGGAGCACTTAGACTCCTGAACGAAGAATCCTGGCCTAGGCCATGGGTAGGTGACACACCAGCAGCAGTCATTGCCTCCAGCCAGCTACATGCCTCTGATTGGCTGGTAGCTCTCAGCGGGCGGGGTTTCTTCTCCTAGAGTCAGTGATCCCGGGGAAAGCCTGCCACTGTCCATTTAAGTGTCGGACATCTTGAATTTTATCTTGCATGCTATTTTGAAAGAAGTAATACATATACATATATTTGTTTTCGCTTAATACAACTACGATTTATTTAAAAAATTGACTTTCTTGATAAGAAAGAGGGTTCCAACCGCAGCCAAACTACCTTCTCCAACACAAAAAGTCATCAGTTGAGAAGCCAGTAGAATGCGCACCTATGGAGATATAGAATTGGTGGTGGAGATGCTGGCCTGGCATCAACCACAGATTCAGCATCTGACTCCAGAGCCATTAAAAATTCCAGGATTCCTGCTCCCATTCCCAGCGCTGGCAGTTTTCGCCAACGTGGGATAATAGTGCGGGTAGCAAGCCCACAAAACGCACCCCCAACCGGGCCTGTTCCAGTGCAGGTAGCCACCCCCCCCCCCCCCACCTCCCAGTTTTCATGGAGTTGGGCCAACTTCTCCATGACTTATGTTTCATGCTCCTTCAGAGGAGTTGTGAACCATAGTCTGGAGTCAGGAACCCTTCGCAAGGCGAGTTCAAAAGATCTTGCACATGCCCCCATAAATCCCTTTTCCAACTCATGCCCCCCAACCACTCCCGATGGCCCCTCGTACTTTCCATGCAAACTCAATCTCCTGAAATTGGCTGAAGTTCTCTGGTTAAACCTCTCTGCCTCTTTTTTTCCCTTGAAGGCACTCCTTAAAACCTACATCTGGTCGGTTGTCTAATTGTTTGATTTATTTTTTCATTCATTCATGGGGTGTGGGCCTCACTGGGTGACTATGCCAGCATTTATTGCCTATTCCCTAATTGCCCTTGAACTGAGTGGCTTGCTAGGCCATTTCCGTCCAGGCACAATACCACTGGGCCACCACCTCCCATGTTCCTGGGAAGCGATTTGAAATATTTTAGCTGCTATATAAATTCAAGTTGCTGTTGTTGAAGCATAACCTCCTCCTCTTTGAGATGAAGGTCAAAATTCTATTAGCCTTTTTGATGTCTCTGTGCGCTAGCTTTTGTGAACATCGACTTCAGAGTTTGTTTGCACCTCTACCAATCCTAGTTTCTCACTGTTTATGTACTGTCGTGGAACTCCGTTGAAGGGACATTTTGTACAAATCATCTTCCTGAAATACCATTAAAATGAAATCAAAATGAAATGAAAAATGAAATGAAATGAAAATCGCTTATTGTCACAAGTAGGCTTCAAATGAAGTTACTGTGAAAAGCCCCTAGTCGCCACATTCCGGCACCTGTCCGGGGAGGCTGGTACGGGAATCGAACTGTGCTGCTGGCCTGCTTGGTCTGCTTTAAAAGCCAGCGATTTAGCCCAGTGAGCTAAACCAGCCCCTAGGGGCATTGATACCAGCCAGTATCAATGTAATTGATTCCATCCTCGATAGCAACTTGCCATTCAATTCTAATTTCACCACTGATTAGACAGCACAGTGGTTAGCACTGCTGTCTCACAGAGCCAGGGACCTTGGTTCAATTCCGGCCTTGGGTCACTGTATGGAGTTTGCATTTTATCGCCTTGTCTGCATGGGTTTCCTTCCACAAGTCCAAAGATGTGCGGGTTAGGTGGATTGGCCGTGCTAAAGTGCCCTTTCGCGTCCAAAAGATTTGTAGGTTAGCTTATGGGGGTAAGGGGATGGGATGAGCCAGTGGGCCTGGATGGGGTGCCCTTTTGATGGGTCGGTGCAGACTCGATGGGTCAAATGGCCTCCTTCTGTACTGGAGGGATTTTATGATTCTAGTCTATGATACTAACTGTAATAAATCGACGGGGGAAGAACTCCCTTCACCAGAATTCCTTTTATTAACAAAACCAACAGCAGAACAACCAGGGGCATTCAGCTTGCTGTCTCCACTGGGAGTACAGAGGACCTGACACTCCCTGTTATATACAGAGAAAGGGGTTCCCCGATTGGGCCACTAATCAGGGAACTCATATTCTAATTGGCCAATCTCAGAGGCCTGGTCTAAATCATTACACCCCTCCTCTCCAAAGTCCGAGGAGCCCACATGGTCCTCGTGACTCACGGGTCTCATTCGTTTTTTGCGCCGAGTCCGGATGCTCCATTTTGGCCTCCGACGTAGGGGGGATATAACGGCTAGGCGCCCGTCCTTTCCGATGAGAGCGCCTGAGGGGCTGTTTGCCACCTTCCGGGAGAGTAAACGAGTCTGAGGCCTGCACTAGGTGCTGTTTTACTAGGTTTTCTCCCACCCGTATCTCATACGACACAGATCATGTCCTGGCCTTGACCGTTCCCGCTACCCATGTGGGGCCATCCGCATAATTTCTGATCCACACCTTTTAACCCGTGTTGAACTGCCTTTCCTCGGCGAGTGTTGTCGTGGCCCCTGCATTGAGCCTCTTGGTATCTTTTTACTCTTCCGCCTAAATTTGGGAATAGTAGGCTCAGCCTGGTTCAGAATCACCTGCCCACGAGTAGATCCGCCGATGCTAGTCCCGTTATGGTGTGTGGGCTTGTCCTATAGTTAAATAGCCAGCGCGACAGTTTAGTGTCTACTGATGCTGCTGACTGTTTTTTCAACCCGACTTTTAAGGTCTGTACGGCTCTCTCTGCCAACCCATTTGGTGCCGTCCTTATGTGCCGAATGCCACTTGACTTCATGAATTTTGTGAACCACTGGCTGGTGAAAACGGATCTATTATCTGAAACTAACACCTTCGGGATGCCATGTGTTGCAAACGAAGTGCGAATATTTGCGATGGTTGCTGTTGTATTTGCTGAGTTCATTTTGTCGACATCCAGCCATTTGGAATGAGCGTCTACTATCAGAAAAAAATGTTGAACCCATAAACGGGCCTGCAAAATCGACATGAAGTCACGACCATGGTGTACCCGGCCATTTCCATGGGTGCAGCAGGTCTGCCGGTGGCACCTTCTGCCCTTGTTGGCATTCTTGGCATCGAGCTACCAATGCCCCTATGTCTGTATCCAGGCCCGGCCACCAGACATAGCTTCTAGCCAGCATCTTCCAGGGTGCCCATGATGTAGTTCAGCCAGCATGGCTCGACAGCCTTACTTGGAACTATTACTCGAGCTCCCCATAGCAGTATCCTGTCTTCCACAGTGATCTGCTCTCTTCTGCTCCTGTAGGGGTGGAATTCTGCCTGGACTAGTCTTTCCATCTCCCCGTTAGCATCATGTGTTTTATTTTTGCTAAAACCAGGTCCCTTTCTGTACACAAAATGAATGTTTTGTGCGGCCACTGGGAGTGTGTCCAGGAAATGTAGTGTCATCGCCGTTTCTTCTGTTCTGGGTACCAATGGTGGGGTATCCGGTAATGGCAGCCGGTGTCAGTGTTTGCCACCCGGATTTCCGGCCAGTGCTCCAGTGGATATTGGTACGCTGCTAGTAGTAGGGCCCAGCGTTGGATCCGGGCCAACGCTATTGGTGACATTGCTTTGTCTTCTTTCAGCAAGCCCAGCAATGGCTTGTGGTCTGTGATTATCGTGAATTTCCACCCGTACAAGGACTGGTGAAATGTTTTCACCGCGAAGATCACAGCCAGTCCTTCATTTTCCAATTTGGACGTACTTTCGTTCTGCTGCTGCTAAAGTCCTGGAAGAAAACGCTATACGCTGTTCCTGTCCGTTTTGCCCTGTGTGCCAGAACTACCCAAACGCCATATGGAGACGTGTCGCACGTGAGCACCAACTCTTTCATGGGGTCATAGTGTGTTAAGATGTTTTCTGAGGAGAGCTGTTGTTTGATCTTCTTGAAAGCCCCGTCTTGGTGGGCGGACCATTCCCAGGCTTGCCCCATTTTTAGTATTTGGTGTAGGGGGTCCAGCATGTAATCCATGTTCTGTATGAATTTCCCGTAGTACGTCACCAGTCCTAAAAAATACCTTAACGCCTGGATTGTGGTGGGGGCCGGGGCATCTTTAATTGCCCTCACCCGATCCTCCAAAGGGTGTAGCCCTTACTTGTCAACCTTGTACCCCAGATAATTTATTTGAGGTTCTAGAAAAACACATTTCTTCCTCTTTCGGCACACCCCTGCTGCTGAAAACCTCCTAAGGACTTCCTTGAGGTTTTGCAGGTGTTCTGCCTTTGTTTTTCCCAGAATGAGGACGTCGTCCAGGTAAATGGTGACCTGTTTCAACCCTTGTAATATATTCTCCATTGTCCTCTGGAATATCGCACAAGCTGACAATACCCTGAAGGGTAATTTTGTGTACTGAAAATGGCCATTCAGGGTGTTGATCGTTGAGAATTTTTGCGACTCTTTGTCCAGCTTCAGCTGTAGATATGCGTGGCTCATATCCAGCTTTGAGAATAGGAGTCCTCCAGCCAGCTTTGCAGACAAATCCTCAATCCAGGGAATTGGACATTTGTCCAGTTGTGAGTAGCGATTAATCGTTGGTTTGAAATCTCCACAAAGGCGGACCGAGCTGTACGGCTTAAGGATAGGCACCAAGGGTGCTGCCCATTCTGCAAACTGGACCGGTTTTATTATTCCTTCTCGCTCCAATCTTTTGATTTCACTATCAATTTTCTGCCTTTACACAAGGGTACCGGTCGGGCCTGTAGAATTTTGGGATTGCTTCTGGATCTACGTGTAATGTCGCCTTTGCTCCTTTTATTGCCCTAAGCCCTGCTCGGAAAACCTCTGGGTATCTGCACAGGAATTCACTCAGGCGACCATTTTCCAGCTGGAAAATGTTTACCCAATCCAGCTGGATCTCTTTTAGCCAGTTTCGTCCCAATAAGCTAGGCCCCACATCTTTCACTGCCATTAAAGGCAGCCTAACCAGTTGCTCTCCATAAGCCACAGGTACATGTATTGTGCTCAATACTCAAATGGTTCCCTTGTGTACGTCCTCAGTTTTGCCGAGGTCCTGGTTAGGGATCAGGATTGGAGTCCAGTGCGAATGTTATTAAATACTGTTTCCCTTGTCACTGATACGGCTGCTCCCGTGTCGACTTCCATTAATGTGGCGCGTCCATTCAGCCTCATGGTTGATTTAATGGATTTTGATTTAACCATCGTTACACAATTTAATTGTTCCTCGTCAGAGTTAGGTGGGGCTTCTAGGATGTGCATTCTCCTGTACCCCAGTTTATGTGTCCTTCACCAAAATGTTGGTTTTGGCCTTTTATTTCTCCTCTCTGCCAACAACTACAATATCTTACCGGGCGAAGGGCTGCCATTTGTCTGGTCCTAATTTTCCATTCCATGGGAGCGGTTCTGCAGGTGGGCCTGGGTTCCTTAGTATCCGAGTCGTTCCGGAGGGTGGCTATGCGGTTGCCTATCCCCCAGCGGTAGTCCCTTAACTCAGTTTCACTGGTGTGGGGGTCTACCTCCATCAGTGAACCCTAAGGACAAAGCCAGCTGCAGTGCTTGTTTGCAATCCAGCTCAGCCTCGGCTAAGACCTTTTTGTATTGCTAAATTATTTATTCCGCACACCAACCGGTCTTGGAGCATCTCATTCAGCATCAGGCCAATTTCGCAAGCCTCTGCCAATCGCCTTAATCTTGTTAAAGAATTAGTGACTGACTCCCCCATGTCTCGGAATGCTGAGTAAAACCAGTACCTTCAGAAGTGGTTTAGGGTCATAGTACTCTTTTACCAAGTCCATCAATTCATGGAATATTATCGTGTCCGGTGCCTCCGGAAAAGTGAGACTGCGCATATGGCAAAAGCTGCCGGCCCACACGCGGTCAGCAGAATTACCCATTGCGTTTCATGCGGAACAATATCATTTGCTGTAAAAAAAAAGTACTTCATCCGCCAAACATATTGGGCCCAGTCCTTCACTGCAGGGTCAAAAGAATCCAACTTCCCAAATAAAGGCATTTTGCCTGTCAGTGGCTTATCCTCAATATGTGGCGGCTGCTAACGAGCAGGTTCCTTCAGGTCGTTCTCGTCGCCACTGTAATAAGTCCACAGAGACAGGAGTCCCTTCACCAGAATTCCTTTTATTTACAAAACCAACAGCAGAATAACCAGGTGCATTCAGCTTGCTATCTACACTGGGAGTACAGAGGATCTGACACTCCCTATTGAACAGAGAAAGGGGTTCGCTGATTGGGCCACTAATCAGGGAACTCATATTCTAATTGGCCAATCTCAAAGGCCTAGTCTAAGTCATTACACTTTTCAATAGAATCCATCAGCGAGGGCTTTTCCCCTTAAAATAGATGCTGTGCTATCACAGAGAGAGGTGTATTTCGCAACCTTTGGCAAGGACAACCTTCCCATTACTCATCGCAGGCAACTGTAGTCCCTTCATTTTCTCATCTTATTTGTATTTATATATTAACTCCCTTCAAACTCACTGTTGGATACTGTCAAGATAAGGCTTTACTTTATGACAGGCAGTTATATCAATGATATAATGATACTCGCATACACACATGGTCCTATGTTATCATGAACCTTCACAGATATTGCTCAAACCTATTAGACTCTCAGCCATGGAGTGTAGTTATCTCATCCTTTAAACTTAAAGGAAATTGCCATGTTGGATATTATCATTGAGTTGAAGCTGACCTTTTATGGGCTACCTTGCATGCCTTTAAATCTAAATTGTTTAACAATCTTAGGGCTCCATATTGTTAGGTAGGTGCCAGGTTGGGTTCACAAATTATAAGTGACTGCTTGTGTGTATATGCATGCATGTCTGCGTATGTGTGTGTGTGTTGATTTTGGGTGTGCTCACTGAGATTGCATTTTATATTTCTCAGCTGGTTAGTCTGACCTTTATCTGCTGATGCCTTTGCCTGTCAGTGATGCCCTAATGAATGTCAAGATCTTGTCCTATTTACAGGTTACAGATCCGTGCCTTTGAAAAACAGCTACAGTGAGGAGCTAGAGCTTGGCTCTCTACTTGTCCATGTTGAGATAGTCAATGCCAAGGTAAAACTTTTGTTTTTGATCCGCAGTGAATACATTGTCATTATATCAAGTGGGTCATCTTCGCAAAGAACATACAATTATAATCATTCACAGATTGGTACTTATCTAACGAGTCATTCAAACGTTAATATTTATGCAGAGAATCATTCATGGATATGTGCTTCCATACATCCTATCAAACATACATGCTCACCCACTGAGTACATTGACAGATGTGCTGCCCTCAGTGTATCAAGTGCTACACTCTAAGTGAATCAGACATTGTTTAAACAAACTCCTATTGCATTATTATGTCATTAACAGTCATTACAAATGGGCCCTTATCCATCACAAATTTGTCCAAAGGATCCATTACTAATAATCATAAGTAATTACCCGTAAGGTTCATCATCAAAAGTTAGGAGCCTGGGTTTTGTGGTCAGCAACAAAGCAATGGCACTCGCTGCTGACCTCAAAAAAGGTCAGCTCACTAAGATCTCTGCGGTGGCACGGTAGCACAGTGGTTAGCACTGTTGCTTCATAGCTCCAGGGACTCGGGTTCGATTCCCGGCTTGGGTTACTGTCTGTGCGGAGTCTGCACGTTCTCCCCGTGTCTGCATGGGTTTCGTCCGGGTGCTCCGGTTTCCTCCCACAAGTCCTGAAAGACGTGCTATTAGGTGAATTGGACATTCTGAATTCTCCCTCTGTGTACCCGAACAGGTGCCAGAATGTGGTGACTGGGGGCTTTTCACAGTAACTTCATTGCAGTGTTAATGTAAGCCTACTTGTGACAATAATAAAGATTATTATTATTGTCAACTTTACCTTTGCCCACATTAATTCCATTCCTGCATCAACTGAAGAGAATCTGTCGAGCACCAGTAATGTCATCAAGCAGGCAAACACATTGGCGAATTCTCACAGAAAGTGACATGGGAATGAAATTCTTCCTCACTTTTAATCATTTTTCAAAAGAGCAAAATAAAGATTGGTGTTCAGGTGGACACTTGAAATCTGGTTTTTTTTAATAATAGAGGAATCTGAGATCCACAAAACAAAATTCGCTTTTCAGGACCAGAGATTCAGTCTTAAATCTGACTTAGTACATTGCTAAAAACACAGTTAGATCTCATCCAACAAGGTGTAACATTTTTTAAGGGTTCTTGCAGTGAGACGAACAGCGTAAAATTTGAAAATGTCCGTCAAAACAAGTGATTTTTAATATTTCCATCTCGGAGGACATCAACAGATGTTCATCAGTAGATTGTTATTGGTCATAGGTTCCAGCTTTCCGCATTTAACTGCACATGTTCAGGCGCCAGAGATGCTGTCACAGTTTCACAGAGTAATGAGGCTGAATTCGCTGCCCATCACCACAACCTAGTATAAAGGAAGATGCTTGTGGTGGTTGGAAGTCAATCATCTCAGCTCCAGGACATTGCTGCAGTAGTACCACAAATTGTGTCCCAGTCCCAACTATCTTCAGCTCCTTCATCACTGACCTTCCTTCCAACATCAGGTCAGAATTGGGGATGTTCATTGATGATTGCACAATGTTCAGCACCATTTGTGACTCCTCAGATACTACATCAGTCCATGTCCAAATGCAACAAGACCTGGACAATATCCAAGCTTGGGCTGACAAGTGGAAAGTAACATTTGCACCAGATAAGTGCAAAGCAATTACCCTCTCCAGCAAGGGAGAATCTAAGTATTGACCGATGACATTCAATGGCATTACCATCGCTGAATCCCCACTATCAACATCCTGGGGATTACCATTGAACAGAAGTTGAGCTGGACTAACCATATAAACACTGTGGCAGCATGAGAAGGTCAGAGGCTAGGAATCCTGTTGCGAATAACTCTCCTCCTGGCTCTATAAAGTTGTGTCCACCATCTGCAAGGTACGCATCAGGAGTGTAATGCCTGGGTGAGTGCAGCTGCAATAACACTCAAGAAACTCAACACCATCCAATATTACGACACCCTGGGCTAGTGCATGGTTGATTCCAGCCCCACAGACCCCGGAGTCCCAACATAACTGAATTAATCTATAATTCGTATAAAGTTTGCAGAATCTTTGGCCCCATGACAACTCAATAAGTTGAAATATGCATGAATTATAATAAAATAACAGCCAGTTAATCTACTAACTCCTTTTTCTGTCCCACTCACACCCAAACATGCACAAGACAGCCACAAACATACAGAGGGAGGGCAAGGTGTAAAAATAATAGGAATTAAAATATGAAATTCAAGATAAGTTTCCTTGTTTCCGAAGTCAGGGTGGTTGCAGCAGGCTGTCCTCTCAGGATGCTGAGGGATCAAAGCCTTCAGTGGACTGCTAGTGGAGATCCTCTGGCGTGACCTTTAGTCAGTACCCCTGGGCTGTATGACTCCCTCTCGGAAGTCACTAACTTTTATCAACCTGGACTTTCACTTAAAGGATCCGCCTCAGGCCTGTTTAATTATTACTTGTTTCCAACTTCAGCAGCATACCCACCAGCCTTACTGAGATAAGAACACAATCCCCACATGAGATTGTAGAAGTGTTTTTAAACAACTGACCCTGCCTGCAGCTGGTGGCTGGGCTGAATCTGCCTGCAGTTCAATCTGGAGAGAGAAAGGTCTTTACTTTGGGTCTTCAGAAAGCACCCATTAGATGAGAGAGAAATCCGAGCTGCGACCCCCCAGCTTCTGACCAAAACAAAGTAAAATCTGGTCTCCCTGAGGAATATTCCAGAGACTGCAGAACCGATCATTGCCTCGTCTTCGAGAAAAATGCGGCGCTTGGGAATAGCTCATTGGCCACCTGCTAAGACAGTCAATCTGGATCATCACTGATGTTAGACCAAGCAGCACATCCGGCTGTCTTTAAATTAAAGGTAAGCTGCCTGGTCCTAAAGGCATTAACCATCCATGGACAGAAATTGGCAATAGTGAGCAAGTTAACGGAAATTAAAAGGAACAGACACGGATTAAACAGGAGGATCCTTACACGGTACAAAGCTCTCCGGTTGATTGAAACCTCTTCTACAAACATTTACTTCCTCCACCACCAATAAACAGCAGCAGTGTGTACCATCTACATGATGCACTGCAGGAACTCACCAAGGTTCCTGAGACAGCATGTTCCAAGCCCACAACCATTACCATCTAGAAAGACAACGGTAGCAGACACAGAGGGACACCACCACCTGGAGGTTCCCCACCAAGTCATTCACCATCCTGACTTGGAAATATAGCGCCCTTCCTTCGCCCTCACTGGGTCAGAATCCTGGAACTCCTTCCCTAAAGCACTATGGCTGTACCTACAGCACATGGACTGCAGCAGTTCAATAAATCAGCTAGCACCACCTTCCCAAAGGCAATTAGGGATGGGCAATAAATGTTGACCTCGCTAGCGATGCCCACATCCCGTAGATGCTTGCTTTTTTTAAAAACACAAAATCTGGGCCATTGATTTTTATCCTTAGTATTAATCACTGTAGGTTTTAGTGTTTGAAAATAATAGTGATGAATTTTTACTTACAAAGTCCACCACTAGGTGATACATCATTGACTATGATGCCAATCACTAGTGATTATTATTCATAGCCTTCACCACCTCTCCATCCTACCCAAAGAGTGCATCTCAATACTTTTTGGTCAGTCATTAGTGAAAAAGGAGTTTCTTTAAAATATGTGAAAACTGTGGTTCATTTTTAAAGAAGCAATGGTTGCTTTTTCTGCGTCAGCCATCTAGAGATTTCTCACCATGTGGCATGGAGGTAATAATTCATCTCGGTAACATTTCTCTTTTCACCACCAGGGGGACATCATTCCTTTCCCTTCTTGCTCTGCCTTCTGGGTAGGATGACATCACTGTAGTTGGCACATGCTCTGTATGGAACATTTTATGGAAATCTTGACCCAGCAACTATTTCTTAGTCCAAATTGTATGGAAATCTTTTAAGTTAGATACACCTTGTAATCTTCACAATTATAGAGCATCATGGTGATGCAGTGGTTAGCAGTGCTGCCTCACGGCGCCAAGGACCCGGGTTCGATCCCGGCCCCAGGTCACTGTCCGTGTGGAGTTTGCACATTCTCCCCATATCCGTGTGTGTTTCACCCTCACAACCCAAAGATGTGCACGGTCATTGGATTAGCCACGCTAAATTGCCCCTTAATTGGAAATTTATTTTAAAAGTACTCATCAAAATTATTATTTTTATTTTAGATTACTTCATTATTCCGAAACCACCGTGATAAACCAGTATTCAAACTTTCCCATGTCTGGCTTGTTGCCATCAACTATTCACTCACGAAGATGCTGCTAAAGTGGGAACTGATGCCCCCTCCCTTTAAAGCATGAGCTGCTGCATGTGACATTCGCCATGTGGTGTATTCCAGTTCCCCATCCTTTGCATGAGGGATGGAATGAAAAATAGGATGTAACCATGCTGTAGATATTTTATAAGACCACAAGACATAGGAGCAGCATTGGACTGTTCGGCCCATTGAGTCTGCTCCGCCATTCAATCATGGCTGATGTGTTTCTCATCCCCATTCTCCTTCTTTCTCCCCTGATCCCCTTATTAACCCCTTAGCTAATTCTGTCTTGAAAGACACATAGTGATTTGGCCTCCACAGCCTTCTGCAGAAAAGAGTTCCACAGATATATATTGTGAGTTATATTATCTTCCATTTTTCCTATGTGCATACAAAATAGGAGTCCTTTGAGCCTGCTCCGCCATTCAATTATATCATGGCTGATCTGTTTGTGTTTCAAATTCCACATTCCCATCTACCCTTGATAACCTCTGATTCCTTTGCCTTTGATATCTACTTCCGCTTTTAAAATATTCAATGACCCCCACCTCCACTACCTTCTGAGATTGGAGGTTCCAAAGGCCCACAATCGTCACAGAAAAAAAATTCCCCTCACCTCTGCCTAAAGGAGCGACCCCTAATTTTAAAACAATGCCACCATGTTCTGGACTTATCCACAAGAAGAAACATCCTTTCCACTTCCACCTTGTCAATACCATTCAGTATCTTATATACTTCAACCAACTCACTCCTCACAACTCTAGTGGAAACAAGCCCAGCTCGTTCAACCTTTCCTCATAAGACAACTTGCTCATTCCCGGTATCAATCTAGCGAACCTCCTCTGAACCACCTCCAATACATTTACAACTTCCTTGAATAAGGAGACCAAAACTGTACACAGTATCTCGCTGATGCCCTGTAGGACTGAAGATTTATATTATCTCTCACTCATAGATAAGTCAGTCCGGTTGAATGAATGTAAAGCAACGATTATTTCTTAAGAACACATTTTGGTACATTCACCCGAAATTAACTGGAAAATGCTTTTTTCCGTGTCTCTCAATGTCCTTGAGGGACCAACAAGGGAAAGCAAAAACTTCAAGAGACTTCAGATTTACAAAATTAAAAGTCATTTCAACAAAGGCCTTTAAAAGCAATGTTTATTCTCTGAAAGTTATAATTTCTCTGCTAATCAGTTAGATGGATCACATTCTTAAGGGAATCCTTATCTGGGTTTAGCCCCTTACTTCGTTCCATTGGTTTTAATTCTCAGCTGAGACCCCCTTGATTCATTCAGGAAAGTGTCAGTCACTTAACAGGTGATTGGTTAATTAGACATTAATTAATTACTCCAAATTAATTAACTGTCCCATGACTTTTCTCCCACATTTAAACCCCCTATGGCATGTCTGGTCTCAGTTACGATATTGTTTCAAGCTTTTCGAATGTACCTTCATATCATACCACATCAGAACTTGTAGTACATTATTTGTAACATTTGAGACAGTCATGGACGTTATTCAAACGATTAGAACTTATTCATATTTCTGCAGATTCAGTAATTTTCAAGAATCATTTTAGCTAATATTTAAAGGACTTTCCTCTAATTGTTGAATCCAACAATAATATTCTTCCTTTTCTGTTCAATTTCTCTCGTAGTTATGAATAGTATTGTATTAGCCTTTTTAGTTACCTATCCATACTAATTATTAGCCTTGTTAATTACCTATGTATTGTGACTCACGCACTGCAACACCTAGATCCATCCACACCTCGGAATTCTCCAGGCGTTCTCCGATTAAGCAACACTCTGCTTTTTTATTCTTCCTGCCAAAGTGAACAACTTCACATTTTCCCACATTATACTTCATCTGCCAGATTTTTGCCCACTCACTCAGCCTATCTATATCCGCCTGCGACATCCTTGTGTCTGCTTTACAACATTATTTCCTACCTATCTTTGTTTCATGTGCTCGCTTCATCTAAGTCATTGTAAATGACACTGAAAATCACATTACAAGTGTGCATTGTAACTTGTAAAAAGTTGAGGCCCCAGCATAGACCTCTATGTGACTCCCCTTGACACATCCTGTCAATCAGAAAAAGCCCCATTTATGCATACTCTGTTTTTAGACACCCAGCCAATCTTCCATCGCTAATACGTTACCCCCTACATCATGAGCTTTTATTTTTCACAATAACCTTTGATGTGGCACCTTATCAAATGCCTTCTGGAAATTCAAATACAATGGGTGGGATTCTCCATTGGCCGACGGCGAAATCGGGATAGGCGATTGGCCGGAGAATCTGTTCCGACACCAAAATCACGGCAGGCGCTGACTTGACACCAAATCGCAATTCTCCAGCAACTCGACAGTGGCGTCAGTGCGTTCCGGAATGCACATACAGGAAACACTGTTGCACATCATTAGTGGGCCCAGCCCTGTATTCTCCGGGGCTTCCGCAATCCTCCACCACCGATCGGCCGAGTGCCTGACACCGCGGTTCACTTGTGCTTTTAAAAACCGTGAAACCAGCATCATGGCTGATAAAGGAGCGAGGGAGAGGAGATAGGACCCGGAGAGGGACGACTGCACGCTGCCGGCCCGGACAACACTGGCTGGGGTGGGGCGTGCCAGGGCTGGGGGAGGGCGAGAATGGAACATGCCAAGTGGCCAGGGTGACAACCCCCCCCCCCCCCCCCCCCCCACACACACACAGGACTGCGGCGGTATTCAGACACGGACTGCCATTACAGTGGCCTGCAAAGCAGCCATCTTGCTGACCACCCATCCTGGCTCCTGGTTCTGTGACACCATCCGTATGGACGCCGGCCACCGACATGGCCAGGGCTGTGGGAATGCGGGGGGAACATACGGGGGCAGAGCTGCAGTGCCAACTGGGGCCACTACGCAGCCCGGGGGTCCTGGTTGGGCACGGGGGTACGCACCATGCTAACATGTCGGCCTTTCACCTCCCATAGACAATGTGTATTGATATTCAATCAGCAATGGTGGCCTTCCTGTTAGTCGACACAGCCTTGGGGGATGCCCTGCGACTGTACGAGCTGTAACTGGTCGAGGAGGAGGAGGAATCTGTAGTAGCAGTGCAGGCAGCAGCGGAACGTGCCGCAGGGGAACAGGAGGCAGCCTCCCAGGATGCAGAGCCGGCCGCCCAACAGACCAAGGAGGAGGAGGTGCCAAGGAGGCGCCGCATGAGGCCTCGGGTGTATCGGCAGCGCCTGTCATGTGAGGACCTGCCAGACTGGGCAGGCTGTCGGAGACTCCAGTTGAACAGGGAGATAGTGTGACATATCTCTTAGATATGATGGCACACCTGGCACCGCGGCGGTCTGGGGAAGGGCACCCGCTCCTGCTGGCCATCAAGGTGACGGTCGCCCTGAATTTCTACGCCACGGGGTCCTTCCAGGCGCCGAATGGGGACCTGTCCAGGATCTCACAGACCTCGGTGCGCAGGTGCATCCGTGCCATCATGGAGGCCCTTCATGCCCAGGTGGAGCGAGCCTACCAGGATGCCCGAGCAGCGGGGTTCGTCACCATCGACAGGATGTCTCGGGTCCAGAGGGTGATCGATGGGATGCATGTCCCCCTATGGGCATCTGTGGATAACAGGCCGCTCCAGACAAATCAAAAGGGGTTCTACTCGCTGAACGTGCAGCTGATTTGTGACCATCAACCACGTATCATACACGTCTGTGCCCAATACCTGGGCAGTGTGCACGACTCTTTCAACCCTGGCCGACTTGGTGATTCCTGACATGTTCGAGACGCCCCCCAGTCCCCCACCCCTCCGGCTGGAGGGTTGGTTCCTGGGCGACAGGGGTTATCCACTGCGTTCTTGACTGATGCGCCTATCTGGATGCCACAGACCGATGCAGAGACCCATACTGACCCATACAGCAACTAGGGGTGTCATCGAACCGTCCACCTGGGTGACTCTGCATGAGAGCTGGCCATTCCATCACATGGTCCTATGGATCCTGGGGTAGCGGTGGGGGGGACGGTCGGAGGGGGGAGCCTGGGCCACCCACAGCGTACGCCCACCCCCAACATCCACCCTCCCCCTCTGCCCCCAACCAGCCCAGGACAGCCCACCCCTCATACCCGTCAGACAGAACACCGAGACAGGTTGTAACGGTGGCAACAGGTGTTTAATGTGAACTAATATATACAGATTTGCACCCTAGTCCCTATAACTAAACTATGCCCTACACCAGTGTCAACGTAACAGGTGTCTAACTTTCTGGCCTTATGGGCCCTAACGCTACGTCTAGGTGTATCTCCAGATGGTACGGCAGACGTGGAGGCGGCCTGCTGTGATTCCCGCCTTGCGACCTGGGTCCTCATTGGCAGCCCTCTTCTGGGGCGACCGGGCCTGGATTGGCCCAGCAGCTGCTCGGGTTCCCTAGGTGGTGTGGTGTCGCCCCATTCTGCCCACTGCCCACCAGATGCGCCAGGGATAGGAGGGGGCAGTACGAGGTGCTGCAATGTTCCGGCAACTTCCCTGCGGGAGTCACCTCCTCCTCCCTCCGTATCCAATGATGCCCGGCCTACTCCATGGAACAGTGTGCGAGGGGAGCTATCACTGAAGGCTCCCCTGTCACCTGGCACAGCCAGTCCTGGAGGCCCGCTCTGGTCTTGACCAGGGTCCGCACGCTGGCGACCATTGAGGGGCCGCAGTTCAGGTGGTCCACCTGCTGTCTTCTCCTGCTCCCGGCGGTTGTGCTCGGCCTTCTCCTGGTGGTGGGAGGGTGAGAACAGAGGACAACAGTGTTAGACAGTCTGACTCGTGCAGCCCAGGGGGTGGGTGGTTGGTGGCCTCAGTGGCCAGGGCACTCGGTCTGGTATGGGTACCAGAATATGGTACAGAGTGGGGGTTCAGCCATCTGGTGGGGAGGTAGGGTTACGGGTGTGTGGGACACGAGTTCACGAGTTACTGCCAGGGGGACAGTGCTGCCTACTCAGCCTGGCCACCCTGAGAAGATCGTGCAGTTTTTTGCTGCACTGCTGTCCGGTCCGGACGGTGTTGCCCACGGCACTCACAGCCTCTGCCACCTGCACCCAGGCACGTCGAATGGCGGCAGCTGGCAACCTCCATCCTGGGCCGGGGTACAGGGTCATCCTCTTCTCCTCCACGGTGTCCAAGAGGGTCTCCAGCTTGGCATCTGCTAACCTCGGTCTTGTCTCCTCGCTGCTACCTTGTTGGCCTGGATGGAGTGTGTGGGGAGTGCATTGTGTATATGCAGCTGCAGCTTGTCAGCCTTATGAGTGTGAATTGCAAAACCGGCGAATCCGGCACTCTTTCTTATTCTAATCAATTGTGTTCCACGTGGCCCCGGTGCTAGCCCCTTAGCAGTAGCGGAATCGGTCCAGCAGTGCCGCCAGTTTTTCTGTCTTGAAAGTCCACGAATTCTGTGTTGACGTCAACACTTAGTCCCAGAAATGGAGATTCCCGCCCAATGTGTCTACCGGCTCCCCTTAATCCACAGTGTACGTTATTCCTTCAGAGAACTCCAATAACTTGGTTCAACATTATTTCCCTTTCACAAAACCATGCTGACTCTTCCCAATCAGCTTGAGTTTTTCCAAATGCCCAGTTATAACCTCCTTAATGATCGATTCCAACACCTTCCTCACAACAGAAGTCAAGCTAACTGGCCTATAGTTCCCTGTGATCTGCCTCACTCCCCTCTTGAATAGAGAGGTTGACTACAATCTGATGGAACCTTTCCAGAATCACGTGAATTTTAGAAAATTAATTTCAAAGCACCTACTACATCATTAGCCTACTACATCTTTATTAGGATGAAGTCCATCTAGACCCAGAGACTTGTCAGGCCGCAGCTCCATCAGCTCCATCAGTTTGCTCAGTAGCACTTCCCCGGTGATTGTAATTTCAGCAAGCTCCTCTCTGACGTCCGCCTCCTGATCTGCAGCTTTAACTGGAATGCTTTTTGTATTCTCTATAGTGATGGCAAGAACAAAATATTTGTTCATTTCATTTTCCATTTCTTTATTATCTACCAATGCCTGCCTATTCTCATTATCGAAAAAACAAAAACTCGCTGTACTTTTCTCCTTTTTAAATACCTGTGGAAATTCTTATTGTCTGTTTTTACATCTTCTAGCTTCCACTCATACTCTAATTTATTTCTCCTGATTAACCTTTCAGTCGCTCTCTGCATTCTTTATTCTGACCGAACATCTGACCCTCCACTCATCTTCGTGCAGTTACATGTCTTTTTCTTAAGTTTGATGCTTTCCTTGACTTCTTTAGTTAACCACACATGATGGATCCTTCCCTTAGAAATTTTCTTTACAGTATGAATATACGTATTCTGACATATCTCCTTAAATGTTTGCTACTGCTTCTCTGTTGATATATCCTCTAACTTAGTATCCCAGTTGACTTTAGCTAGTTCATCTTTCATGACGATATTGTTGCCCTTATTTGAGTTTAAAATATTAGTCTGAGACCCACTCTTCTCCTTTTCAAGTTGAATGTCAAATTTAATCATAGCGTGGTCGCTGTTGCCCTGGGGGCGCCTTCACTCTGCGGTCATTCATTAATCATGTCACCTTGCACAATACCAAATCTTATACAACCTACTCTCTGCTTGGTTCCAGAATGTACTCATCTAAGAGACTTTCTCAAAAACATTCTCTGAATTCCTCATTCAGGCTACTCCTACCATTTTTCCAGTTTATTTATAGATTTAAATCACCCATGGTTATTGCCGTCCCTTTATCAGAAGCACCCAATATTTCTTCTTGTGTGTACTTTGTCCTCCATTGTGGTTAGTGTAGGGGACATGTAGACCATTCCCACTAGTGACTTCTTTCTCCTACTATTCCTCATCTCTACCCAAACCGATTTCAAATCCTCATCTCTTGAACCATCTCTAACCATTGCATCAATGCCATCCTTGATTAACAGCGCTACTCCTCCATCATTAATTAGCTTCCTTTTTTTCTTGAATGTCATGTGCCCTTCAATATTCAGGGCCCAATCCTTGGCATCCTGCAGCCAAATCTCCGTGACGGCTATCAGATTATATTTATTTACTGCAGTGTGCGCTATCAGTTTATTAATTTTGTTATGAATGCCATGTCCATTCAGATATATAGCCTTTAGCTTTGGCTTTTGGTTATCTTTGTAATATCTAGTCATGACTGATGGCGTATGCTGGGTGTTTTTCTTTCAGTCCCTTCCTGCCATTCTCTGACTCTCATTTCCAATATTACTATTTTGTTCTCCGACTTAGACACTCCCCCGTTGATTTGCTTCATCAACCCAAGCTTGATTCCTCATCCACCTTGTTTACTTTAAAGCCCCCTCTACTTGCTTAGTTATGCAGCTTGCTCGAACACGGATCCCAGCACTGTTCAGGTGTAGACTGTCCAAACAGTACAGCCCCCATTATCCCCAGTGCTGATGCCAGTGTCCCATGACCCACTTCTCCCACACCAGTCTTTGAGCCATGCATTCATTCCCCTGTTCCAATTTGTATGTGGCTGAGGTAATAATCGGGTGATTCTGAGACTCTGCTTCATAATTTGGTGCCTAGCTCTTCATACTGACCATGCAGGACCTCTTTCCTTTTCCTGCCTATGTCAGTGGTATCTCCAGGGACCATGACAGCTCTTAAATTCCTCTATGGCCCTGAGCACATGTCTGGAACCTTGGCACCGAGCGGGCAACACAGCCCTCTGGGCTGATTGAAGCGAAATGTGTCCAGATCCACTCACCTTTCCTGCCTTGTTTTGGCCATAGTCCAGTCTATAGAATGGGTGATAACGTGATTTCAGACATTCAATTCTGGAAAGTTATTTGAATTCTGGATTCGGGGAAGGATGATGTCAGATTTCAAATCCTGGCAGTGTTGCACTCAACCTTCCCAGATGAATAGAATGGTGATCTTACTCAGGAAATGGGAAGAAAGCAGGAAATTGACCACAGAACAAAGCAAGAGGGCTCGTCACATCATCAATCGTCAGACGTTCCTGGATGATCAGCACAGAAAATAACTTGCCACTTCCTGTACTTGGCACCTTTCCAACAGTAGAGCTGTGGAACATCCCAAAGGCAGTCTTTCCTGTTTGGGAGCCAGTCATTCAAAGACGTGGCAGGCCTGCCTCCCACAGGAAAGGTGACCTAACCATCTTCCTCCACAGAAAATTACCTGACACCCCCCCCCCCCCCCCCCCCCACCCCAACTCTGTTCCTCCAGCTGGATGGCCAGGCTAATTTCTGGACTTTAATAATCTTTATTAGTGTCACAAGTAGGCTTACATTAACACTGCTATGTAATTACTGTGAAAAATCCCATGATAGTGAGAGCTGAAAGGGGAATCTCGGGTGTTAATCCTTGTACCATGACACCTTGAAAAAGGAATGTTTGAGCTACCAAAGTGTCTTTAATTCCATGCACCGTTATTTTTTCTCCCCCATTTCCAGCGGCGTGAATAGGAGGGCAAAAGTGAAGTAGCTGCTATGCCCAGATATCAGCCTTTCCCCTTCTAAAATGGATGCCATGAGGCGTAGCGTCCTCCATACAGACTGCTTTCTTCAGCTCCTGTTCACACAGAGGAAACACTTAAACGGAAACTCCAAGAAAACTTTGCAAAATGCCTCGCCGTGACTGAGGAGAAAACTGAAAATTTAGAAAACAGAATATTGACCTATTTTACTTCCCACTCATACAACGTGGCAGTGTAGCCTCAGTCTACAATTAGATGCAATGGGATAGGATTGTTATGTGACTGCAACTGGCCACACATAGAACTCTTAAGCTCAGCCTGGTGTAAAGGCATGGTGGAGAATTGTATAGCACTTGCCCAGTCGGGCAGGATTCGCAACATTGGAAACTTTGTTGCTGTTGGTAGCAGCAGGTAATAATGTCATAATAAGTAATTAAGGGAAGATGTTACTTTTTTTAAAAATGTTATCTTCATCAAAAAATATTTAATTAGCTAACAGATAGAGAGATAGGACAGCAGCACACATGCAGACAGAACCGGAAACCACACACACACACTCATGCATACTCAGAAACCACGACTTTCAGGTAGAGAGAGTGACACACAGAAGCAGTGGTGTCACATGTGCATAATGTGATGAATCACTTCACGATTTATGCCTCTGTAATCGCATGACTAAAGATATGCCAAACACTTTTAGTCATAAGGGGTGTATATACACAATGATCCGCTGAAGCAACCTATTCAATTCACATCTTGTATAAAATATTCTGCTTAACTATTAGTATTACCAAAGTGAATAACCTCAGACGTCCCCACATTATTCTCGTATGCCATTGTGTTGCCCACCTGTTGAAACTGTCTATATCTCGTTCAGACTCTTTGGGCGAGATTTTCCAGACACGCCCGTCGAGGATTGGAAATTCCCGCCCAAAGTCAACGGGCCATTTCTGGTCTGTCAAATTTTCCATCCTGCCCGCAACAGTCCCCACAACAGGCGGAACCAGAAGATTTAGGCTCTTTACAGCTCCTTACAGCTGTGTTCCGACCTTGCTTTGTATTGTCAGCAAACGTACTCTGTGTCTCTTCATCTAAGTAGTTAACATTCATACCATTGCTGAATTCCCACAATCAACATTCTGAGGGTTTTCATTAAACAGAAGCCGAACCGGACCAGGCATATAAATAATGTGTCGACAAGAGCAAGTCGGGGGAGTAGGAATTCTATGGTGAGTGTCTCACCTTCTGACTCCCCCAAGCCTGCCCACAAGTCAGGAGTGTGATAGAATACTGTCCAGTTGCGTGGATGAGTACAGCTGCAATAACACTCAAGAATCTTGATAAAGCAACCTGCTTGATCAGTACACCATTTATTATCTTTAACATTCACCCGCACTGACGCACAGCGGCAGCAGTATAGACTCACTGCAAGATGCACCTCAGCAACTCACTAAGTACCTTCGAAAGCACATTCCAAGCCCTTCACCCTCTATCATGGAACAGGACATGGGCAGTAGATGCATGGGAACAGTACCGCTTGAAGTTCTCCTCCAAGTTACAGGCCATCCTGGCTTGGAGCTACATCGCCATTCCTTTACTGTGACTAGGCCAAAACCCTGGAACTCCTTTCCTAACTGGTGTACCTAAACTGAGAAACTGCAGTGGTTAAATAAGACAATTCACCACCACCCTCTTGAGGGCAATTAATGATGAGCAAGAAATCCTGGCCTTGCCAGCGATGCCCATTCCCAAGCACAGATTAAAATAAAAGACAGTATAGAATGAAAAAGGCCATCAAAGTTATCATTTTCCAGCATCTCAACTCAACACCTCAAGGAAAGATTGGTATAAATCCAATGTTGAGATATCCGTTATTCAATGCTGAACTATTGTCTTTACAAAAACATTTATCCCAACCTCAACAACACAGGAATGATTTGAGATTATTTTCCTGCTTTAAATTAATGGGTCACATTATATTGTATAGTCCTTGCTGCCTAACTTTCCTCTATGCAGGTCAGCTATGGGATACTTTATGTCCTTAGGAGGGAAGAAATAAATCTTTCTTATTTTGGTCCATGTATTTGATCATCTGAGTCACTCCTCTCTATAATAACCAAACTAGCCCCTATTTAAAAGTTAATTTTCTCTCGCTCATCTACTTTTATTGTGTGGCAGGAATGGGTACGTGGATTCATAGAATCTTGCAACATCGAAGAAAACCATTAATTACATCAAGCCTCTGACCGTTCTTTGATAGAGTCCTACTCCCTCACTCCAAAGCTCGGCAATACTTTCCTTGTCAAATTTATACCCAATCGCCTTTTGAAACTTTCTTGCAATCTCCTATCTTATTAATATTAAAAATGTGTCCTGCGCAGCCTGCATCAGATAGTCTGCTTTCATCCAATTCTGGACATTTACAATCGACCACGAATTTGGACCAATCTTTCGTGAAATTTCTAGTTTCCAGTGAACTACCTCGCAAAATTGGTCACTGCAGCCTGAAATCAAAAATAAAGGTAATGAAGGACATTTACCTCAAAATGGAGTCGAGTTCCCTTGAATGGCCTTTATTTGGTACCAGGTGTGTGTGAGGTCTTGACATGCTGAGTGATGCAGAACGCTGTAAAACTGTATGCACTATCTTCAAACAGGAGGAAGATGATGAAAACCTCTACTCGTCCATCCAGCAATTACGCGATAGGACAAATGAACTTTCCAGTCAGGTGTCGAGTTTTGAGCGGAACAACGGCTCTGACTCCCGGTATCAGCAACAACTGGATGAGCTACGGGTTGCGCAGGATCAACTGATGGAGCTAACTGAAGCTCGAAACAAACGGTAAATGGGAAATCGGAGCGGGTAGGGAATGTAAATTATAAGTGCGTATGTTCAGACACAGTTTGATAATGTTCTAGCTGATATACCTTCTTACAATAACTGGGGCACCAGGAATGCAGCTCTGTCCATCGGTGGAGACCAGGGGACACTGGGATTCTTTCTGGATTACTCTAGCCAAGAATCAGGAACAACACAATCGACCAAATGGTCTCCTTCTACGATTAAAATATCTCTTGGCCTTCCCTTGGTATATTTGCCACAGCATAGTAAAATTTCAAACAGTAGGCTTTTTAATTTGGAGACCGAGATTCAAATCCAGCACCAGACAGAGAGGGTGAAAGTCTTTTTTCATCACGTTCCTTGTAAAATGAACTGTAATACGTAGTTTCAATCCAGTCCCTATAGGACAGGGATTAATAGCACTAATTCAACACTAATGGTTCATGAATGGGTTGAAAATTGCTGGAAAGATAACAGCTTGACAATGACACAGACTACTATTAATGCACAACCCAGCGAGCAGGTTTAGGAAACTGACGATGCCGCGTGAGTTACGATTCTGTAGAACTTTCTGGTCAATTTGCTAACACCATGGGTGCGATTCTCCCAAAGGGAGACAAAGTGCCGACGCCGGAGTGAAAACCGGAGTGTTTCACTCCGGCGTCGGAGGCTGCTCCTCGTCCTCTATTCTCCCACCCCCTCGTAAATGAGGTGGCCGGCGGCGCCTAAATGACGTCACCCGCGCATGCGCGGTTGCCGTCCTCCCCTCTGCCGCCCCGCAAGACATGGAGGAGTGATCTTGCGGGGCGGCGGAGGGAAAAGAGTGCGTCTTTCAGAGATGCCGGCCCAACGATTGGTGGGCACCGATCGCGGGCCAGACCCCTCCTGAGCACCCCCCCCCCCCCCCGGTGCTCGATCCTCCCTCCCCTCCCCCACAGGCCCCACACGCAGCGGTCGCGCGCTGTTCATGCCGGCAGCGACCAGATGTGGTTGGCGGCCTGTCGCAAATGACGTCACGCCGTTTTTTTGGGGGGTTGGGAGAATCGCGTGCGGGTGCCAGGGCGGCGTGGCCTGAATCGCCCGGCATTCCCGCGATTCTCCTACCCGGCGTGGGGGTCGGAGAATCATGCCCCATATGTGAGCTGCGGCTTCTCAATCTTAAATTTTGTTATTTTTAAGAACCTAGATTTACGCATTAATGACACATTAAACCTATTAGGACTGGAATGTAATGACATATGTACCTTTTATGATACAGTAATGTAATGCTAATCAACGGAGCTCAGAAAAGGAAACAATTTGAGCTGTTCAATCACATTCTTGCATGTAATAAGCTGTTCGGGATGTTGCATTTTTTCTCACTTTCCTCTGTCTCTTTTTTCTCTCTCTTTCATCATCCAACCTTTCTTTCTCTCCCTTTATTTATCTTGCTGCACCTGATTTGACCCTAATCACCTGTCTTTCCTGCCATTGATGTTACTGCTGGTAACACAAAGGTCCCAGATGCCTCACTGTTCTCCTCTTATCAACTCCCACTTCCAGTAACTTATGGTGCTAAACAATTGAAGCTGAAGGACGAAAGAAAAAAAGCTAACAATATATTCCCCATGCCAGCAAGATACGATCCAACATACTGCAGGCAAGGCAAGGAAAGCTGCTTACCCAGTCTGGCATGTATGTGACTCCCGTCCCACACCTACATGCTTGTACTCAAACTGGCTTCTCAAGTATCCGAGCAAGCCATTCAGTTGTGCCAAACCCTACAGGCCCACCACCATTTTTGCATGGTAGCTGGGGTTATGCAGTACAATCACCAGCAATGCTCGCAACTCGAGGTGAGTGGTAGATTTTTATAAGTTGGCCATCTCACTCAGACAAGCCACGGGATGGCTGATGTACAAAACTGAAACAAATGTCACAGTTGGATAATAGGCTTCTGAGTTTGGTGGAAATACCAAATATTCGGAGCAGAGTGTAGAGTCAACCCAATTCATTTTTTCCTATTTTTTAGGGGCAATTTAGCGTAGCCAATGTATCTACCCTGCACATCTTTGGGTTGTGGGGGTGAAACCCACGCAGACACGGTGAGAATGTGCAAACTCCACCCGGACAGTGACCCAGAGCCAGGATCGAATCTGGGACCTCAGCGCCGTGAGACAGTAATGCTAACCACTGCCACACTGTGCTGCCCTGTTCCTATTTCTTATGGTCTGACAGTACACAGTGACTGCACTTCAAAAGTTATCATTGGCCTTAAGGCACTTTAGAGCAACTTGAAATTGTAAAAAATACACAATGGCGTAATTCAGCGATTGCGTTGTGTCACAAGTCACCTGATTCACTCTGCCCTGCATGATCCAGATCTGCTAATTTAAATACCCGATCACCGGATTCACCCGGGAGTCAACGGCTTCACCTGCAAGACCTTGCCAGCGCACCTTTTAGTATTGGTCTACACAAATGTGGACCAGACGCGATGCAACCTTGGCTCACTGGCAATTAGAGACCTATGTGGTCAGGGATAGGGCAGCCTGATACCCAATCACTCCTGCTGGCAGCTAGGCACCTTCGCACTGCCAGCCTGGCAGCACCACTCAGGCACCCCGACACTGCCAGGGCACCTGCATGGCATTTACGGTGCCAGGCTGGCTGTACCAGGGTTCCCGCATGTCAGGTTGGCACTGCCAGGGTAGGACCGGGGGGGGGGCCTTGCCAATTGGAGGACGTGAAGGGTGATCCCGGGAGCTAAAGGAGGTTTGGGGGGATGAGGGGTGGTCCAGAGCTGCTGGTAGGGGAGGCCTGAAATTGATGATGGGGGAGGGGAACGGTGTTAAGATCGGGGCTGCCATTCCTGAAATCTCTGAGTGCGGCCTCGGTGGGAAGAAGCTCCTTGAGACCAAATGTAAAGTGCTGTTGAACAGTGGGGTGATTCTCGGTGCTGTAGCCACCAAGAAACACCGTGCCAAAAGTGACTTAAACTTACATCTGCAAAATTGTGCCCAATGCAAGTCTTTCTTTATATGCCAAGTTAAAATCTCTACACTCTGCTCCGAATATTTGGTATTTCCACCCAGACTCAGAAGCCTATTATCCAACTGTGACATTTGTTTCAGTTTTGTACATCAGCCATTCCGTGGCTTCTCTGAGTGAGATGGCCAACTTATAAAATTTTTAAAAAAAAGAAATCGGAGCAGGAATTGGCCTTTTGGCCCCTCCAACCTGCTCCGCCATGCAATAGGATCATGGCTGATGCGACATTTCCCACACCCACCCTCCTGCCCTTTCCCCGTAACCCGTGAATCCCTGACTGATTAAGAATCTATTTATCTCAGCCTTAAATATACACAAGAACTCTGCCTCCACAGCTCTCTGTGGCTGGGAGTTCAAAAGATTCACAACCCTCTGAAAGAAGAAATTCCTCCTCATCTCAGTCTTAAATTGGCACCTCTGTATTCTGAGACTGTGCCCTCTGGTCCTAGACTCTCCCAAGAGGGGAAACATCCTCTCCATATTTACCCTGTCAAGCCCCTTGAGAATCCTGTATGTACCAATGAGATCACCTCTCATTCTTCTAAATTTCAGGAAACGGAGTAACCAATTTGTGCTCAGTAAGCGCTCCCAGACAATAATCTGGTATATTACCAGATCGGTTTTGGCTGTGGAATAAACATTGGCCGGATCATTGGGAAAACTCTTCTGTTCCTCTTCAAACATTGCTGTAGATAAAGGCAGTACGGTGGCGCAGTGAGTTAGCCCTGCTGCCTCACGGCGCCGAGGTCCCAGGTTCGATCCCGGCTCTGGGTCACTGTCCATGTGGAGTTTGCACATTCTCCCCGGGTTTGTGTGGCTTTTGCCCCCAAAACCCAAAGATGTGCAGGCTAGGTGGATTGTCCAGGCTAAAGTGCCCCTTAATTGGAAAAAAAAATAATTGGGTACTCTAAATTTATAAAATAAAAAAAACATACAAAACCATGCTGTAGATTCTTTTACAGAGGACTGAAAGGGCAAATCGCTGCCAAGGTCTCAGTTAAACATATTGTTCAAAAGATGGTACCTCTGGCAGTGCAGCAGTCCCTCAGTACTGCATCAGAGTGTCAGCCTAGCGATTGTGTTCAACTTTCTGAAGTGGAAGCTGAACCTAGGACCTGCCAACTGCAAAGCGAGAGTGCTGCCACTGAGCCATGGTGGGCACATGGCTGTGGTCCATTTGACCCAGGAATGCCTAATGCTGATGTTGGGCATGTGAAATAGAAAGTGTTCCATTGATGGCGCTAACATGCCTTATTTAGATGAGCACCAAAGCAAAGTAAACCTGTCTTTTACAGTGGGCTGATAAACTTAGTCATCCTTTGTTTTGTTTTTCTTTTTTTCCTGCAGACTCATAGAAAAGAAAAAAAGAGACAGACTACGGCAACAAATGGGGAACAAGAAAAGCTAAAGATTCACGTGACTCTGGCAATGCCGAGGCTGCAGATCGTTAAGACCTCTTATCGGTTTCTATGGAAACCCTCGGCAGATTCAGCCTACAAACAGGCGGTCCTGGAATATTTCTGTATGAAGTCCATTTAGCACATGGTGTAAGCTGGCCTAAGCTTTTTGGAGACGACTTCAGAGACTATTGATACAGCTCTGGTGCCTTTTTGACGTTTTCATTTCTCTCCCTTTTACTGTGCAACATCCACAGATGACGGATTATATTTTTTAAAGTGTCGAAATAAAGAAGAGAAACAGACGCACTTACATCAGATCTGAAGCGTAGCACCACATGATTCTCAGCTGGTTAGGTCTCATGCAGATATGGTGAAGTTCATTGAGTGTATCCAGTTCTATGGCGTTTTCTCTACCTCCCTTGTTGGTTCTAGCCCAGACTATCCATACGTTAGAGGTCCTACCTATCAATCACTCTTCCTATGGGTCACATTTGTTCCCTGTAAAACTTTCCTCTTCACCACTATTATAAAATACCAACGTAGACCTGCCCGTACATTGAACAAAAAATAGTGAAGGTGATTTAATGTCCCAAGGAGTTATGCACCATGGCCATGGTAAGGACATGGTTGGTTATTCTTTTATTCATGGGGACGTTTTGTTCCAACTATGAGAGCCACGAGCTCTGGAATAAAAGGGAATAACCTGTTTGGGAAAAGCATTGATTGCTATTTCAAAATAAAAAGTTCAATCTTTTTGCTTGCTAAGTAGCTCTCCAGCGAGAGCACGTTTCTTTGTTTTTGTTCCCGTTAACAGGTTTTCCCACCCCTTCCAGCCATCCACTCGAAAGGCCACGTCGAGGCTGGGGGTTGGGAGGCAGGTTCCTTCGCTGCCGCCAATTGTTTCTCTCAGACTGATTGCTGGGAGGCGAGCAAGAATGGATTTTTGTTTTTAGAGAAAATTTTTATTTTTCCAAGTTTCAATTGTACAAATTTAAAAGGGTCCATAATGCCCGACGTACAGGTAGAACCGAGCACGAGCATTAACAAATAAAAAAAGATGTAAAGGAAAATATGTATCCCAGCATTTAAGTTGACATTAAATACATGAGTACGAGCAAATTCAATAAACAGTGTTACTACTTTATTGTAGTTATGTTCATTTCTTTTTGTCCTCCCGCTCTTTTCCATTTTACCCTGAAGTCAGGGTTAACTCATTGGAAAAACTATACAAATGGTCACGCTTCATACTTGTGTGGTAATATGCCTTTCAGAGATCAGAGCATGACATCATTCGGAAGGAAGTGTGTCATGCAGTCCAGTTTAGTTTTACTTCCGTTATAATCAGAGCACATATAGACAGCTCTGCTGCTGGTTCAAGCTTTATACCCAAATATAATCTACTTCCATGTGCCTAGCCTTCAGAAATGAACACACAGGGGGCGCGATTCTCCGCCCCCCACGACGGGTCAGAGAATAGCGGGAGGGCCTTCCGACATTTTTCCCGACCTCCCGCTATTCTCCCCCCCACGCCCGCCCCCCAACACGAATCGCTGCTCGCCATTTTTTTACGGCGAGCAGCGATTCTCCCCTAGCCGATGGGCCGATTTCCCAGGTCTTTACGGCCGTTTTCACAACGGCAACACACCTGCTCTCACCGTTCGTGAAAACGGCCGCAAAGTGCCGTTCTGGGTAACCATGGCACCGATTGGCACGGCCGCACCACGGCCGTGCCAAGGGTGCCATGGGCCCGCGATCGTTGGGCACCGATTGCGGGCAGCGGGTCCGAACCCCGCGCACTCTTTGTTCCTCCGTCGCCCCGCTGGATCAGTCCACGGGGCGGCTGAGGGGCATACCGGCCCGCGCATGCGCGGGTTTCACGCATATGCGTGATGACATCATCCGCGCATGCACGGGTTGGAGCCGTCCAATCCGCGCATGCGCGGCTGACGTCATCATGCGCGTCAGCCGCCGTTAACTTTGGCGCGCGGGTTTAGCGAATTACGCTAAGCCTGCGATGCCGAGGTTCACGGGGCCCCGCTGCTAGCCCCGACCGGGGAGCAGAATCGGGTCCCGGCAGGGGGCGCGGAGGCTGCCGGGAAACACGGCTGGTTTCACGGCCGCCTTCACGACTCTCCGCATTTGCAGAGAATCGCGCCCAGGGTGTTTTCTTAATCTCCAATGAGTGATTGGGGCCTTTATATCATGATAAAACATGGTATGAATGCACCAGTGATGCTTTATAAATGACGTGGATGACATGGTTCTCAGCCAGACAGCACAATTCAGAACAGGTATGAGATGGTAAGCAATCTTACATTTTGCTACATGGCATGTGACACACTTAGTGTTTTTGTTTTGGACTGCAACAAAGTTGAAGTGTTGGAGAATATTGAGACTGCAGTGAGCTGACGCTATAGATACAGTGCTCATGCAAAGAGCTGGTAAACATCCTCATGGTGAGATTGCAATGTAAAGCCTGTCATTCAGTGAGTGGGACAGCGCATTAAGAGGACCAGCATCGGCTTAGCTCAGTCAGGAGATGACCAGGGATGGGTCAGATCGATAGCCATAAAAATTGGGCCAAAGACGGTGGCAATTATAATTGGCTGTGCTTTGGCAAAGCACACAAAAGCGGCTACAGTGATACTCATCCCAGGGACTAAAGATCAAAGAGACAATGGCAAAATGTCCACAAAATTCCCCAATTTGAATTGGGGTGCAGCATTTTTTCGATTAATTTATAGATTGTGGGCACTACTGGCTGGACCAGCATTTATTGCCCACGCCTAATTGCAACTGAGTGCCTTGCCTCATTTCAGAGGGCAGTTAAGAGTCAACCTAATACCTTGCTGAGTTGGCCAGACCCAGGGTGGTTGGTATTTTTAAGACAATCAACAATGGCTCTATTGGACTTTTAATTTCATTTGTTTTTAATTCAAATGTTACCATCTGCAATGGTGGGATTTGAACCCAGGTGTCTGGTTCTAGTTCATTGACAATACCACTACACCATCGCCTCCATAGTTAACCTATTAACCAGGTTAGAATACAGAGCTATGGGGCACGATTCTCCGAAATGGAGACAAAATCCCGACGCCGGAGTGAAAACCGGAGTGTTTCACTCCGGCATCGGAGCCCGCTCCTGTCATAATATACATCTATGTATATAATGGAGTGCAGACAGGCAGTGACTGACACGCAGGATGACCAGTGGCACACAGAACAGAGCAGGACACTACCACTATAAAGCCAGAGGGCACCAGGCTTCCCGCTCTCTCGGGACCCAGCCACTAGGACAGTCAGAGTTTGTGAGCTAGCCAGTGCAAACACCATGCGGTAGCTAGTAAGTCTGGTCAGGCTAGTACTAGGTCTCCAGTCAAGTCAGTATAGTGTCAACCCACAGTTGAGCATGTATATTAGTTAAGACATTAAATAAAACTGTGTTGCACCTTATCAAGTGTTGGAGGTCTGTCTCTCGCTACACTCCATCAAGTGCAGTCCACGTCGACGCAGCCTGCCCAACACATCATGATATCAGTGAGTGATACTGCAATTTGACGGACCTACCTTGAGTGACTCTGCGTTGACCAGCAAACAGCCATCCGGTGACATGGAAAATGTCCACTCTCCTCCGCAGCTCTGCATCACCGGCAACCTCGGTGCAAATTGGAAGATCTTCAAACAAAAGTTCCTCCTATATATCCAAGCCACCGACCTCGAGGTAACATAGGATGCCAGGAAGATCGCACTATTCCTCTCCACAGCGGGGGACCACGCCATCCACATCTACAACTCCCTTACATTCGCTGAAGGCGAAGACAAGACAACATTTAAAACAGTCCTGCTGAAGTTCGACACCAACTGCGACATTGAGTTAATGAGAGCTTTGAATGGTACGTTTTCCAGCAGAGGCTTCAGGGTAAGGATGAACCTTTTCAGTCCTTTTTAACCCATCTCCGCATCCTCGCGCAGTCATGTAACTATGACTCGACAGCTGATTCCATGATCCGGGATCAGATCGTTTTCGGGGTCCACTCCCATTCCCTTCACCAGCAGCTCCTGAAAGTCAAGCAGCTCACCCTTACCACCGCTATCGAAACGTGCGTTCTTCACGAGCATGCTAAGAATCGGTACTCCCACATCAGGGCGGCAGAGAATGCAAAGCTAGCCTCCCACGAGGCGGAACGGGTGCAGGCTATCGCACAAATGCAGGGCCTAAGCATCGACGGGAGTGGCCATTTTGCGCGCTTTTCCCGGGCCCCTGCGTGCCATGACCGAGGGGACGGCGAGACCGACGACCAGACTGCGTAGGTGCGTTCGTGATTCGACCGCAATGCACATGCGCGATGGCGCATGGAACGCGCTGACGTTGGCGTCATGACGTGTCCGAATTGTGGCTCCACCCACTTAAAGCGGCAATGTCCAGCAAAAGCACGACGGTGTCTACAGTGTGGCAAGCTTGGCCACTACGCAGCCCTTTGCAGATCTGCTCCACTGCCCAGCAGCCAGCAATCCCAGCCATGGCGCAGAAGTGTCCGTTCACTACAGCAAGGCATGCCAGATTCCGACCCCGACAGCCCAACAGATCCTGATGCTGAGTGCCTCAAATCCCCATACTGGGTGGGCATCATTACGAAGCATGCGCTGCCTTTCTCCAAGATAATGAAGCACCTCTCGATCCTCAGCGTGGATCCTGACGATGAGTGGTGTGCTTTCCTCACAGTTAACAAGGCTCGCATGCGGTTCAAACTGGACACCGGCACATTGGCGAACCTCATCTCGAAATCTGATCTCGACACCATCCACGTCAGACCAAGTATTCTTCCACCGGCCTGCCAGCTCCTTGACTACAATGGCAATGCCATAGCTGCCAGTGGCTCGTGCCAACCTGGAGTGTCCAATAAGTCGATTAAAGCGCGCTGCGGTTTGAGATTGTCGGACCTAACAGAGCATCCTTACTCGGTGCTCGGGCCTGCAAGCTCCTGAACCTGGTTCAGCGAGTCCACACCATGTCATCCTCACAGGCGATGGCCTCACCAGATGAAAACTTCCAGGCTGATATTGATGACATCATCACGCAGTACCACAGCATGTTCGATGGAATGGGCATGCTCCCATACCGATATAAAATCCTGCTCAAACCGAACGCCACCCCTGTAATTCATGCACCATGTCGGGTGCCGGCACCCCTCAAGGATCGCCTCAAGCAGCAATTACAGGACCTCCAGGACCAGGGCATCATATCAAAGGTCACAGAACCCACGGACTGGGTCAGCTCCATGGTCTGCGTCAAGAAGCCGTCAGGGGAGCTTCGGATCTGCATCGACCTCAAGGATCTAAACCGCAACATCATGCAGGAGCATTACCCGATACCAAAACGTGAAGAGTTGACCAGTGAGATGGCTCATGCCAAATTCTTTATGAAGCTGGATGCCTCCAAGGGGTTCTGGCAAATACAGCTGGACGCATCCAGTCGCAAGCTGTGCACATTCAATACCCCGTTCGGTCGCTACTGCTACAACCGGATACCCTTTGGCATCATCTCTGCCTCAGAGGTATTTCACCGCATCATGGAACAGATGATGGAGGGTATCGAGGGGGTGCGAGTGTATGTTGACGATGTCATCATCTGGTCCACCACTCCCCAAGAACACATCGCTCGCCTCAAGCAGGTACTCCAGAGAATCCATGAGCATGGCCTCCAACTCAACAGGGCCAAGTGCTCGTTCGATCAATCAGACATCAAAATCCTTGGTGACCACATCTCGCAGCAAGGCGTGCGGCCAGATGCTGACAAGGTTTCGGCGATCAACGCCATGAAGACCCCGGAGGACAAGAAAGTGGTCCTCCGCTTTCTTGGAATGGTCAATTTCCTCGGGAAATTCATTCCCAATATGGCGTCCCACACCACAGCCCTCCACCATCTCGTCAAAAAGTCAACGGAATTCCAGTGGCTGCCCGCGCATGAGAAGGAATGGTGTGAGTTGAGGGCGAAGCTCACCACAGCCCCGGTTCTGGCGTTCTTCGACCCAACCAAGGAGACCAAGATTTCCACTGACGCAAGCCAGGGTGGCATTGGGGCGGTGCTCCTCCAACGAGATGACTCCTCGTCCTGAGCAACGGTACGCTCAGATTGAGAAGGAATGTCTGGGCCTCCTAACGGGAATCAAAAGTTTCACGACTATGTCTATGGACTGCCAAAATTCACGGTAGAAACAGACCACAGGCCACTAGTCCACATAATCCAGCAGGATTTAAATGACATGATGCCTCGGTTACAGCAAATCCGTCTTTTTTTTTAACAAACAATTTTATTGAGGTAGTTTTTGGCTTTGTAAACAGTTACAAACATCAACAGAAAGAAAGCAAAAAAGGCAAAAATGTGCAAACATCCATTTACTTTCAATACTTGAATCGTAACATACTGCACAAGCCCGCTCCCCTCCCTCCGGTACTACCCGCCATTTTTTCCCTCCTACTCTACTCTACTCTACCCCCACCCCCTGCTGACACTCACTCTCCCGCAAAGAAGTCAATAAATGGTTGCCACCTCCGGGTGAACCCCTGTACAGATCCCCTCAAGGCGAACTTAATTTTTTCCATACCCAGGAAACTCGACATGTCTGCAAGCCACAACTCAGTCTTCGGGGGCTTTGAGTCCCTCCATGCCAATAGTATTAGTCGCCGGGCTATCAGGGAAGCAAAGGCCAAAACATCGGCCTCTTTCTCCCCCTGGACTCCCGGGTCCTCCGAAACTCCAAAAAATGCCACCCCTGGACTCATCACCACCCTTGTTTTTAGCACCTGGGGCATGATCCCCGCAAATCCCTCCCAGTACCCCCTCAGCTTAGGGCATGCCCAAAACATGTGAACGTGGTTCGCTGGTCCTCCCGCTCACCTAGAGCATTTGTCCTCTATCCCAAAGAATTTGCTCATCCGAGCCACCGTCATATAGGCCCGGTGAACGACCTTAAATTGGATCAGCCCGAGCCTAGCACATGTCACGGTCGAATTTACCCTACTCAGGGCCTCTGCCCACAGCCCGTCCTCCATTTCCCCGCCTAGCTCCTCCTCCCATTTAAGTTTCAGTTCCTCTGTCTGGGACCCTTCCTCCCTCATGAGCACCTTATAAATACCCGAGACTCTACCCTCCCCTTCTTCCCCCCTAGAGACTATTCTGTCTAGGATCCCCATTGGCGGGAGGCGTGGGAAAGATGGGACCTGTCTACGAACAAAGTCCCGCAACTGTAGGTACCTAAAATCATTTCCCCTTACCAACACAAATTTCTCCTCCAAGCTCCTCAAACTCGCAAAGCTCCCTTCCAGGAACATATCACCCACCCTTCCCACCCCCGCCTGCCGCCATACTCGGAACCCGCCGTCCATACTCCCGGGGGCAAACTGATGGTTGTCGCAGATTGGCGCCCAGACAGACGCTCCCATCTCCCGTACATGCCTCCTCCACTGGCCCCATATCCGCAGGGTCGCCATCACTACCGGGCTGGTGGTGTACTTGGCCGGCGGCAGCGGTAGAGGAGCTGTGACCAGGGCTGCCAAACTGGAGCCCCTGCACAAAGCCGCCTCCACCCGCTCCCAAATAGACCCCGTACCTACCATCCACTTCCTTATCATAGCGATGTTGTCCGCCCAGTAATAATTAATCAGACTCGGCAAAGCCAGCCCTCCCTCGCTGCGGCTCCTCTCAAGCATCGCCTTCTTCACCCGCGGGGATTTTCCCGCCCAGACAAAGCTCATGATCATCCTGTTAACTCTTTTGAAGAAGGACTGTGGGATAAAGATCGGGAGGCACTGAAAAATAAACAGAAATCTAGGGAGGATTGTCATCTTTACAGTCTGCACCCTCCCTGCCAGCGACAGCGGGAGTGCATCCCATCTCTGAAACTCTCCCTTCATTTGCTCCACCACCCTGGCCAAATTTAACTTGTGCAGCCTGCCCCAGTCTCGTGCCACCTGGATTCCCAAATACCGGAAATTTTCCTCAACCAGCCTAAACGGTAGTCCTCTCAATCTGTTCTCCTGGCCCCTTGCCTGTACCACAAACATTTCACTCTTGGCCATATTTAATTTGTATCCTGAGAACTGGCCGAACCTACTCAGCATTCCCAGTATACTTCCCATCCCGGCCACTGGGTCCGACACGTACAGGAGCCCAAAGCACTTTACAGCTTTTACTTTAAAGCACCTACTTTAATGAGACACTTTTGAAATCTAGTCTCTGTTGTAATTTAGACAACGTGGCAGCCAATTTGCAAACAGCAAGTTCCCATTAACAGCATCCAGGGCTGGTTTAGCACAGGGCTAAATTGCTGGCTTTTAAAGCAGACCAAGGCAGGCCAGCAGCACGGTTCAATTCCCGCACCAGCCTCCCGGACAGGCGCCTGAATGTGGCGACTAGGGGCTTTTCACAGTAACTTCATTGAAGCCTACTCATGCCAATAAGCGATTTTCATTTCATTTTCATTATATCACAAACGACACCAATACAACACCTAACCAATCCCCTTACCCTTACCCCCCTCCCCCCAGACAAAAAACAAACCTTCATCAAAATACAGAGACCAAAACCCCCTCCCCCAATACCAAATTCCATTTGCAATATTTTTGTGTCGGGACGATCAAGTACTGGCGGTCCACCTCAAGAATTGCGTCCACCAGCTTCTGCCACTCCACCGTCCCAGACTTATCCCTATGCACCTTATCAGCGATTATGTCCTCCCTGATAACCGCCTTCAGGGCTTTCTAGAGCATAATAATAATAATCTTTATTGACACAAGTAGGCTTGCGTTAACACTGCAATGAAGTTACTGTGAAAAGCCTCTCGTCGCCACATTCCGGCACCTGTTCGGGTACACAGAGGGAGAATTCAGAATGCCCAATTCACATAACGGCACATTTTTCGGGACTTCTGGGAGGAAACCGGAGCACCCGTAGGAAGCCCACGCAGACACGGGGAGAACGTGCAGACTCCGCACAGACAGTGACCCAAGCCGGGAATCAAACCTAGGACTCTGGTGCTGTGAAGCCACAGTGCTAACCACTATGCTCCCCATAATAGAAGGTGAAACCGCCTCATTCCTGCTGAACTCAATGTACTCCCCAATGTCAGAGCATACACGCTTACAAAATCCCTTCTCCGTGGGCAACGCTGCGTCCAATCTCCATGAGGATCTCTGAGAGTGACACGGCTCCAACATCAAGCCTACAAAATACAGAACATGATCCGAGATAACGATCGCTGAGTACACCGCCTCACCCCCCCTCCCCCCTCACGCCAGGAAGAAGAGACCTGACTGCCACGAGGAAGTAAATCCGGGAATATACCTGATGGACGTGGAAGAAAAAAAGAAAACCTCTTATCACTCGTAAAAAATTAAATCTCCACAGGCCTGCCCCCCCCCCCCCCCCCACCCCCCCATATGTTCCATGAACACCAATAACTCATTCTCTACCCCAGATGGATTCAAGAGACTTGGGACTTGACCTAGGATCCAAAACACATTTGAAGTCCACCCCCCCCCCCCCCCCCGCCCCATAATTAGCCAATGTAAATCGAGATCAGGGATAGACATCAGCACCTTATCAATAAATGCCGAGTTGTCCCAATTTGGTGCATATACATTGCCCAACACCACCAGCGTGCCCGCCAAAGACCCACTGATGATTATGTACTTCCCACCTGCCTCTGCCAATATAATAATCACAGAAAAAGCCGCCTTCTTTTTAATCAATGCATTGACTGCCTGTGCCTTACAATCAAAGCCCGAGTGATATATCTGCCCCACCTATCCCTTCCGCATCCTTGTTTAATCCTTGATATGCAAATTCCTGCAGAAAAACCACATCTGCCTTCAGACTTCTCAGGTGCGCAAGCATACGAGACCTTTTAACTGGGCAATTTAACCCCCTCACATTCCAAATTATCAACATGACCGATGGCCTCTGACCACCTCCTTCCGCCCCCCCCCCCCCCCCCCCCACACCCCCACACCCCCAACTCAGGTTCAGCCATAACCTCCCTGCAAGGCACCCAGCACCAGCTCCGGGCCCACCCAAGATGGCCACCACATCCTCCAAATATCCAGTTCAAAAACAACGGAAACATTCCCATCAGGAGTCCACCCCTCCTCTTCCTCTCCCCTCCCAGCTCCATCCCACCCTGAAAATTAAACAATCAACCAACAGAAAAACAACCCCCTCCCTCCTCCCAACCTGTCCCCAAATCAAACAGAAACAAAAAGCGTAAGTTTGTTACCTTAAGAAAATACAAAAAAACATGCGGCACGGTGACGCAGTGGTTAGCACAGCTGCCTCACAGCACCGAGGACCCGGGCTCGATCCTGACCCTGGGTAACTGTCTGTGTGGAGCTTGCACATTCTCCCCGTGTCTGCGTGGATCTCACCCCCACAACCCAAGATGTGTAGGGTAGGTGGACTGGCCACGCTAAAGTTGCCCCTTAAGTGGAAAAAAAAAATTGGCTATTCTAAATATCTTTTTTTTAAAAAGGAAACACAAAAAGCCACTCCCATGGTAACCAGCTGCAGGCATCGTCCTCTCTCCGTTCCCGTTAACTCACTATACTGCTAGCAGGGTGACCCTGCACAGGGTAGAAATCAAAATCAACTGAACAGTATATCAACGATCGGCCCCTGCCCAAACCAAACTGAACAATAGAGGAAAATCAATATTCCTCCCACCAAAAAACTCCAACAGCGCAATATTCAAAACCCAACTTCATCCAGAAGAACCAGCATCAACGTGTCCATGCACAGATCCGAGTTCGCATCCCAGCCGTGGGTCACTGTCCGTGTGGAGTTTGCACATTCTCCCCGTGTCTGGGTGGGTTTCACCCCCACAACCCAAAAACGTGCAGTTTAGGTGGAATGGCCATGCTAAATTGCCCCTTAATTGAAAAAAAAAACCCCATAATTGGGCGCTCTAAATTCTAATAAAACAGGTCCATACGTGTACATTCCCAAGCCCTTCCCCACATTACAAAAATCCCACAAAAAATACAAATTCAGATGAACTTAACAAAGAACAAATAACAAACTCCATAGTCCTTAAGCACTTTCATTCACTCCCAGTCCATGATTCTTGACAAACTCATTCACATCCCCCGGTGCATCGAAATAATAGTCTCCGTCCTTGAAAGTCACCTGAAGACGAGCCGGGTACACCACACCAAACCTCAGTTGCTCTTGTACAGTGCGGCCTCGGCCTTATTAAATGCTGCATGCCTTCTCGCCAACTCTGCTCCCACGCATTGATATATTCCGATGGCATGGTCCTCCCATCTACAGTCTCAATGGTCCTTCGCCTACTTCAGGACATGCTCCTTCTCCAGTATCGATGAAACTTGACCACGGTCACCCGTGCTGGCTCCCCAATTCTGGGCATCTGCCTCAGGGACTGGTGGGCCCAGTCCAACTCAGGAGGGCTCGGAAGACCCCCCTCCCCCATCAACTTTCCAAACATCTTGGACATATAGTGGGGTGGTGTGTGTGGGGAGTGATATGTATAAATGCGACTGCAGCTTGTCAGCCTCCTGTGTGTCAATCACGAAACCGGCAAATCCGGCACCGTTTCTCATTAGAATCAATTGTGTTCCACGTGGCACCAATGTTAGCCCCTTAGCAGTAGCAGAATCGGTCTCCATTTCTGAGACTTAGTATTGACGCCGACACAGCAAAACTGGCGCCACACCTGGACAAATTCTAGTATTAACTAATGATGGCCCAGTGTTTTCTCTCTCTCTAATCTAAACTAGACATGCTGTGATCAATACTTCTCCTGTGCTAACTACCCAACATTCCCTGAGATCTGATATTTGTACTGGGAACTGATGGTGCCATCTAGTGTTTGAATTACACTGAGATGCAATAATTAATCCTTCACTGGCATACCTATATACATATCATTACAGCGCAGACAAAGGGATGGTGGTCCAGTCCCAGAGAGAGATGACACAAACCCAGAAGGTGGTGGCAAAGTCAATGCGTGATGTGGCGCAGTCCCAGACGGAGATGGTCCACTCCCTGTGCTCCATGGCCACGGGCGTTCGGGTCGAGACCAGAGCGGGCTCCGAGAACTGGCAGTACAAGAAAGCGCCTCAGAGGATAGCTCTGCTCGTACCTCCATCCCATGGAGTAGCCCGGGGGCCATCAGGCACCCCGAGGGAGGAGGAGGTGATGGGGCCTCTGCCGGTGACTCCTGCAGGGGAGGTGCCGGAATACCGCAGCACCTCGAAATCTGCCCCTCCTGTCCCTGGCGCATCTGGTGGGCAGCAGGCAGAACAGGGCGGCACTACGCCACCTGGGACACCCAAGCAGCAGACGGGCCCATCTAGGCCCTGTCGCCCCAAAAGACGTCCTCCAAAGGGGACCCAGGTCACAAGGCGGGACTTACAGCAGGCAGCCTCCACTCCTGTTGTACCATCTGGGGAATGACCTAGATGTAGTGTTAGAACCTGTATCGCCAGAAGGTTAGACATCAGTTAAGTTGGCATGATGCAAGGCACAATTTAGTTAGAGGGACTGGGGCACGTATCTGCATATACGTGCGCACATTAATCACAGGGATGAATGGGCAGACGTTGTGGGTGGCCTGGCGCCACTCCCCTCCACCCCGCTCCCTGACCATCACCACCACCGTCACCCCAGCGATTCAATCATGTGAAGGAATGGCCAGCTCTTATGCCGGGATCACCCAGGTGGGTGGTGGAAAGTGCTACTGTGGGCAGGAGTCAGATGTCGGCATACGATGCGGAGCACCAGAGCCCATCACAGAGCAGGTTGTCATCCTCCACCCCAGGGACCAAACCCGCTGATACTGCCAACCTAGGACCCACACCGGTAGCACGGCAGGTCTGAATCACGGAGGGGGTTGCAGACGGGGGCTGGCCAGGGGTGGTTATCGGGGTCGGAGTGGTGTCCGTGACCCTGGCCATCCCCCCCCCCCCCCCCCCCCCCCCCCCCCGGCTTGGTGAACCTGCAGGCGATCAGAGCGTCCCATGCATATTGACGCTGGCGTACACGTCGTGCGGCCTCCTGTGCCTGCTGGGCACCATGTCCTGCCACCCTCGCCCTCCCCTGCAACCTCCTCGTCGGACGAGGCCTGGTATTCCTCTTCCTCCTCCAGCACATCGCCCCTCTGCTGCACGATGTTGTGGAGGAAGCAGCAAGCCACCATGATGCGGGCGACACTCTCAGCAGCATATTGGATGGCCAGTCCAGAGTGGTCCAGGCAACTGAATCGCATCTTCAGGAGGCCGAAGCACTGCTCGATCATGGAACTGATCGCTGTATGGGCATTGTTGCAGTGGGTCTCTACATTGGCCTGTGACATAGGGTAGGCGTCATCAGCCAAGGCTGCAGTGGATAACCCCTGTCACCCAGGAGTTCACCCCCAGCAAGGGGGGGGGGATCTCAAAAATGTCAGGAATTGTCAAATGTGCCATGTTGGAGCCGTTATGCACACTGCCCGGGTATCGGGCGCAGAGGTGAATGATGCACGGCTTATGGTCAGATATCAGCTGCACGTTCATCGAGTGGTATCCTTTTCAGTCTGTGTCATGCGGCTTGTATTCTCAGTAGTGAATGTAAACCTAATGTACTTCTGGTAAAAGGTGTTTTAAGTCTTCTGGATGTTATTCGGGAAGTTATTAAGGATTACTTAGTGTTGTATTCTTTGGGGGTTATATTTGAATTGATGGTTGCTAAGGTGTTCACTGTATGTTTTAAAAAGGTTCACTTGAGTTCATAGAATAAACATTGTTTTACTTTTAAAAATACTTTTCCATTTCTGCTGTACCACACCTGTATAGTGGGCCGTGTGCTCCCCATACCACAATCTATTAAAAGTTGTGGGTCAGGTGAACTCCATGATACACTTTGGGGTTCTCTAAACCCTGGCTCATAACACCTGGATCCAGGGCATCCAGTTGATGGCGGTGAACCCTGCTGCCTGGGCATTCTGGTAGGCTCGGTCCAAATTGAAATGGATGTAATGAGATACCTGGTAATGTAGGGCCTCCGTGATGGTGCGGATTCACCTGTGCACCGAGGTCTGTGAGATCCCGGACAGGTTCCCATTCGGCGCCTGGAGAGGTCCCATTGTGTTAACGTTTAGGGCGACCTTCACCTTGGTGGCCACGGAGAGCGGGTGTCCTACCACAAGTGTGCCATCTTCTGGCAGATATGGTGCACCGTCTCTCTGCTCAGCCCGAGACTTCGACGGCATTCGTGGTCCGGTAAGTCCTCACATGAAAGGTGCTGCCGGTACACACAAGGCCTCATGCGGTGCCTCCTTGGCACTTTATCCTCCCCCTGTTCGGCAGCCGGCTCTCTATCCTGGGCAGCTGCCTCCTGTTCCTCTGCAGCACGCTCCACTGCAAGGGTTAAAAGGCCAATATGTTAGCGTGGTGCATACCCCCCCCCCCCCCCGTGCCCAACCAGGTCAACCGGGCTACATGGTGACCCCGGTTGGCACTGCAGACTCTGCCTCAGAAGGTCCCCCCCCCAAACCCCACCCCCCCCCCCCCCCCCATCCCCTGGCACCTGGCTCCGTCGCTGCCCGGCACCATGGGGGCCCTTGGCCCTGGCGCCTGCCCCCGATACCAGGAGTGCCATCGGCTGGCGCCCCTGTAGGGACTACTGCGGGCCGCCAGCGCTGGCGGCCGGGTTGGGGGGCATGTGGCGAAGGGTGGGTTGGGGGTGTGGGGGCATCCTGTGAACGGTGTAACTCTGCAGAACCATATGCCAAGGTGGGTGGTCAGTGAGTGCCTAGCAAGGTGGCTGCCTTAAAGGCCGTGGTAATGGCAGTCCATTACTGGACACCACCCCATACCCGTGGGGGTCACCCCGGCCTCTCGGCCTGTTATCCCGTCATCCCACCTTCCCCGACCCTGGCAGGGCCACCCCCCCAACCCAACCAGCCTGGCCAATGTCTTGCCTGGCAGTCCGCAGTCTTGCCTCTTTGTGTCCCACCTCCTCTTTCTCCCTCATCAACCACGTCGCCGGTTTCACAGTTTTTAAAAGCAGAAGTGAACCGTTGGGAACTCGGCTCATCGGAGGAGGAGAATCGCAGAGGCCCTGGAGAATACCGGGTCAGGCGCGCTAATAACATGCAAACAATCTTTACTGTCCATGCATTCAGGAATGTATTGATGCAGCTGTTGAGGTAATGGAGAATTGCGATTTGCCGTCAAATTGGTGCCCGCTGCGATTTCAGTGTCAGAATCTATTCTCCGCCAATTGTGTTTCCCGATTTTGGCATCAGCCAACGGAGAATCCTGCCCATAGTTCATAGAGAATGAGCCCACCAAGCCCTGTGGCAGCCCAACGATTGTTACGTTTTGCTGCCTGGAGCGGTTCTCCAGATCATCTACCATGTCCTTTAAGACTCTTCGTTCCTCAGCCAGCAACGCCATCTCTGCCTCCAGGGAGACATTCCGATCATTATGGTCAGAAAGTTCCACCTCCACCGTCTATATCGTCGCCCCATGTACCTCTATCTGCTGGTCCACCTTGTCCATGGCAACCCGAATTGGGGCCAAAGCCCCCCATTGCTTTCTCCAGATCCTCGGTGACTGCCTGCTGCTGCTTCTTAAATTAGTTGGTCAAGAAGCTGACCACGTCTCAGACAACCACTGAGGGGCCAGCGGCAGAAGCTTCCGCCATTTCCTCCCCTGCTGAGAAACTTCTGAGTCTGGCGAGGGTCCCTTACCGACTTCTGCCAAGTGTTATATTTACAGGTCATTATTCGTACGAGGGAACCTTATTCCAATTTCCTCCAAAAGGTCAACCATAAACCGTGCAAAAAGAGCTAAAAACTATGTACCCTGGCGGGAGCCATCGCCTGTGCGACTGCTCACCACATAGCTGCCACCGGAAGCCTTGCTGTGCTGCAGTCATATCATCAGCTGATTTCTCTGTCCCATTGCTCATCAACCAGTCCATGCTTGCTCGCTTCAAGACACAAAGATCGCAATATTTGCCATCTCTCCTGTCACGCTGATAACAGGTAGCCTTGGATTTCAATTTATCAATTACAGTACAGGCTTGTTGTTGTATTAACTTAAGGAGCATTACAGCAATGAATCAGTAATTTGGGGTTTCTGTACCTTGCATTGTGTGAGCTGAGGGTGGGTGGGGTCAGGAGGGCATTGATGTTGGTGGCAGGCCTCAATATAATTGGGGTGTGGATTGATGTCATTGGGGCAGGGCTTGACGTCTTTGGGGCAGGCTGTCACGTCACCAGGGAGCGGGGTGTGATACAGGGGCCTCGCAAAGAGGGAGAGCCTGGGGTCCCCAGAAGTGTAAGTCCTCTGACTCTGTTTATTATTATGCCCTCTCCTGGTTACAATTTCCTGTTGAGTGTCGATTACTGACCAATATGGACTGTGTGTGTTGTAAGTACATGTCTTAGACTTCATGTCTAAGTCTGTTTGAGGCTTTAGCCATGTTGCATTCTTACAGCAGGGAGTGAGAAAATCTTCACTCTTGGCCTTGGCTGAATGTGATTCCAAGACCCAGAGGTAAAACTGCAGTAAACAGACTGATTGCTCTCAGAATTTTGACTTCAGCGTTCTAGTCTAAATGAATGCTGGAATATTCAATGCATTTTCTTTGTTGCACGGATTCAATTCTTAACCTGAGCTCAGCCATTGGGGGTTTGCACATCTGCCTTTCATTAACCTGGAGTCTGGAGTATATATATTCTGCAGATGGTATAGCCTTCGCACAGGATTCCTGCTGATTTCCCCAATAAAGGCACTGCTCTGTTAACAGCCAGACAGACTGGAACCCACTTAAGGGAACAACTTATTTAGGATCTTTTTGGCAGTGAGGGGATTCAAATCCCTTGGTTGAAAGCTCACAACTAATTATGGAGTAGAGGCTTCAACATTATTTCGGGCTCCCTAATGTATAATAAAATCACCAGAGTTTTACTTGGATGGTATTAATGTTCAATGCAACTGGTTAGATGAATATATATATATACCCTCATGTATCAAAAATGCCTAGGATCAAAATGGATGGGGACCTGTTTGCAGTTGATTGAATAAAGTATCTCATGTTCTTTTACTCTCATTTTATGAAGTAGACAGCCTGCCGGGAAAAAAAATTGAAGAAGGAACAAAAAGTCGAAAACCAAGATAATGTTGCAGATGTGTCATGCCCGACGACAGGGACGTTTCGATAAGGTCTCTTTATGTGACATGTGAAACCAGGGACCAAGAAGCAGAATGGATTGAAAGATAGGCTAACAAAATGAACCATTTCACATTTCATTATATTGAATTCAATTTGTCATTTACTCACAGGTTTCGCTGAACTGCAAGCCTGCCTTCCTATATTTTGGTGCTATTCTCTTTTTTAGCTGTGCCCTTCCTAATTTAATGTCATTTGCAAATTTCACCACCATGCCTCCAAATCCAAAGAGTCCTAATCATTTATGTATGTGATATACAATAGTGGTCTCAGCACACATTCCAGAGGAGCACCACTTCCAATTTTCTGCCAGGCTGCCAGACTTACCTTAACTCCTCACCTTGATGTATATAATAATCCTTATTTTCACAAGTGGGCATACATTAACACTGCAATGAAGTTACTGTGAAAAGCCCCTAGTCACCACATTCCGGGGCCTTTAGCCTACATGGAGGCAGAATTCAGAATGTCCAAATTACCTAACAGCACGTCTTTTGGGACTTGTGGGAGGAAACTGGAGGACCCGGAGGAAACCCGTGCAGACACGGGGAGTACGTGCGGACTCCGCACAGACAGTGACCCAAACCAGGAATCGAACCTGGGACCCTGGCGCTGTGAAGCAACAGTGCTAACCACTGTGCTACCAGAGTCGCATGAGGGATATTGATCAAGAAATTGGGTAATGATGTTACCTATGTTTTACAACTCCATCGATGCAGGAACAGCACCATCTACAATATTGGTAAAGACTTCTTAGGTAGTCATCCAGGACATGCCTGCTTATGGCTCCTTTTGCAAAATTCAGTGCAGCATATCCGCAGCACATATTGCGACTTTTTACCAGGCGATTAAATGGCTAGTCTCATATTCAGTGAAAACACTTGTGTGAGAAGAAGTCAGCAACTTTCAGTTATAATTCAGATACATTTGGCTGTGTACATGAAACATTAGACAGAGTGCGGAAAAGATTCACAAGAATGGTTGCAGGGATGGGGAACTTCAGTTGCCATCTAGATTGGACAAGGTGAGATTGTTTTCCTTGGAGAAGGTTGAGAGGAGATTTGATAGAGGTATTCAAAACCATAAGGGGTATAGACAGAGTAGGATATGGAGGAACTGTTCCCATTGGTAGAAGGATCAAGGACCAGAGGGCACAGATTTAATATAATTGGCAAAAGGAGCAATGGACACATGAGGAGAAACTTTTTCATGTAGTGAGTGATAGAAGTCTGGAATAAGTTGGAGGCAAATTAAAACAAATCATTCATGAGTTAATTAGATTACCTGAAAAGGAAGAATTGCAGAGTTAAGGGAGAAGGCAGTGGTATGGCATGAGATGAATTGCTCATTTAGAGAGCTGGCGCAGACAAGACAGGCCGAACGGTCTCCTTCCGAGCTGTAACAATTCTGTGAACACCCTCCAGAGGAAGATGTTTAGTAACTCTAATATTTAGGAGTGTATTCCAACAATATTTTAACTGAAATGTTTCAGCTAAGGTTTCAGGGCACACCACTCTCACCTCTCTGTCAGAAGGTTGTGGATTCAAGACCCCTCCAGGCGTTTGAGCACAAAAATCTAGACTGACACTTTAAAATTTAGGGTGGCATGGTAGTACAGTGGTTAGCACTGCTGCCTCACAGCGCCAGGGATCCAGGTTTGATTTTGGCCTTGGGTGACTGTGTGGTGTTTGCACATTCTCCCCATGTCTGCATACGTTTCTTCTGGGTGCTCCAGTTTGCTCCCACAGTCCAAAGATGTACAGGTTTGGTGTATTGACCACGATCACTGATGGGGTAGGGTTAGGGTGGAGGAGTGGGCCTTGTTAGGGTGGTCTTTCAGACGATCGGTGCAGACTCAATGAGTCAAAGAGCCTTCTTTTGCACTTCAGGGATTGTATGGACTCCAGTGCAGTCCCAAAGGTCCTCTTTTCGAGGTACTATCTTTTGATGGAATGTTAAACTGAAGCCCTGTCTTTCCTCTCAGACGCACACGCTGGCCCGGGAAGACATTTATCGTCTCCTAGAAGACACGGTAACCTTGCATACCATTGCTGTGAAGACGACTATTATTGTGGCAATGTGGTTCAATGTTCAATATTGACTTTGATTGCTGCTTTATTTTCATTACAAACTCCAAACTTTGTTGCAGTAATTGTACTTTAATAATACAGTAAAAAATGGATTGTTCTTGGTTTGATTCCCATAATGACCTGCTTAAACTCACTGCCAAATCTCACATATGAGTAATGAGCTCATGGCAAGACATTTCCTTCAGAGCTTCACCCCAGCCAGGAGGTCAATGACTTCTTTGGGAAAGGAACAACTATTTGGGCATGTTCCCCCAAAAGCAGACACTCCAGTTCAGTACAGATGGAGGTGTTGTGTTTTGGATGAGACATTAAAAAAGGTTTGCATCTGCATGTTCGTATGGATGTGAAAGATCTTATGGAATTATTTTGCAGAAGAGCAAGTTGGGGGGCGGGTTGTTACCACCAATATGCTGGCCAATATTTATCTCTCAAACCACATCAAAAAATATGAATTAAGTGGTGATTATCACTGTCGGAGTTTGCAGTGTGCAACCTGGCTGCCGCGTTGCTTCCCTCCAAACAGTGACAGAGCTTCAGTAAAGTACTTAATTGGCTGTAAAGCTCTTTGAGACGTCTAGCAGACATCCATAATCTACAGAATCCCGATAGTGCAGGAGGCCTTTCAACCTATCAAGTCTGCACCAACCCACCTAAAGAAAACTGTACCCAGGTCCACTCCCTTGCCCAACCCACCCAATCCCTGTAACCTAAACTGCATATCCCTGGACAATTTAGCATGGCCAATCCATCTAACCTGCATGTCTTTGGACTGTGGAGGGAAACTGGAGCACCCGGAGGAAACCTATGCAGACACGGAGGAACGTACAAATTCAACAGTGAAAGAATTGCAAAAGACATTTGGAGCATAAGAACTAGGAGCAGGAGTAGGCAATTCAACCCCTTGAGCCTGCACGGTAGCATTGTGGTTAGCACAATTGCTTCACAGCTCTAGGGTCCCAGGTTCGAATCCCAGCTTGGGTCACTGTCTGTGCGGAGTCTGCACATCCTCCCCATGTGTGCATGGGTTTCCTCCGGGTGCTCCGATTTCCTCCCACAGTCCAAAGATGTGCAGGTTAGGTGGATTGGCCATGATAAATTGCCATTAGTGTCCAAAATTGCCCTTAGTGTTGGGTGGGGTTACTGGGTTATGGGGACAGGGTGGAGGTGTTGACCTTGGGAAGGGTGCTCTTTCGAAGAGCCGGTGCAGACTTGATGGGCCGAGTAGCCTCCTTCTGCACTGTAAATTCTATGTAAATGATCATGGCTTATCTCCTCTTGGCCTCAACTCCCACTTTCCTGCCCGTCCTCCGTAACCCTTCTACCCATTGCTCATTAAAAATCCATCAAACACCTCCTCAAATTTAGATGTCCCGGCATCCAATGTGCTCTGGGGTTGTGAATTCCGCAAATCCACGGCCCTTTAGAGAGAAGTAATTTCTCCTCTTCCCTGTTTTAAATCTGCTGCCCCTTATCCCGAAACGGAGACCTTGAGAATGTTCTAGATTGTCCCGCAAGAGGAAGCATCCAGTCCGCGCCCTCTACTTGAGGCCAAGTCCTCAGCGGTACATTAAAAAAATATATATATGAAAATGTTGGGAACATTCTGACAGGTGTCTGTGGAGTGAGGAGCAGAGTTGGCAGTAAGTTCAGCTGGGTTGACCATTCTACCATCAACTTGGCTCTTCAACCAAACCGCCCCCCCTCCCTCACAGGGAACGTCCTGACGCACGGGCGGCGTGCGCTGACGTCACGGACGTGTGCGTGCGTGTGTGTTGACGTCGCGCTGTTTTGAAAGGAGGAAGAGGAAAAAAAAAGGAGAGGAGGTGGTGGCGGAGGACGAAGGGTGGGGGGTGGCGGCAGCAGAGGAGGAGCAGGAGAGAGCTGGGGGAGGGGAAGGGGCGATTGATGGGCAGCGAGAAGCCGTGCAGCCACCGCCAGGCCCGCTCCGAGCGCCGGAAACCCATTTCGAAGGCAGCGGTGCTGGGGGCCTCGGTCCCGGGAGCCGTGTGAGCGGGAGAGGCCGAGCGGAATATGAGGGGGGGAAGGTAAGGAAAGGAAGAAGAAGGGAAGGGAGAAGGCCTCAGGCAGCCTGGCTCCAGACTCCCAGAGTTGGAGCACCAGAGAGATGGGGCGCCCACTCAGCACCCTCGCAGCATTTACTCACTGCCCCGCATGCAACAAAATTATACCCAGCAAATGAAATAAATTAATGTGCAACATAATCATTTAATTATTTTATATGCATATGTGGGTGGGCAAAAAAAAAATGTGCAGAGAATCATGTGTTTCTCGCGGAGAATTATTATTTTTAAATGAATGGAAAATATAAAGCGAGTTCACATGTACATACATGATGGAAAGGTATAGGCAGGCCGTCTGGGTGGTCGGTCCCACGAATGCAGTTGGTTGTAGTGGTAAATATTTTCCCCAGAAAGCAGGGTGGGCTGTGTCAGTGAATTTCTTGGCTCGGAGTTAAATTTTTTTTTTGACAGACGAAAGTCGAGGAGGGAGGGAAGGAGGAGGAGGGGAGAGGGGGGGGGGGGGGGGGGGGGGGGAGGTGACAAATGAGAAAGTGGAGTTAAGGCCACAACCAGATCAACCATGATCTTATCCAATGGCACAGCAGGCTTTAAGGGCTGAATGGCCAGCCCCTGCTCCCAAGTCTATGTTCAAATACAAATTTTGGATGCCAAGTCAAAATTGTACGTTGTACGGGTGTTTAATATATTTAGAAAGTGGGTTTTCTGAAACCGCACTTGGTAGGTGGTAAAATATACAAGGCGTACTGAAAAATATCTTGAGGCTACACTATTGTAGAAAAATCTGAAAATGAAAAACAGAACATGTATAAAAACCATGCATTAATTAAAAAAGATGGGAGTTGTAACCATGTCAGCATTTCTCCCATTATATTGATCTCTGTAAGTTGTCAGATACTGATTTCTGAAGGGATATGATTTTGCGAGCAGAATATGTGGTTGAAGGTGAGGTGCATGATTGGATTTGAAGATAATCCGCCAGAGTAAATCTTCAACCAAAGTATTTGTGATGTTAAATATGTAATTTGAGCCAGTCAGAATAGTTTCTGTCACTTTGAGACTTTACAATTGGGACAGACCTTTTGACTGTTTCTCTTTTGTGATGAATAATTTTCCCACACCTGAGGTGTAGGCCTTTTATACAAATGTGCGCAAACGTGAGCAATAAAATGTGTGTGCAACTAACAGCAGAGAACTATGTTAAAGGATTGTAATAATTCTATTAACCAAGTCACTGGGCTTTTCAAATTACTATAAATGAGTGAAAAAGTGAATTGCTTCTCGTTTTATTCATACTGTAACTAACTTGACACCTGTTGCTGAGCATAGTGATATGGTATAGAGCGAGATGATGTGATCTCTGAGGGTTATTTTTCAGTGATGCGTCTGTGTAACCATATACTTAGAGTTCAGAGCAGCTTTGGGTCCCAGATGTCTGTCGGCCTCAGATAATTTGAGTATGGTCTTTTTTCAAGTTTAAATCTGGCCAATAGGTGTTGAGAAACCAAAGCATCACAGCAAATCCAATCCACGTACAAATATTATAGAAACCAAAAGTAATGCTGCTCTCTGCAACAACTTCAGACATCAACTAACTCATTCAAGGCCAGGGAAATAATTTGGGATTTTCCAGATATGCAGGATGTCAAGTGACTCATTAACAAGATGAGCCAGAACAAGATTTTCATTGGAATTGATGTAATGAAGTTAAGGGGTTCATTTTAATATCTAGACTTGGGAAAGTGGAGTGATTGTTACTTCGATCCTGTCCTGCGTGATGAGTTTCTTAATTCCCCACAGCCATCATTTCCATGCCTATAGGCAGTGATTTGTGCTCAAATGTATTTCTACAGTTACTAGCTGCCTTTTGAGTATTTTGGGTACATTCTGCATATACGAGTCTAGGCAGTGACTTGTCGATCCGTTGAACAGTAGTAACATCCTGATCAAGTTCCTCGCCCGTGTTTGAGTAATTCAGTAAATATGGATGATGCACTTTGTTTTAAAATAAAATAATATTCCCATGGTAACTTCCAAAGCAACTGCAAAAGATGCACTATCTGACCTTCAGGCGTTCCAAATGCTCCTGGTGGATAAAACAGCACTTCTTTTAATTTAGTATATTGCATTCACTGCTTACAGTGTGCTGTGCTCTATACTGGAAAAATCAAATGTAGTTTGGGTGACTGCTGTGATACGCACACTTGGCAGATGTGACCCTGAGATTCCAGTCACCTGTCACTTTAATTCTCCGCCCCACTTTGATCTCTTTGTCCCCTGGGCTTCACTAGAATAAGGTACAAGACAATTTATGCTTGAGGAACAGCACCTCACTTTTCCTTTGCAGTCTTCTATATTCAATCTTGAGTTAACAATTATCAAAAACCCTTCGGCTCTATTTTCTCAGACGGCAGTTTGCGATGATACTCCTATTCTCCATTTGCACCTAATCTAGACCCATTTTAAATTTATTTACTTGTCCCATTCTATCCCCTTTTGCATCGATGCTTCCCTTTTGTAATTTTAAACAATCCTGCCTTCCACCTCATCACAGATCTTTCTTATTGTTCTTTTGCCCCATGCTTTCACTACCTCTATACTTGCCTCAAACCTAAAGTATTGTACACGATACATATAATGTTAGCATGCAGATGCAGTAAGCTATTAAAGCAAATACTGTACAATATTGGTCTTTATTGGAAGGAGTTGGAGTATAAAAGAAGAAAAGCCTTGCGTGGTATAACTTTGGCATGACCACACCTAGAGGATTGCACGAAAGGGAAAATGCTGGAAAATCTCAGCAAGTCTGGCAGCATCTGTAGAGAGAGAAAGGAGCTAACATTTCGAGTCCGATGACTCTTTGTCAAAGCTGTCAAAGACAAAGAGTCATTGGACTCGAAACGTTAGCTCTTTTCTCTCCCTTTCATTTCAGATTCCGCATCCGCAGTAATTTGCTTTTTATTTCGAGGATTGCATATAGTTTTGGCATCCTTATTTATGGAGGTGACTTAGAGAAGGTTCACCTGGTGAATTCCTATGATGAAGGTGTTGTCTTATGAAGAAAATGTTACGCAGGAAGGGCCTGTACTCATTTTTATTAGCTTTTTGGGGCTGTGCTTTTCTTTGAACACCTCTGACCTCTTTAAGCTCCTCTAAAGAACTTGGAGTGGTTTGTTAGAGGTGTTTCAAATCATTAAGCAATGGGAAAGAGTAGTTGGCGACATGGTGTTTCCAGTCATTGAGTAAGGGGACACTGAAGATTGGCAACCCACAGCAGGAGGAATTATTTTTACCAAGAGGTGTGGAATACACCGCCAAAGTTAGCAATTGTAGCAGAGATCACGTGAGCATTGAAGAATGTTTTAAGGAGAGTTAAAGGAAACAGGACTAAGAGTTAGGCAAGTTGTCAATTGCTGATTATTAATTGTCTCCTGAAGCTTGCTTGATTAACTTGAATTTTCCAGAAATTTTGCTGAATTGGCTATGTTTTTCCCCCTGTTTTTTTTCCTTTTATCCCTTGATTGTGGAGTTAAGAGTTGGGTAGAAGGGTTTGAATTCTTTATATTCTTTCATGGAATTTGAATGTTGCTGGAAATACCAGCATTTGTTATCCATCCCTAGTGACCCTTGGGAAGGTGTAAACTACCTTCTGGAACTGCTGCACTCTATCTGGTGTAGGTTTAGTACAACTTTGTGGCTCGCTAAACCATTTCAAAGGGCAGTTAAGACTCCACTACACTGTGGGTCTGTACCAACATGTAGGCCAGATCAGGTAAGGACTGCAGAGTTCCTTCCCTTCATGGTCACCATTAGTGAGACTTTTAATTCCAGATTTATTAATCAATTGAATTAAATTCACCAGCTGCCATAGTGGGATTTGAATTGAGGTCGCCAGAGTATTAACCTGGCTCTTTAACGAGCAAAATGACCATTATGCCATCGCTCATGGGTGGGATGGACCAGTGGTTCTGATGGTTTATTGTATCCCCTTTTTTTTTAGAAAATATTTTCTTGAGGCATTTATAATTTTAACAATTTTTAAAATCAAATTTCAACGAACACAAAAAAACACGACAATATAACCACAGATCCCCTGGCCACAAGCCCCATATCCTCTCTTTTTATGCATTTTATGACTTGCGTTGTTGAGAGGACCAAATTAAATGGGGTGTGCATGGTTCAGATACATTCAATTTGCAAACCTGCCGCAAGCATTTGCTGTCAGTGGAAAGTACAAATATTTATAATCTGCTAATACTTCATACATTGATCATGGTTGATTATGATAATTATGAAACTATATCCTACAGTAATTTAAGTTGTAAAAAAGAGTTTTCTTTTGTAGGGATGTCTTTCGATGTAACCAACTCTCGCTGCTGCATTGATGTATGATGGGAAAAAAATTGTTCAATAAGAAATGAAGATAGAGGTACTGGTGAGTACGGTGGCCACCTTAACAGCAGTTCAGAGGGCACTGGAGCCATTAGTGTGATAGTATTTGCTCTCATCTGCCTTGAAATGCTCTGCAATTGGCATTCCTAAAATTTTCCCTATGAATGTCTGACAGATGCGGTTGATCAGTTTCTCCCTTTGTCAGTGCTTTGCACTCTGCGTCCAATGCTCTTGCTCTGGATGTGTTTTTACGTTCTGAATTTCCCTCCCCTCGTTTTGCCTTTTCCTGCCTTTTTGCTCACTGCTTGGAAGCAGTGGAAGATACTGGGTTATGGGGGCAGAACCTGACAATTTTAGACTGCTTTTGGAAATAGCACCAATGCAATGGAGTAATTGGCCTCTTCTGCCCTCCAATAAAATAAATCTATTTTTATTTCCGTTGTTCAATGTAATCTTGTGTCTGAAATTTGCTGCTTGGCAATGTTGGCAGCAAATACCAAAAGTTAGACTATGTTCCCGATGCAAATTTGCACAACAGTTGCTGGAAATATTGAGGCGCAGTGAGCTGAGCAACGGATCAGGAGTGGCGTGACCAATGGATAGTTAATTCAGAAAGCAGTATATTGCCAATGCTGGAAATCTGAAATAAAAACAGAAAATGCTGGAAATACTCTGGTTGGGGCGCATCTCTGGAGAGTAAAACAGTTAATGTTTCAGATCTCTGACCTTTCATCAGAAAGGGAAAAGTTAGAGATATAATTGATTTTGAAGAAGGAATGGGTGAGACAAGGACAAAAGGAAGGTCTGTGAGAGGGTGGAAGGCAGAAGAGATTGAATGATAGAAGAATTAGTCTTGTAGGGCGAAATAGAATGGTGATGGGGCAAGAAAAGAAACCAGGATACACAAGATGTGCGAAGTGCACGTGTGCTGTGTCTGAAAGGACCGAAACGCATAAAGAAAAGGGAACAATATAGGGGGAGTAGAGTTTCAAGTCTAAAATTCCTGAGCTCAGTGTTAAGTTTAGAAGTCTTTAGGTGTCTAATTGAAAGATGAGGTGCTGTTTCTCAAGATTACTTTGAGCTTCACGGGAACAAGGGCAGAGATGTCCGCGTAAGAGCATGGTGGAAAATTAAAACGGCAGGCCATTTGGAGCTCGAGGTCAGGCTTACGGATTGAATATAGGTGTTCCACATAACGGTCACCCTCACTCAATTTGCATTTAGCCTTCCCAGTATAGAAGAGTCTGCATTGTGAGCAGCAGATACAGTAGGCTAAATTGAAGGTTAGTGCACCCAACTTGCTGTTTTGCCTGGAAGGAGTTTTTGGGGCCGTGGATGGTGAAGAGAAAGGTCAAAGAGAAGGTGTTACATCTCTGTTTTCATGGGAAGGAATGGTGAATTGGGGCTGATTGAGGAATGAACCAGGGCATAATGGAGGAAATTGTCAATTCGTTCATGCAATTTAGGCATAGCTGTAAAGAACAGCATGTGTTGCCCATCCCTAAGTGCCCTTGAACTGAGTGGCTTGCTTGGCCATTTCGGAGGGTAGATAAGAGTCAATCACACTGCTGTGGATCTGGAATAACATGTAGGCAGGAACAGGAAAGGTAGGCTGATTTCATTCCCTAAAGGTGATTAATGAAACAGTTAGTTTTTTTGTGATGATCGGTGACAGTTTCATGGTCACCATTACTGAGATTAGTTTTCAGTTTCCTGATTTTATTAATTGAATTTAAATTCCACCAGTTGCCATGGTGGCAATTGAAATTGTGTTCCCAGGGTCTCCTGTCCAATGTCATTAGAACATAAGACAAGACAACATCAGAGCAAAATTAGGCCACTCGGGCCATCGAGTCTACTCTGCCATTTTTCTCACCCTCAATCTCCTGCCTTCTCCCCATAACCCCTGATCCCCTTATTAATCAAGAACCTATCTATCCCTGTCTTAAGGACACTCTGATTTGGCCTCCACAACCTTCTGCGGCAAAAAGTTCCACAGAATCACCACCCTCTGGCTGAAGAAATTCCTCCTCATCTCTGTTTTACACACCCCCCCCCCCATCCTTCTAAACTCCGATGAGTACAGACCCAGAGTCCTCAACCATTCCTCATACGACAAGCTCTTCGTTCAAGGGATCATTCTTGTGAACCTCCTCTGGACCCTTTCCAAGGCCAGCTCATCCTTTCTGAGGTATGGGACCAAAACTGCTCACAATACTCCAAATTGGGTCTGAGCAGAGCTGTATACAGCCTCCGAAGTATATTCCTGCTCTTGTATTCTAGCCTTCTCGACATGAATGCTAACATTGTATTTGCCTTCCTAACTGCTGACTGAACCTGCATGTTAACCGTAAAAGAATCTTGATCAAGGACTCCCAAGTCCGTTTGTGCTTCTGATTTCCTAAGCATTTCCCCATTTAGAAAATAGTCTTTGCCTCCATTCCTCCTTCCACTTTTCCACATTGTATTCCATCTGACACTTCTTTGCCCACTCTCCTAGCCTGTCCAAATCCTTCTGCAGCCAGCTTCCTCAATACTACCTGTCCCTCTACATAGCTTTGTTATCCTCAAACTTAGCATCGCAGTAGGCTAAACAGCTGGCTTGTAATGCAGAACAATGCCAGCAGCGTGGGTTCAATTCCCGTACCGGCCTTCCGAACAGGTGCCGGAATGTGGCGACTAGGGGCTTTTCACAGTAACTTCATTGAAGCCTACTTGTGACAATAAGCAATTATTATTATTATTCAGTTCCTTCTTCCATTATCACTACACCATCACCTACCCCACAGTCTTTCAAGAATGCTGAATGGGGTGGGGCGTGGAAGATGAATTTGGTGGAGGTAGTGGAAATGACAGAAAATGATCTGTTGAATATGGAAACTGGTGGGGTGGAAAGTGAGGACAGTGGGGGGGGGGGGGGGGGTGTGAGAGCAGTATTGTGGGAAATTTGGTAAACATGGTCAAGGGCCCTATTAGTCTCTATGGGAGAGAAACCTCAATTGAGGAAAAAAGAGGACATCTCAATCGTTGTTGTGGAAGAGTGCATGATCGGAACAATGCAATGGAGTAGAGGAACTGGGAGAATGGAATTGAGTCTCTACGGGGTGTAGGGTGTGTGGAAATGTATTTGAGGTAACAGGAAGTTAGTGGACTTGTAATGAATATTAATTGATAGCTGAAACAGAGACTGGGAAGTTGAGGAAAAGAAGAGTTTGAGATGGACTATGCAAAATTGAAACAAGAATGTAAATTGGAAACAAAGTTGAAGACGTTTTACAATTCAGGGCGAGAATCAACAATGTACTAGAAGAGTTGAGGGATAGGACACAAGTAGATTTGGAGTTGTTGTTCCACATACTCTAGAAAATAGGACCTAGCTAGGGTCCATACATGTACCCAAAGCAAACACCTTTATTTGGAGCAAGTCAGATGAATTAAAAGAAAAACTGTTCAATGAGAGAACAAGTTCAACCAGGCAGAAGAGGGTGGCAGTCGATGGAAACTGGTTGAGCCTCCATATTACATTGTCTCGGGTTTATACGGTGTGGGGGACCGGTCCCATCAGTGCTCAGATGGTGGCAGGAATCCACTTTTCATATGTGGTATAATTTCTTGCAGGAACTTCTTGATCCAGGCAGAAAACAGGACGTTTTGCCTTGTTCTTCTACTGTATAACCTAATCCTGCTGCTTTTTCTCAACAATTTATTTTGTCTTGGATGGTTTCAGCAAATCAAATCCTGTGCTTAGTTAATGTTTAACCATTAGCAATGCCAGAGAAACTTGGGTTGTTGTGTGTGCAGTATTCCTATATGTGAGCAGGAATTGACTCAAACATTTAGGCAATGAATCTTGTTCTCTGGCCACCTTTAACAAATGTTTCATCGTCTGTACAAAACATTCTGCCAGCCCATTTGTGGCAGAGTGATCAGGATCGAACTGGGTGTCTTGAATTCCATTCTCCTTCAAGTAGTTTATGAACTCTTGGGATAAGTAGTTTATGAACTCTTGAGATATGAACTGTGGTCCATTATCGTTCACTGGTGGTTCAGGGTAAGCAAAACTGCTGAAGATTTCACCCAATCTCTTTCTGATGACTGACCTCATGAAGACAACTTCAGGCCACTTTGAGTGAGCATCGACTAGAATGAGAAATATGCCCCCTTCAAATGTTTGGGCATAATCAACATGTACCCACTGTCAGACTTCTTCTGCCCTTTCCCATGGCGGCGGTGGGGTTAATGGTGACAGGTTCCATCCTTTGGCACAAGTCAAATATATTCCCGCTTTCTTGATGTCAGCATCTAGCTGCGGCCACTAAAAATAGTTCCTGGCTATCTCCTTCATCTTTACAATACCATGGCCTTCATATAATTGGGTTAGTTTTCTTAATACTGGTGGAGACAACCAGTCTGTACAGATAACCCGCGTCTTCAGGTGAAATGTGACTTTATCGCTGGATGTGTTGCTGAAGACTTGCCTCGATGCACTATATCCATACCCTCTGACGGTACTGGATCACTTTTGGTACGCTTCTTCACCTTTCTTGTGGTTACAGGAGTGTAATCTACTTGCTCGAATAGAAAATGTTTCCATGCGAACTGCTTATTGACGTTGGGAGAGTCCATTTGCACTCGCATGAAGGTTTGACTGATGATACTCGATCGTGAGTGTGTGTGTACACCTCCACCCTATCCATGTAACCCAGTAACCCCACCTAACCTTTTTGGATACTAAGGGGCAATTTAGCATGGCCAATCCATCTAACCTGCACATCTTTGGGCTGTGTCTGATAGTAGCGTTTTAACACTCCGAATTTACAGTGTTCACCTCTTTTCAGGGTAGCTACAAACTGTGTCATCGATTCACCCTCTTCTTGGTTGTGACTCTGAAGCCTAAAACGTTCTGTGATTTTGGTGAATGGTGGCCCTGCAAAATGTGCACTATTTCTAGGTATGTTTTTGTCCCTGGTCTTTCTGGCTGTACCAGACTCCTAAGGAGTTTAAATATCACCATTATGCACTTCATTTGTTTTGTATATGAGCTCCATTGCTCTGTATTCTCATCAAATGGTCCCATGGCGCCACAACCCCCCACCATTTTTTCCAAAGGGAGGACCTGCGTGTACATAATGAGTCATGGATTTTTAGCACTACCTTGCTTCCTCCCCAAAACCTGGCACAACCCGAGCTCAACCTGTTTTCGTCTGTGTTTTGCAAGACCCAGTTCTAAATTTGTTGTTACACATGGCTCCCTGGTTCGTTTGGGTGGAGAGCATGACGGGCTTTTATCCAAGGTTGTTTCCTTTGGATTTTTCGGTTCCACTGGTGGCTACAACTAATGTTTGCCCCCCTCTCCCGACACATCGCTAGCTTTCACGTAGCTACGATTTTAATTTAGTTTTTTTTCGGGTGCTGACAAATGCTGTCAGCCTATCTCCTCGCCAGTCTTTACGTGGTGGACTCAAGATTGAGTGTACAATTCTTGGAGGTTCAACTAAAACATAGGGCGTTATTTAGAAGATGTTAACACTACAGGTTGTAATATTAGAGTGCCTGTTTGCCTGTGCAAATGGCCAGTGATGTAATCTCTGACGACGTCACGCCCCTGTTCAGCTCCAAGGCTGCTTGTGAAGAAACACTAAAAACACTAGGACTACACAGCAGTCGCTAACATGAGTGTCTATGGATATTATTTATATGGTCTTTCCGAAGGATTTCAGTAAAGTTCCATAAGAAACTATTCACAAAAATGAAAGCACATGATAAGAATCCAGCTTTTGATGTGTAGGTCACTGAGTATGGATAATAGCTCTGCACTGACAGAATATGACTTTGTGACATCCCCGAGGGATCTATATTTTACATTCAATTTGAGGGAGACAAGAGCGTGCCCAAGACTAGTATTTTAAACTTAAGTAAGGGCAATTATGAGGGTATGAAAGCAGAACCAGCTGAAGTAAACTGGCAAATATGTTCAAGGGGTAGATTTAAAGGGATATTTCAGAATACTCAGAATAAACACGATCCAGTGAGTAAGAAAAATTCCAAGGGAATGGCCCATCATCTGTGGTTAACTACGAAAGATAAGGATAGTATCAAACTTAAAGAAAAATTATATATTCGTGCAAAGACGAGCACCGGTCAGAAGATTGGAAAGAATGCAGAGCACATTAAAAGTGACAAAAAGATTGATAAGGGCAGAAGAGTTCAAGCTAGCTAGTAATGTAAAGATGGAGAGTAAGAGTTTCTATTGGCATTTAAAATAAAAACGAAATGTTATCAAGTGAACGTTAGTCCTATTGAAATGGCATCTGGGAAATTGATAATGGAAAGCAGGGCTATGGCGGATTAATTAAAGCAATATTTTGCATTGGTCTTCATTATAGAAGACAGAAGTAACATTCCAGAAATAGCAGTAAATCAGGAAATGAAAGGGACATACTCAGGAAAATTAGAATCGCCAGGCGGCACAGTGGTTTGCACTGCTGCCTCACAGTGCCAGGGACTCTGGTTCAATTCCAGCCTTGGGTGTCATCACTGTTTGCTCAGAGACTGCACGTTCTTCCTGTGTCTCCGTGGGATTCCTCCGGGCGTTCCAGTTTCCTCTCTCAAGTCCTGAAAGACATGCTGTTCGGTAATTTGGACATTCTGAATTTTCCCTCTTGTGTACCCGAACAGACGCAGGCATGTGACGATTCGGGGCTTTTCACAGTTTACTTCATTGCAGTGTTAATTGAAGCATACTTGTGACAATAAAGATTATCATAAACTGTGTGGAGTTTGCACTTTCTCCCCATGTCTGCATGGGTTTCCTCCGGGTGCTCCGATTTCCTCCCACAGTCCAAAGATGTGCAGGTTAGATGGGTTGGCCATGCTAAATTGTCCCTTTGTGTCCAGGAATGTGTAGGTTAAGTTTAAGGATTATACGAATAGGGAGGGGAAGTGGGCTTGGGTGGAGTACTCTAAGAGAGCCAGTGTAGACTTGATGGGCTGAATAGCCTCCTTCTGCACTATAGGTATTCCATGAAAGTGGTATTGAGCAATTTCTTTTTATTAATTCATACTGGCTAAGCCAGTATTTATTGCCCTTCCCTAGTCGCCCATAAGAAGTTGGTGATGAGTTGCCTTTTTGAACTGCTGCAGTCCCTGAGGTGTTGGTATACCTGTTAGGGAGGGAATCTGAGGATTTTGACCCAGCAATAGTAAAGGAGCAGCAATATATTTCCTATTCTGGATAGTGAATGACAGGTGGTGATGTCCCCAGGTATCTACTGCCCTCGTCTTTCCAGATGGTACCAGTCGTGGGTTTGAAAGGTGCTGCTACTGTCCGTTGGTGGTAGAGAGAGTACATGTTTGTGGGAGGGGTGCCAATCAAGCAGTCTACTTTGTCCTGGATGGTGTTTAACTTCTTGAGTGTTGGCACTGCACTCATCCAGGAAAGTGGAGATTGTTCCACTACACTCCTGACTTGTGCCTTGCAGATGGTGGACAGACTTTGGAGAGTCAGGAGGTAAGATACTCATCACAGAATTCCTAGCCTCTGATCTGCTCTGGTAGCCACAGTATTCAAATTGCTTGTCCAGATCAGTTACTGGTCAATGGTAACCCCTAGGAAACTAGGGAATGTTCTGCAATGGCAATGCTGTTGAATATCAAAAGCATGTTGGAGATGGTCATTGCCTGGCATTTGTGTGGTGCGAATGTTATTTGTCACTTGTCAGCCCATGCCTGGATATTACATGATTCATGCTGTATTTGAATATGGACAGCTTTAGTATCTGAGGAGTCTTAAATGGTGGTGAGCATGCTCCCGTCTGATCTTATGAAGCTGCTAAAGATGATTGGGCCTGGGGCACTACCCTGAGTAACTCCTACAGTGATGTCCTGGAAATTAGATGACTGACATCTAACCACCACAAACATCTTCTTTGTGCTATGTATGACTCCAGCCATTCAAGGGTTTTCCTCCTGATTCCCATTGACACCAGTTTTACTCAGGCTCCTTGATGATATACTCGATCAAATGCCGTCTTGATGTCAAGGGCAGTCACTCTCACCTCACCTCAGTTCAGCTCTTTTGTCCGCGTTTGAACCAGGGCAAGAATGAGGTCAGGAGCTGAGTGACCCTGGTGGAACCCAAACTGACTGTCAGTGAGTAGGTTATTATTAAGGAACTAACATGTTATAATGCTGTTGATGACCCCCTTCCATCACTTTATTGATGATTTTAAAAAATAAATTTAGAGTAACCAATTCATTTTTTTTCCAATTAAGGGACAATTTAGCGAGGCCAATCCACCTAGCCTGCACATCTTTGGGTTGGCAAACTCCACACAGACAGTGACCCAGAGCTGGGATCGAACCTGGGACCTCGGAGCCGTGAGGCAGCAGGGCTAACCCACTGCGCCACTGTGCTGCCCTACTTTATTGATGATTGAGTGTAAACTGAAGGGGCGGTAATTGGCCAGGTTGGATTTGTTTGTTTCTTGTGCACAGGACATAACTGGCCAATTTTCACATTGCCGGTTAGATGCCAGTGTTGTAGCTGTACAGGAATAGCTTGGCTAGGGGCACGGCAAGTTCTGGAGCACAAGTCTTCAGTACGATGGCCAGAATATTGTCAGGGTCCATAGCCATTGCAATTTCCAGTGCCTTCAGGTGGAGTAAATTGACTTGGCTGAAAACTGACATAAGTGATGCTGGGGATCTCTGGAGGAAGCAGTGATGGATCATCCACTTGGCACTTCTGGCTGAAGATTGTTGTGAATGTTTTAGCCTTATCTTTTGCACTTTATGGCCCGACCAGCTTGGTCTCTGGCGGATTCTGCGTAATTGCCACCCTCAGTGCTTCCTCCAAATGGTGTTCAGCATGTAGGAGCACTGATTCATCAGCTGAGGGAGGACAGTGTGTCATAATCAGCAAGAGGTTTCCTTCTCCCTATTTCATGCTATGAGATTTCATTGGATCCAGAGTCAATGTTGGGCACTCCAGACCAACTAAATCTCAACTGTATACCACTGCTTCCGCCCCTGCTGGGTCTGTTCTGTCAGTGGAACATACCCAGGAATGGTGATGGTGGTGTCTGGTTCATTAACTGTAAGGTATGATTGTGTGAGTGTGAGTATGTCAGGCTGTTGCTTGATTAGTCTGTGAGGCAGATCTCCCAATTTTGGCACAAGCCCCCAGATGTTAGTAAAGAGGACTTTGCAGGAATGGTTTACCATTGACGTATTTGGTGCCTAGGTCAATGGACTACCCGTCATCCAGTTTCATTTCTTTTTGTTGTCTTTGTAGCAGTTGAATGCGACTGAGTGGCTTACTGGGCCGTTTCAGAGGGCAATAAGAGTCATTGCTGTGTTTTTGTTTTGGGTTGAATCTTTGCGCACAACGGGCGTTTATTTATTGTTTCTCTTTTGTATGTATGGGGGGGGGGGTTTGTTTTGTTCTTTTTGTTCTTTGGATTCTCTGTTACAGTTTTCTTTTCTGTGAAAATGTGAAAATTTGAATTAAAATTATTTTTTAAAAAAAGAGTCATTGCTGTGGGCCTGGAGTCTCATGTAGTCCAGACCAAGGCAGGCTTCCTTCCCTAAAGGAAGGATATTCATAAGCAAGATGGATTTTTTTAACAACGATCAACAATGGCTAATTCCGGGGCAGCACGGTGGCACAATGGTTAGCATTGCTGCCTACGGCGCTGAGGGCCCGGGTTCGAATCCTGGCCCTGGGTCACTGGCTGTGTGGAGTTTGCATATTCTCCCCGTATCTGCGTGGATTTCACCCCCACAACCCAAAGATGTGCAGGATAGGTGGATTGGTCATGCTAAATTGCCCCTAAATTGGAAAAAATAATTGGGTACTCTAAATTTAAAAAAAAAAAGGCTAATTCCAGGTTTTTATTGAATTCATATTCTGCCATAGTGGGATTCGAACCTGGTCACCAGAACATTACCCTGGATCTGAAATGAAATGAAAATCGCTTATTGTCACGAGTAGGCTTCAATGAAGTTACTGTGAAAAGCCCCTAGTCGCCACATTCCGGCGCCTGTCCGGGGAGGCTGGTACGGGAATCGAACCGGCCTGCTTGGTCTGCTTTAAAAGCCAGCGATTTAGCCCAGTGAGCTAAACCAGCCCCTGGATTATCTCTGGATTATTAATCCAGCGACAATACAACTGTGCCACCACTCCCCAAATTATTGGTTCTGTGGCAGACAAATCTCTGGGTCTGGATGGACTTCACCCTAACATGTTGAAAAAGTGGCTGATGAGATAGTTGGTGTATTGGTTTTAATTTTCCAAAATCCTCCTTGATTTGGGGAAGGTTCCATTAGATTGGAAGATCGCAATTGTAGCCCCTTTATTCAAGAAGGGAAGCAGACAAAGCAGGAAACTACAGGCTAGTTAGCCTAACATCTGTCACAGGGAAAATATTAGAAGCAGTTGTTAAAGATGTCATAGTAGAGAACTTGAAAAATTCAAGCAGCGTCAACATGGTTTTGTGAAAGGAAAATCATGTTTAACGAATTTCTTGGAGTTGTTTGAAGGATAAAGGGGAATCGGTGAATATACTGTTCTTAGATTTCCAGAAGGCATTTGATAAGGTGCTACATCAAAGGTTATTACGAAAAATAAAAGCTCTTGGTGTAGGGGTAACATACTGGCATGGATTGAAGATTTGCGAACTAACAGTAAACAGGTTGCATTAAATGGATCTTTTTCTGGAAACCCTCAGCATCAGAATAGTCACCTTGAATGTCAGGGGACTTAGCGGCCCAGTGAAATGATCCAGAGTTTTCACCCACCTAAAATGTATAAGGGCCAATTTCGTCTTCCTCTGAGAGACACATCTGAGAGAAGGACCTACTGCGGGTAAGAAAGAGCTGGGTGGGTCAGACATACCATTTGTGTTACGGGACGAAAGCTAGGAGGGGTAGCCATACTGCTCAGTAAGAAGATGGTGTTTACAGCAACGAGGATGGTTACGGTACATCATGATTAGTTGGGTTCTGGAAGGGGGACCAGTGGTCCTTGTTAACGTGTACGCTCTCAGCTGGGACAACATGGAATTAATAAAGAAGACCATACAAAAATCCCTGACATAGACTCACCAACTCATCATGGGGGAGGACTTTAACTGTGTACAAGAGCCATGGACAGAGAGATCGCACACCCAGGGAAGGAGTTCTTCTCTCAGATACACAGGATCTACCACTAGGTCGACTTCTTTATAGGGGTAAAAAAAGTGGAATACTCTGCAGTTGTAAAATCTGACCACACTACATTGATGAGAGTTTGGAGAGTGGGTATATTATTAGAATGTGGAGGTCTCGCCCTCCACGTTCTGGGAGGCTCTGAAGGCTGTGATCAGAGGAGAGATTATTGCATAGAGTGCTCAGAGACCGGAAGGAGAGGGCGGCAAGGCAACAACTGGTCGACTCCATACTGGAGGTGGACTGGCGGTACTCCGCGGCCCAGATCGTAGCGCTTGAGCTCTCCATGAGGAAAGCAGTGCCCCAGTTCCACCAGACACTGGGGAATCTTCTATGTACATGGAGACAACTAGCCGCCTGCTTTCTCACCAACTGAGGAAGTAGGCAGCCACAAGGGAAATAGCGCAGGTTAGAAGCAATAACGGTAGGTTGGTAGTCGAACCAGAAAAGGTCAATGAGGTATTCAAGGTCTTTAACGGGGGCTGTACACCTCCGAGCTCCCTGAGGGGGACTCGAAGATGAAGCAGTTCCTCGATGGACTGGACATGCCAGTCCAGGAGGAAGATGGGGGACGGGTCCTGGAGGCACCATTAGGACTGGGGGAAGTCATGGAGAGTATCAACTCCATGCAGACTGGGAAGGCACTGGGGCTGGATGGATTCCCAGCAGACCAGCATTGGCTCCGCACTTGCGGGAGATGTATTTGCTGGCAAGGGACTCCCTGACACCAACACTGTCACAAGCCTCAATATCGCTGATACCCAAGAAAGACAAAGATCTGACTGAGTGCAGGTCCTACAGACCCATCTTGCTGCTCAATGTAGATGCAAAACCCTGGCTAGGCGGCTGGAGAGCTGAGGACCAGATGGGCTTTGTCAAGAGCAGGCAGCTAACATCAAACATCAGGTGCCTGCTGAATGTGATAATGGGGAGAGAAACACCAGAAGTGATCATCTCCCTGGAGGCAGAAAAGGCCTTCGACCGAGTCGAGAGGAAGTACCTCATAGAGATACTGGAGCGATTTGGGCTTGGAGCAGGGTTCACTGCCTGGGTTAAATTATTGTATAGAGTTTCCATGGCGAGTGTACGGACTAACACCATTAGCTCAAAATACTTCCAGCTGCACAGAGGCACGAGGCAGGGATGCCAGCTGTCCTGGCAATTGAGCCACTGGCGATCACCCTTGGAACGTCAAAAGGCTGGAGAGGTATCTCGAGGGGAGTCAGAGCACATAGTCTCGCTCTATGCAGATGACATGCTCCTCTACATCTCTAATCCACAAGCCAGTATGGAAGGGATCATTTTTTTTTAATAAATGTTTTTATTGGGTTTTTGAACAAGGTATAATTAGACTAACTGGTGGGGTACTGTGCACCAGCTCGACAGCAGCAGCTCTGTGCATCTGGCAGAATTATTTACACCACGTAAGTATGCGACTGTTTGCGGGGGGTGGGGTGGGGGGAAGGGTGGGCAGGGGTGGCGGGGACTGGGGGAGGGGGGGCAAATATACATTTGGGTGCCGGGGAGTTAACCACAGTGTGCGACACCTGGCCGGGTCGCGGGCCGCTGTCGCCCGCCTCTCCCGGACGGCTCTCGCCGCCGTCCCCCGCTCGCCTCCGCTGCTCCTCCCATCCTCCATCCCCAACCTCCTCGTTCCCCGCTCCTGGAGATGTTATGCACGTTTTGGCACCCGTGCCTTCCTTCCGGCTCCCGTTTCCCTGCCCCCCACCCATCCCGCTGGTTCACCTCTCCTGTCCCCCCTCTCTCCACGGTTCACACCACCCCCCCCCCCCCCCCCATGGTTTGCCTTTCTTCAGGTTTAGCCGCCCCTCCCTCCCAGTCCCTCTCTCCCTTTCATGCCTTGGCTACCCTCCCCTGGTTCTTGACTAAGTTCCCCTGATTCTTGGCTACCTGGCTATTCTTCCTCTTGTTCGTTGGCCACAAACAGTTCCCGGAACAGTCGCGTGAATGGCTCCCACGTTCTGTGGAAGCCGTCGTCCGACCCTCGGGTGGAGAATTTGATTTTCTCCATATGGAGAGATTCCAAGAGGTCGGACAGCCAGTCTGCAGCTCTGGGTGGTGCTGCTGACCGCCAGCCAAACAGAATTCAACGGCGGGCGATCAGGGAGGCAAAGGCAAGGGTGTCCGTCCTCCTCCCCAGGAATAGATCTGGCTGGTCCGAGACCCCAAAGACTGCCACTTTCGGGCATGGCTCCACCCTCACCCTCACCACTTTGGACATTGCCTCGAAGAAGGCTGTCCAGTACTCCACCAGTCTGGGGCAAGACCAGAACATGTGGGCGTGGCGGTTGTGGGTACGTCCTTGTCTCCTTTCGTAAGAAGTTTTTGAGCTGCAGATACCATAGCTCGTTCCCCCTGGCTAGCCAAAATTTCTCTGTTAGTTCGTCCAGTGTTGCGATCCTGCCGTCCGTGTATAGGTCCCTGACTGTCAGAGTCCCTCCGTCCTGCCTCCACCTTTTGAAGGTGCTGTCAGTCAGTGCTGGTGTGAACCTATGGTTGTTGCAAATGGGAGCTTTGTCAGGCATTTTGGTCAGGCCAAATTGCTGCCGCAGTTGGTTCCAGGATTGGAGGGTGGCTATCACCACTGGGCTGGTGGAGTGTTTTTTGTGTGGGGATGGGAGTGCTGCCGTGGTGAGGGCCCGGAGGGAGGTCCCCACGCAGGAGGCCTCCGCGCGCACCCACTCGGCCTCTGGCTCCTGGATCCATCCCCTTACTCGCTCGGCTGTTGCCACCCAGTGGTAGAATTGTAGGTTTGGGAGGGCTAACTGGATTTTGTTTTTTGTAGGACATTCTTTGGGATCCTAGCATGTTTACCCCCCCCCCCCCCCCCCCCCCCCCCCCCCCCCCCCGATACGAACGTCATGATTAGTTTGTCCAGCATTTCGAAAAAGGCCTTGGGGATGTAGATCGGGATGGATCTAAACAGGAAGAGGAACCTGGGCACTATGTTCATTTTGATTGTCTGGACTCTCCCCACGAGGGAGAGTGGGAGTGTGTTCCATCTTTGCAGGTCCTTTTTTACTTCCTCCGTCAGACTGGTGAGGTTCCATTTGTGGATCCCTTTCCAGTCATGGGCTATTTGGATCTCCAGGTAGCGGAATTTGTGTCGGGCTTGTTTAAGTGGCAGCCCCTTTAGTGCTGCCCCCCCCAATTGCTGGTGTAATGGGAAGATCTCGCTTTTGCTCATGTTGAGTTTGTAGCCCGAGAAGGGTCCAAGCTCTTTCAGCAGTGCAATTATCCCGTCCAAGCTGCTCTGTGGGTCCGAAATGTAGAGGAGCAGGTCATCTGCATAGCGTGAGACTCTGTGCTCTCTGCCTCCCCTTCGGATCCCCCTCCAACTTTTTGCTGCCCTGAGCGCGATTGCTAGCTGTTCGATCGCTAGGGCGAACAGCAGCGGGGACAATGGGCATCCTTGTCTGGTGCCCCTGTACAGTTGGAAGTATTGGGAGTTGGTATTGTTGGTCCGTACGCTCGCCATGGGAGCGTTGTATAGGAGCTTTACCCAAGAGGTGAACCTTGTTCCAAGCCCGAACCGCTCCAGTACCTCTATGAGGTATTTCCATTCGACTCTGTCGAAGGCCTTTTCTGCGTCCAGGGAGACAACCACCTCTTGTGGTCTCTCCCCGGAGGGGGTCATTATCACGTTCAGCAGGTGCCTGATGTTCGAGGTAAGCTGTCTACCTTTGACGAAGCCCGTCTGGTCCTCTGTGACCACCTCAGGTACAGTCTTCTAGCCTTTTGGCTAGGATTTTGGCCAGTATTTTGGCGTCTGCGTTTAGCAGTGAGATGGGTCTGTATGACCCACATTCCGTTGGGTCTTTGTCTTTCTTAGGTATCAGTGAGATTGAGGCCTGTGCTAGCGTGGGTGGCAGTGTGCCCCTAGCTAGCGAGTCTATGAACATCTCCCGCAGGTGCGGGGCCAGCGCTGTCGCAAATTTTTTGTAGAAGTCCGCCGGGAATCCGTCCGGTCCCGGCGCCTTCCCCGTCTGCATGGAACTAATGCTGTCCATGATCTCTCCCAGTGCTAGTGGTGCTTCCAGGCCCCGTTTTCTGCCCTCCCCCACGACTGGAATGTCCAGTCCATCCAGAAACCGTTTCACCCCGGACTCCCCCCTTGGGGGCTCTGAGGTGTACAGCTCTTGGTAGAAGGCCATGAAGGTTTTGTTAATCTTTTCTGGTTCTGTTTCCAACGTGCCTCCGGTACCCCTGATTTGTGCAATTTCTTTGGTGGCTGCCTGCTTTCTCAGCTGGTGTGCCAACAGGTGGCTGGCTTTGTCTCCGTGTTCGTACAGGGTCCCGCGCGTCTGGCGGAGTTGGTGCACTGCTTTCCTGGTGGAGAGCAGGTCAAAGTTCCTTTGTAGTTCTTTCCTCTCTGCCAGGAGCTCCAAGGTCGGGCCTCGGAGTATTTACGGTCTACCTCCAGTATGGAGTCGACCAGCTGCTGCCTAGCCACCCTTTCCTCCCTATCTCTTCGCACTTTGAAAGCGATGATTTCCCCTCTTCGTATGGCCTTTAGCGCTTCCCAGAACGTGGAGGGAGAGACCGCCCCGTTTTGGATGTTCTCCGTGCACTCTGCTATGGCCCGCACTATCCTTTCGCTGAAGGCCTTGTCAGCTAGTAAGGCACCGTCCAACCTCCATGTGGGGCGCTGGGCCCTTCCCGTCTCTAGCCGCACGTCCATGTAATGTGGAGCGTGGTCTGATATCACAATTGCGGAGTACTCCACTTTGTCTATCCGTGGAAGCACCGTCTTCCCCACCACAAAGAAGTAAATTCTGGTGTATACGTTGTGTACTGGGGAGAAGGAGAATTCCGTCTCCTCCGGGTGGGCGAACCTCCAGGGGTCCACCGCTCCCATCTGCTCCATAAAGTGACCGAGTTCCCTTGCCATGCTTGAGGTTTTCCCCATTTTGGGGTTTGATCTGTCCGTCTTTGGGTCCTGTGCACAGTTGAAGTCCCCGTCTCTCCTCTCCTCCCCCCCCCCCCCCCCCCCCCCCCCCCCCCCCCCCCATAATTAGTCGATGCGTCGCTATGTCTGGGATTTCTGCCATGGTCTTTTTGATGAAACTCGTGTCGTCCCAGTTGGGCGGGTACACGTTGACTAGTACCACCGGTGCCCCATCCAGAAACCCGCTGACCATGACGTACCGTCCCCCCCGGGTCTGTAACCGTCCTTGTCGCCCTAAACATCGTCCTCTGGCCGATCAAGATCGCCACCCCCCCTAGCCCTTGTGCCATAGCAGGAATGGTAGGTTTGTCCCACCCAGCCCTTCCTTGCCCGCATTTGGTCCTGCTCCCTCAGATGCGTCTCTTGGAGGAAGACTATGTCGGCGTTCATATTTCTGAGGTGGGTGAGGACTCTGGATCTCTTCACTGGGCCATTAAGTCCCTTTATGTTCCAGATGACTATCCTGGTGGGGGGCTTCTGACCCCTCGCTCCTGTGGGATTAACCGCGCTTATCTGGTGGACGCGCCCCTGCCCTCCAGGGTTTCTCTTTGTTGGGGGGCCGTCCAGGATGGCCGCTATTGCTGCTCTCTCCACGCGGTCGGGTCTTTGCGCTCCGGGGTTTCCCCTTGTCCCGGGGGCACCCGCCATGGCCGTCCACTATGTCTGCCATGCAGGTAGTCCCCTGCACTCTGGGGTCTCCCTTCGCCCAAAGACCGTACTGGGTGGGTGCTTGCAGCAGTTCCTTGTTTCGGTCCCTTGGTTGTGGCACTTTGTAGTCCTGTTCCTTTTCTAGCCTCCTTTGTTCCTCCTTCCCTGCATCCCCCCTCCCCGGTCTCTTGCTCCCTGTGTCCACCCCCCCCCCCCCCCCCGGGGTCTCTCCCTTCTTCCTCCTTCCCCGTATTCCCCTCCTTTGCCCCCCTTTCCCCTATTCCTGTCCCCATTTGCTCTGACGGGTCCCCCCCCTCCCATCCCCTGCCTGGTGCCTCCCCCCCCCCCCCCCCCCCCCCCCCCCCGTTGGGGGCGCGCTGCGGCCCTGCTTTGTTGCGTGCCCCCGGCGCTAGCTTTCCTGCTAGTACGGTGGCCCCCCTCTCGGGGGTTATTGTCTCGCTTCTCCCCCACCTGGCCTCTACGGTTTTCTGCCCGTTCCTCCCCCATCCTACCCTGCACCCCTCCCGCTTGCTCTCCCTTCTCCATTGATCTCGTTCCCTTGCGCTGGGGCCTGGCCTCCCAACTGGAGTGGTCCCACGGGCAGTGATTTGCTCTTTGTTCTGGGTGTTCTTGCCGTGGCGGGGGGGGGCCTGGCCTTGCCTCCCCCCCCCCCCCCCCCCCCCCTCGGCGTGTCGTTGCCCCTTGCCAGGGGCCCCTCGTCCCTACCCTCGCTGGTGGTTTTCCAGCCCGTGCTTCTCGATGAACCTGTTTGGCTCAGCGGGGGTTGTAAAGAAGTGCTCCCTGTTTTGGTATGTGACCCAGAGTTTCGCTGGGTACAGCATACCAAAACGCACATTGCTCTTGTGGAGAGCTGCTTTCGCCCTGTTGAACTCAGCCCGTCTCCTGGCTATATCTGCCCCAAGATCCTCATGAATTCGAATGGCGTGGCCTTCCCATTTGCAGGCTCTATTTTTCTTGGCCCAGCGCAGGATTGTCTCCCTATCCTGGTATCTGTGCAGTTTAGTTATGACTGCTCTCGGGTGGTCACCTGCCTTGGGCTTCAGGCGCAGCGACCGATGCGCTCTGTCCAATTCTGGTGGGTTGTGGAAAGTTGTCTTCCCCACTAAGTTGCCCAGCATCTCAGCCACGTATGCTGTGGGGTTTCTACCCTCGATCCCCTCTGGCAGGCCCACTATCCTTACATTTTGCCTTCTCGAGCAGTTTTCCTGGTCGTCCACTCTGCCCTTCAGGCTCCCCTGTGTTGCGCCCAGTCTCGCCACTTCCCTCTCCAGGGCCGTGACCCGGTCGCTCATGTCGGTCGCTGCTTTCTCCAGCTCCTTAGTGGTCGCCTCCTGGGCTTCCAGTTTCTCCCCTTGGGCATCCAATTCCTCCTCCAGTCTGGCCAGAGCCTGCTGCACCCCTGACATGGCCCTGGCCACTGCTGCCTGCACTGCGGCTTCTATTTCTGCTTTCAACTCTGCCTTGATTACCTGCAGCTGATCCCTCAGTGCCTCGGTAAAGGCTGCCTTCCAATTCCAGGCCCCCTCTGGCCCCAGGGGAGAGGGCACCTGTCTGTCCAGCTCTTTTTAAAAAAATTTAGAGTACCCAATTCATTATTTTCCAATTAAGGGGCAATTTAGCATGGCCAATCCACCTACCCTGCACATTTTTGGGTTGTGGGGTCGAAACCCACGCAAACACGGGGAGAATGTGCAAACTCCACACGGACAGTGACCCAGAGCCAGGATTGAACCTGGGACCTCAGCGCCGTAAGGCCACAGTGCTAACCCACTGCGCCACCGTGCTGCCCATCTGTCCAGCTCTTTTTGATGCAACGATACATCCGTTCCGCCGCTTTGTGCGCTGATTCGCTCGCCTGAGCTGGCTTGCCCCTTGTCCCGTCTGCTCTGGTGTCCTTTCTTCCTCTGCCTTGGCTCCCTTCTGGTAGTTTTTCCTCCCCCTTCCCTTTCATCTTTTCTTCTCCCCTTGTTTTTCTTTTCCGCACCCTATTTTTATTTTATCTTTTTGTCTCTTCCCTTTTTCTTCTCTCTTCGCTTCTTTCCTTTACCACTTTATTTTTTTTCCCTCTTTTATACAACTCCTCTCGGGTGGGCATGTTTTGGATGGGAGAGGAGAGTGTAAAACGAGAGAAAATAATATATTTCCCCCTCTCTTTAACAGTTTTCTTTTGGGTTTTGTTTTTGTAAAAGTCCTTTTTTCTTCCTTTCCCCTCACTCACCCAGGATAGAGAGAGAGAGAGAGGCTTTTGTCCAGAGTCTCTTTGTCCTTGCCTCGTGGTGGTCGCTGCCGGTTGGGGGAGGGAGGTGGGGGCGGGGGGTTGGGTCGGTCCCCGCTGCTCCGTTCGGGCTGTCGCACCCCGCGACCTCCTGGTGGGGGTGGTTAGGTCGCTGATCGCTCCTCCGCGCCCTCCGTACCGCCGGCTGGGCCCCGCTTCGGTCCTCGCCGCTCCTCTCCTGGCCTGCGTCGTTTGCCGCTGCGGAGAGAAAGGCCCCGACTTTGTTACCCTGCGGGAGCTCCTCTCAGTGCGCCAATCCGCTCACCGACCGGAAGTCTAATCCCAGTATGGAAGGGATCATGAAGTTCTTGGAACCTGCTCAGATTACAAACTCAGCCTGAGCAAGAGTGAACTCTTCCTGGCGAATGCGCAAGGAAGGATGACAGAGCTGGTGGGATTACCGTTCAAAGAAGCCCAAAACAAATTCTGCTACCTGGGGATCCAAACAGCTCATGACTGGACACACATCCACATGAGTCTGGTGGAGGAAGTAAAAAAGGACCTGTAGAGGTAGGACACAGTCCCACCCTCGCTGGCAGGGAAAGTGCAGATGATCAAAATGAACATGCTGCCAAGGTTCCACTTCCTGTTCAGATCCCTCCGATTAACATCCCCAAGGCCGCCTTCAACATGGTGGATAAACTAATCATGGTGTTTGTGTTTGGCGGGGGGGGGAAGAACCTGAGTATCCAAAAAAGGGTTCTACTCAGGAAAAATATGGGCCACCTGGCCCTCCCGAACCTACAGCTCTACCACTGGGCAAGAGCAAGGGGATGGATGAAGGAACTGGTGCGGAATGGGTGAAGATGGAGGAGGGTTCCTGCATAGGGACCTCCCTCTGAGCCCTCGTCACAACAGCAGTCATCTCATCTAACCAAACATTCAAAAGCCCAGTGGTGGTAGCCAAACTCCGAACGAGGTATCCAATGAGACAGCACTTCGGGCTGACCGAGATGACCACCATGGCCCCCATCTATAACAACCACGGGTTCATGCCAGCAACAATGGGCGCCACCTTCGAAGGTGGAAACAGGACGGGGGACATTGACATTTAGGAACATGTACGCAGATGACAAACTGGTGACTCTGGAGAAACTCGTGGAGAGGTTCCAACTACCCAAAGGGACCGAATTAAGGTACATACAGGTCAAAAACTTCCTCCGTAGGGAAACGATGATGTGCCCCTGGATGCCAAGTCATTTGCAAGGTGAGGAACTGTTGGATGCTGGCAACTTGGGGAGCGGTGGGGACCTGTACGGACGACAGTTGGAGGAGGTATGCTCCCCCTGGACGGGACAAGAGCAAAATAGGAGGAAGAACTAGGCATAGAAGTACAGGGGGACTCTCGATTGAAACACTAAACAGGGCAAACTCCACCTCCACATGCGGAGGGCTAAGCCTAGTGCAGCTAAAGGAGGTGCACAGAACGCACCTAACCAGAACCTGAATGAACAGGTTCTTCCTGGAGATAGAGGACAATTGCAAATTGTGCCAGGGAGGCCTGGCTAATCTCACCCACATGTTCTTGGACTGCCTCAGAATTGTGGGGTTCTGGCCGACCTTCTTCGAGGTATGTCCACGGTTGTGGGGGAGAGGGTAGAGCCATGTCTAAAAGTGGCGATCTTCGGGGTCTCCCAGTAGCCAGAACTCTTTATGGGGAGGGAGGCTGACGCCCTAGCCTTTGCCTCCCTAATTACCCGCTGAAGAATCCTGGTCGGCCGGCGATCGGCAGCACCGCCCAAAGCTGCAGACTTTGCTGTAGGACCTGTCGGAATTCCTCCAACTGGAGAAGGTAAAATTCGCCATCCATGGGTCGGAAGTGAGCTTCCACAGGAAGTAGAAGTCGTTCATGACTTGTTCCAAGACCCGTTTGTAGTCAACAACCAGTAGTGTGCGGCGGGGGGGGTGGTGTGGAGAGAGAGAGAGAGGCACAGATGAGGTACAAAATGCAAAGGAAAAGGGGGAGGGGCAAAAAAACCCAATACAATAGGACCACGGGACACAGGCGGCATAGCTGCAGAGGACGGGCCCGAGGATAAGCAGGAATAACAGACACAACATCAGCACACTGGGCAATACACGCTGGGGCCAACATTGGGAGTCCAACAAAGGCAAAATGGGCAAAATAGAAGTACGAATGGGGATGTGTAACATAAAAATGTGACAACCAATAAAAACATTTTTTATAAAAAAGGAATGTTAATGGAATGTTATTATTGTAAAGAAAATTGATTTTCACAGTAACTTCATTGCAGTGTTAATGTAAGCCTACTTGTGACAATAATAAAGATTATTATTACAAAAGTACGGTCGTTATGCTTCAGTTGTACAGAGCATTGGTGAAACCACAAATGGAGTATTGTGCACAGTATTGGTCTCCTTATTTAAACAAAGATGTAAATACGTTAGAAGCAGGAATGTCTTACGAGGAAAGGTTGCAGAGGTTCGGGTTGTATCCACTAGGCTTTAGAAGTGTAAGAGGCGACTTGATCAAAACCTTTGAGCGCTTGAGGGATATTGATAGGGTGGATAGAACATAGAACAGTACAGCACAATACAGGCCCTTCGGCCCACAATGTTGTGCCGGTTACTTATCCTAATCTAAGATCAATCTAACGTACACCCCTTCAATTTACTGCTGTCCATGTGCTTGTCCAAGAGTTGCTTAAATGTCCCGAATGATTCTGATTCCACCACCTCTGCTGGTAGTGCTTTCACCCACCCACCACTCTCTGTGTAAAGAACCAACCTCTGACAGTTCCCTTATACCTTCCTCCAATCACCTTAAAATTGTGTCCACTCATGACAGCCGTTTCTGCCCGGGGAAAAGTCTCTGGCTATCCACTCTATTCATATCTCTCATCACCTTGTACACCTCTATCAAGTCACCTCACTTCCTTCTTCGCTCCTGTGAGAAAAGCCCTAGCTCCCTCAATCTTTCTTCATAAGACATGCCCTCTATTCCAGGCAGCATCCTGGTAAATCTCCTCTGTACCCTCTCCAAAGCACCCACATCCTTCCTATAAATGAGGTGACCATAACTGGACACAATATTCCAAGTGTGGTCTAACCAGGGTTTTATAAAGCTGCAGCAAAACCTCATGGCTCTTAAACTCAATCCCCCTGTTAATGAAAGCCAACACACCATACGCCTTCTTAACAACCCTATCAACCTGGGTGGTAACTTTGTGGGATCTATGTACGTGGGCCCCAAGATCTCTCTGTTCCTCCACACTTCCAAGAATCCTGCCTTTACTCCTGTATTCAGCATTCAAGTTATACCTTCCCAAATGAATCACTTCACATTTATCTAGGTTGAACTCCATCTGCCACTTCTCAGCCCAGCTCTGCATCCTGTCAATGTCCTGTTGTAACCTGTAATAACCCTCAACACTGTCTACAATTCCACCAACCTTTGTATCATCGGCAAACTTACTAACCCACCCTTCTACTTCCTCATCCAAGTCATTTATAAAAACCACAAAGAGCTGAGGTCCCAGAACAGATCCCTGCGGGACACCGACCTGGTCACCGACCTCCAGGCGGAATATTTGCCATCCACTACCACTCGCTGTCTTCTTTCGGCCAACCAATTCTGTATCCAGACAGCCAAATTTCCCTGTATCCCAAACCCCCTGACTTTCTGATGGGGGAACCTTCTCAAATGCCTTACTGAAATCCAGAAACACGACATCCATCGCCCGACCTTCATCAGTGTATCTCGTCACATCCTCAAGGAATTCAGCAAGACTTTTGAGGCATGGCCTGCCCCTCAGAAAGCCATGCTGATTATCTTTAATCAAACTATGTTTCTCTAAATAATCAGAAATCCTATCTCTCAGAATCATTTCCAGTATTTTGCTCACCAGAGATGTAAGACTGATGGGTCTGTAATTCCCAGGGATTTCCCTCTTCACTTTCTTGGACAGGGGAACAACATTTGCCTCCCTCAAATCATGTGGAGAGGATATTTCTTCTTATCAGAGAATCTAGAATTAAGGGTCACCGTTTAAAAATAAGGGGCCATTCATTTAAGATGGAGATGAGGAAAAATCTTTTCTTGGTAGGTTGTGAGTCTTTGGAACTTTCTTACTCAAAAGGCGGTGGAAGCAGAATTTTTGAATATTTTTAAGACAGAGCTAGATAGAATCTTGATTAACAAGGGAGTGAAAGGTTATTGGGGGTAAGCAACAATGTGGATTGAGATCTGAGAGGCCATGATCTTATTGAATGGCAGAGCAGGCTCGAGGGACTGGGTGGCCTACTCCTAATTCGTATTTGGGCCGTTAGATTGTCACTATTTATCAGTGACTCATGAAGGGATCGAGAGCCGCATATACAACTTTGTTGATGAAAGTATGTAGGTGGCACAGTAAATATTGTATATGGGAGCAGAAACTTAGTGACACTGATGTGAGTGGACCAAAATGGAAGATGGAATTCAATGTGGGGACGGGTGAGGTCATTCACATTTGACTGAAGAAATGTAGGTCAGAGTATTTTTAAACGGTGAGAAGCTACAAACTGAAGGACCAAAGAGAGATTTACGGGTCCATTTGGAAAAATAATTAAACCAAGTCGACAGCTACAGAAAATGAATTTAAAAGGTTAATTGAAAGTTATCCATCATTTTTAGGGAATACAAAGGGGTGCAAGTTATGCAACAACGCGTTAGACCATAATTTGAGTGCTTCATTTAGTTATGCATACCAAAACCTTGAAGGATATCTTGGCATTGCTGAAAGTACAGTGTGAATTCACATAATTGTAATGGGGGTTAGAGTATGAAATTATGAGAATGCGTTCCACTTGTCTGGCCGGAGGGCTACTTCCCTGGCTGCCCCACTTGTCCGGCCGGAAGGCTGTGTGCCTGGCTACAGCCCTCTGGCCCCACTTGTCCGGCCGGAGAGCTGCTTGCCCGGCTGCCCCACTTGTCTGGCCGGAGAGCTGCTTGCCTGGCAGCCCCACTTGTCCGGCCGGTAGGCTACTTGCCCAGGCGCCTCACTTGTCCGGCTGGAGGGCTGTTTGCCCGACGGCCTCACTTGTCCGGCCGAAGGGCTGCTTGCTTGCCCCCCCCCCCCCTTGTCTGGCCGGAGCCCCCCCCCCCCCCCCCCCCCCCCCCCCCCCCCTCCCAAGTCATTCAGTCTGTTGCCTGGAGTGCCTTTCTGCCCAGTATGCTTGCGTTCCTCATCTTTTGAAATTCTAATCCAGTCCTTCCTTGAGCATACTCTTGAAGCACTTTGTGTCCTCTCCTCCTGTCAACCTGATCTTTGGTAAGGTATTTTCTCCACTCTCTGGAACATCTTCACTAAATTTTAATATCATTCTGTCTTTTGCAAACCTAAAATACACTTTTGGGGCCAGATGTTTTGGTTATCATCTTTTCCTCCGTGGCTTAGCAACTGCCTTTTTAAAAAAAATAAATAAATGCTTTGGCATTTTTTTCGTTTCATTATATGTGCTATAAAATTGATGTTACTGCACACTAGTGCTTTCAATATTATGTAGTTCTTTGTGCGTGGGTGACGCAGACTTACTTTGTAAAGCATTAAATGTACATGTTGCACTTTCAAGGTCTGCCTGTCTCTATTTTACTTACTTACATTTGCTTCCTTTCAAATTATTGCTAGCTGCCATCCAAATAATTCCAGCCTTCATCAGCTTTAGCTCGCAACCTCCATCACCTGCGTGATATTATGCTTTTCCGGAAAAGAAAATCTAACAAGCTATTTAATAAAACAAAATTTTTTTTTTTTAGGCAGCAGAAAAGGGTGATTAATAAAAGGAGGAGAGACAAGGATGAGCAGAAATCCTCCAAGTCGGCCAGGAATTGTGTTTGCGGTGGGAGCTCGTTTGGAGGCCCAGGATTATCTGCAGAAATGGTATGTGTCCAAATTTGAATTTCCTGCAAAACTTGATTTACCCAATCCAGAACGCTTGATGAGATTTTCCTCTGTCTGTGAGGGTCTTTTTGGGAATTAATCTAGGTTCAGACTTTCCCTAAGTTGTTGCCTGCTAAGCACAAAATTTGGCATTTAGCCTCTGAAGCTACAAGAAGTTGATGTGAGAAACTACATTGAGTATTTTTGGATGTTGAAACTAATGTATTCGGTTGAGGACAGAGTAGAAGTGGTTTGCTATGTATAATACCCTGGTGCACCTGAAGCTGGTACCCAACATCCAAAATGGAAGGAGTGACAATTTCCTTCACTGGATTAACAGGTTAAAAATATTTGCAAAAATAAATTCTACCGTCATTTGTCCAGTGATAAGAAATAACCAGGTGTGCTGCTACTGTTCGAACTCGCAAAACCATTGCACTGCAGTCAAACATGTGACCTCTATCCTTTTAGCATCTGCTTCTAATTGCATTACTGCAGACACCTCCCCATAATTGGGGCATACCTCATTAAGTCGAGGATTTGATTTATTGTCACATGTACCGAAGTACAGTGAAAAGTATTTTTCTGCAGCCGAGAAACATACACAGTATGTACATAGTAGACACAAGAATAATCAACAGAGAAAATTGACAAATGGTACATCGACAAACAGTGATTGGTTACAAGGAGCCAAACAAAGCAAATACATGAGCAAGAGCAGCAAAGGGCATCGTGAATAGTGTTCTTACAGGGAGCAGATCAGTCCGAGGGGCAGTCGTTGAGTCTTGTAGCTGTGGGGAAGAAGCTGTTCCTCTGTCTGGATGTGCGGGTCTTCAGACTTCTGTACCTTCTGCCTGATGGAAGGGTTTGGAAGAAGGCAATGCCTGGTTTGGGAGGGGTGTCTGATAATGATGTCTGCCTTCCTGAGGCAGCGGGAGGTGTATACAGAATCAATGTGGGTGTGGCAAGCCTGTGTGATGTGCTGGGCTGAGTTCACCACACTCTGCAGTTTCTTGTAATCTTGGACCGAGCAGTTGCCATACCAAGCTGTGATGCAGCCGGATAGGATGCTCTCTATCACACATGAAGTTTGTGAGAGTCGATGCAGACAGCTGCATTTCTTTAGCTTCCGTAGGAAGTAGAGACGTTGTTGGGCTTTCTTGACTGTTGCATCAACGTGAGTGGACCAGGACAGACTGTTGGTGATGATGAGCCCCAGGAACCTAAAGCTATCGACCATCTCCACTTCGGAGCCATTGATGCAGACGGGACTGTGTGTCGTGCTGCACTTCCTGAAGTCGATGATCAGCTCCTTGGTCTTTCCAACATTTAGAGAGAGGTTGTTTTCGGTACACCATGCAACCAAGTGATTTATCCCCCTCCTGTTGTCTGATTCGTCGTTGTTTGAGATGCGGCCCACCACATTCGTATCATCCGCAAACTTATAGATTGAGTTGGAGTTAAATCTTGCCACACAGTCATGTGTGTATAGGGAGTACAGTAGAGGACTGAGCACACATCCTTGCAGGGCCCCGGTGTTGAGGACTGTTGTGGAGGAAGCGCTGTTGCCTATCCTGACAGATTGCGGTCTGTTGGTGAGGAAGTCGAGGATCCAGTTGCACAGGGAGGGATCAAGTCCAAGATTGCGGAGTTTTATTATTAGTGTTGTTGGGATAATGGTGTTGAAGGCGGACCTGTAGTCTATAAACAGCAGTCTTACACAGGTGTCCTTGTTGTTCAAGTGTTGATTGCAGAGCCAGTGAGCTAGCGTCAGCGGTGATAGGCAAACTGCAGTGGATCGAGACTGTCTGGGAGGCTGGCAGTGATCTGTCTCATGACTAGTTGCTCGAAGCATTTCATGATAACAGACGTTAGGGCCACCAGTCGGTAGTCGGTGAGACAGGCTACCTTGTTCTTCTTTGGTACTGGTATTATGGTGGTCTTCTTGAAGGAGGTGGGGCCCTCAGAGCGGAGGAGGGAGGTGGTGAAGATGTCTGCAAATACACTTGCCAGCTGGTCTGCGCAGGCTCTTGAATGCTTGCCCAGGGACTCCGTCGGGGCCCATCGCTTTCCGCGGATTCACTTCCAAGAAGGCAGCTCTTACCTCTGAGGCTGTAATAGTGGGTATGGGTGTGTCCTGGGCTGTTGGGGCAGGTGGCACTGATGCATTGGCTGACTGCTCAAAGTGGGCATAGACTTGTTCAGATCATCAGGTAGGGATGCTCCAGCCCCAGATATTCCGCCTGGCCTTGCTTTGTAGCCTGTGCAATTGTGTAGGCCCTGCCATAGTCATTGTGGATTAGCGTAGTTGGCCTGGGACTCTATTTTGTGCGGTATTGTCTTTTTGCATCCCTGATGTCTTCCGTACGTCATACCTGGATTTCTTATATGGGTCAGGGTCATCAGACTTGAAAGCCTCCTTCCAGAAATTCAGCAGGGAGTGAACCTTTTGGTTGAGCCAGGGTTTCCGATTCAGGAATACCCGCATTGTCGTCTTTGGTACACAGTCCTCAACACTTTTACTGAGAATGTCTGTGATGGTGGTTGCGTACTCAGCCAGGTTAGCTGCCGCGGCCTTCGGTCCGCACGGTAGCACAAGTGATTAGCACTATGGCTGCACAGCGCCAGAGTCCCAGGTTTGATTCCCTGCTGGGTCACTGTCTGTGCGGAGTCTGCACGTTCTCCCCGTGTGTGCGTGGGTTTCCTCCGAGTGCTCCGGTTTCCTCCCACAGTCCAAAGACGTGCAGGTTAGGTGGATTGGCCATGATAAATTGCCCTTTGAGTCCAAAAAAGGTTAGGAGGGGTTATGGGGATAGGGTGCAAGTGAGGGCCTAAGTGGGTCGGTGCAGACTCGATGGGCCGAATGGCCTCCTTCTGCACTCTATGTTCTAAAGGCCTTGACTATGGGCCAGTCCACAGTCTCCAAGCAGTCACGGAGGATGTCTCGGATTCCTCAGACCAGCACTGCACGGTTTTCTTGACTGGCTCAGCACACTTGAGTTGCTGTTTGTAAGCCAGAAGTAGGAATACCGACTTGTGGTCCGATTTCCCAAAGTGAGGTCGGGGAATGGAGCAGGTGGCTCCTTTGATGCTCATGTAGCAGTGAGCAGTGGCCCAGGTGTTTGCACCTCTGGTGGAGCAGGAGATATGTTGATGGAGTTTGGGTAGGCCCTTCCTGAGGTTGACCTGGTTGAAGTCTCCAGCCATGATTGTCAGGGCTTCGGGGTGATTTGTTTCTTGGTTGTTGATGGTGGAAAGTAGTTCGTAAGTGCTTTCTTCACTTCCGCCTGGGGTGGGATGTAGACTGCTGTGATGAGTACAGAGGTGAATTGAAGTGAGAGGTAGAAGGGGCAACACTTCATGGTTAGGTATTCTAGGTCTGGGGAGCAATGGCACGCTAGGGATACCACATCCGAGCACCAGGAAGTGTTGATCAGGAGGCAAACACCCCCGCCTTTCGACTTGCCTGAGGCCTTTGTGCGGTCCATTCAGTGGATTGAAAAATCTTCGGGTTGCATGGCACAGTCTGGTGTGGCTGGAGTGAGCCATGTCTCGGTGAAGCAGAGCATACAGCAGTTTCTCACTTCACTCTGGGAGGTACGTCTAGCGTTGAGGTCATCCAGCTTGTTCTCAATCGCTTTGACGTTCGCCAGGTGTACGCTGGGGAGAGGAGTCTTGAAGCTGTGTAATTTAAGTTTCATCTTCAGGCCGGCACGTTTTCCCATCTTCCTGGGTCGGCGGCTGCTCTCGGCTGGCAGGGCTGGCTTTGCGTAAGGTAGGTGATTGCGTTCGGAGGAGTCGTGGATGATGGTGGCGGTGTCAGAGTCGCTGGAGGGGATGTCCGTGGGCGAGTCTGGTTTCGTGGGGCTGCGAGGTTGGGTTCACCTTCCGGGCGGGTACCTGTCGCTCCGGGGTTGGCTCGAGTAACTGGGTTAGTTCATAAACATTTAGAAGCAAGACCAAACTGAGTTGCCATGTATACTCGGCATCTATGGTCTATTTTTAATTCAGTCTCAGAATGTAGGTGTCACTGACAAAACCTTCATTTATCACCTGGTTATCCTTGAGAAGGTGACCGTGGACCTTTTTAAACCTCTGCTGTCCTTCTGGTGAAGGTACTCGCACAATGTTGTTAGGTAGCAAGTTCCAGGATTTTGATCCAGTAATAAAGAATTGACGGTAACACATAATCCAAGTCAGAATGTTGTGGGACTCAGTGGATAAGTTGGAGGTGACTGTGTCCCATACACCTGCTGTTGTGGTCCTGGGCGCTGGTGGTTACTGCTTTGTGAGGTGCTGTTGAAACAGCCTTTCGGAGTTGCCATTCTGCAGCCATGGTACTTTTAAGTGGTGGAAGGAAGGGATGTTTAAGCTGGTAGATGGAATACTGATGAAGAGGAATGCTTTGTTCCCGTACCAGCCTCCCCGGACAGGCGCCGGAATGTGGCGACTAGGGGCTTTGCACAGTAAGTTCATTGAAGCCTACTCGTGACAATGAGCGATTTTCATTTTCATTTTCATTTCATTTCATTTGTATGGAATCCAGCTTGCGTTACAACTTGCATTTCCAGTCAAGTGCAGGGTATTGAGAAGCTCTGAGGAGTTCGGAGGTGCACCACTCGTGACACAATACCCAGACTCTGACCTTCATTACCCATGACATTTCTGTTGCTGTCAGTTGAGTTCTGGCCAATGGTGACCCTTCTGGTTGTTAATGGTGACATGCCAATGGTGATATATTTGGTGATGTTAGTGCCATTCAATATTAATAATGAGAGGTGTTTAAGCAGTCTCTTGTCAGAGATTGTCGTTATCCAGCTGTATGAGGCACAAAGGCTACTTGTCCTTTGGCTGCTGAACCTGTCATCCAGGTCTTTCTGCAAGTAGGCATGAGCTGTTTCATTAACTGAGAAATAGTGAAGAGCTAAACACTGCAGTCATCAGTGAAAAGCCTCACTTTTGGTATGATGCCGTTAAAGGCCTCCAATGAGGCAGCTAAAATTGGTGTACCCAAAACATTACCGTGAAAAACTTCTGGCACTGAAATGGTCAGCCTTTCAACAAGCCCAGCCATCTTTTGTGCCAGTCATGACTCAAGCCACTAGACAATTTTCCCCTTGATCCCCATTAACTTTCGATTTTGCCATTGATGATCTCTAAATATACCCAAGCAAACCACAAAGGAAAACAAATGGCCTTAATATTTGAGGCAAGGACCAGCTCTGTATAGATTCAAGCCATCAAAATTCTCACCTTACTTTCTTTCTGGTGTCTCTTTTTTTCCATCTCCAGATCGAAGCATTTCCTCATTAGGCTATTGTGGGAGTTTATGATTTAGAGATATATGGTTAATTGTGTTTAAAACTATAATCTCCGTTGGCAGCAGATTATTATAAAAACAACGTTGCATTTCATAATTAATAAATAATTTTCCTCCCCTTTTGTATCACCTGAAGGTATACATCACGAATCGAAAAGATCGACTATGAGGAAGGAAAAATGCTGATTCACTTTGAGAGATGGAGCCATCGGTACAATGAGTGGATTTACTGGGATAGTCATCGCCTACGACCTCTGGAGGGACAGTCACTACGAAAAGAAGCACTCAAAGACGATGAAGAGATTACAGTAAGTGAAGATTTTTAGACCAGGCGGCTTTTCCAGAAGTAGATCTGATGCCAAGAGCACTTGGCTATTGTCAATGGGAAGAGCTCTTGCTGCACAATGTCAGTTGTATTTATCTTGGAATTAGTTGCCTCTTTCTTCCCCAACTTTTCTCCAGTCAGTTGGTGTTACTTGCAAAGGTTAAAAAACATCCGGAAAAAATTAGGTAACTATTATCTGACCTGCAGTGGGATTTATTTTTTGATTGGCAGGAGTGTGAATGCTGTCTTGAAATGGTGAAAGATATTCCCCATGCTTTATGTTCTCCTCCCAATTGAACTCCTATATTTTTATGAAAAGTATTTTAATTTAAATTTTTACATTTTTACATTGAGCATGCACAACATTACAAAACAAAGTAAATACATCACCAACACCCCCCCCCTCTTGAATTTCCATATAACGGGGCAGTGTGATGAATTGGACTTTGAGAGATTATACCCAATGGAGGGGGTGTTGTACTATTCTGTGATTCCATGTAAACGCAACCTGGATGGGGGGGAAGGATTTAGGTGGCTGTCATGTCTGATTAGCCAACATGAGAATAATGAATACCGGCTTTGGCACAGGTGATCCAGGAAGAACAGAAAATCAAACTTTTACAGAGGTTTTATAGTAACATCTCGATAGACAATGAAATACCATTCTATTGGGAATATCACTGATATTATTGTGCAGAATTAGCATTCTGGGAGAAGCTTGTGGGTTTTTTTAATGTTCATGTCTGTTCTTATCAGTTACTTTAGTGTCTCCACTTTGTGTGTATGTGTGTGTGTGCGTATATCTTATGTCGCTTTCTATCTCTTATTTTCTGACTGTGACTAATACTTTCTTTCCTTAGTCATGTCCTATTACCCTCCATGATTTTCTCTCTGTCCATCTCTCAATCTCTCTCTCTTCGCTCTCGCTCTCTCTCTCTCGCGCGCTCTAATTGACTGCCGTGCTTGCCTGCTTTACAGTGACTTCATTGGCTGTGAAGCACTGCGAACATTCTTATGACATGAAAGCAGTTATATAAATGCAAATCTCTCCGACTTACATTCTGTACTTCTCTCTTTGTGTGTTTTTAATGTGCTTTCTTACGGTCTGCCTCAATCCTTCCCTCCTACCTCTTCCCTCTCATGCCTGCACTTCATCTCCTCCTCAATCGCCATGTCCTATCTTCTCATTCTTTTTGTTCTTTGGTTACTCCTCTCTTACTCAATTCACACACACCGATATGGATCCATTTCACTGGCATGATCAGATGTTGAGTAGGCAGTGGGATAAGGGTTAGGAACCATTGCATGGTTTGCAAAATATCAGTGCAACCATCAAGATAATTTTACAAAATCTATTGGAAAGCCCCACTAATTTAAGCTTTTTTTGTATTTAAGTTCCAAATAAACTTGGCAATTTCTGAAAAAGTGTTTCCTCTGTGCAGGATTTCAAAACTGGAGATGAAGTTCTGGCCCGCTGGACGGATTGTCGCTACTACCCTGCCAAGATTGAAGACATTAGTGAGGAGGGTAAGAAATGAGCTTTTCCTTGATTTCCTCCCCAACTCTGCTGCACGTGCTGTTTTGCTGATTTATGGGTCTAAGTGGCTATTCTTCGATGCAAGTGTACAATTCGCTGAACGACATCTTTACATGGTGCCAATTTACATTTGGACCTGAACATCCCTCACAATATTTCCTCCTTCAATTCTAATTTTAATTTGACTCAGTTGCAGCTTTCTCACTCTACACAGGAAAAATAAAGTTCAAGCCTCCAACAAAAATGTTTAGCTCATGATTTAAGCTGATGCTTCGATATTGTTTTCTTGGATTGCTGCAATGCCCCTAGTCGCCACACTCCGGAGCCTGTCCGGGTACACTGAGGGAGAATTCAGAATGTCCAAGGGGCAGCACGGTAGCATTGTGGATAGCACAATCGCTTCACAGCTCCAGGGTCCCAGGTTCGATTCCGGCTTGGGTCACTGTCTGTGCAGAGTCTGCACATCCTCCCCGTCTGTGCGTGGGTTTCCTCCGGGTGCTCCGGTTTCCTCCCACAGTCCAAAGATGTGCAGGTCAGGTGGATTGTCCATGATAAATTGCCCTTAGTGTCCAAAATTGCCCTTAGTGTTGGGTGGGGTTACTGGGTTATGGGGATAGGGTGGAGGTGTTAACCTTGGGTAGGGTGCTCTTTCCAGGAGCCGGTGCAGACTCGATGGGCCGAATGGCCACCTTCTGCACTGTAAATTCTCTAATTCACCTGACAAGCACATCTTTCGGGACTTTTGTGAGGAAACTGCCACACCCGGACGAAATCCATACAGACACTGGGAGAACATGCAGACTCTGCACAGGGTGACCCAAGCCGGGAATTGAACCTGGGACTCTGCTGCTGTGAAGCAACAGTACCTACCACTGTGCTACCGTGCCGCCCTTTCAGGTTTCCTAATTTCAAGTTTCCAGGAGGAATTCCACCTTTCCCGAGTCTGCTCAGCACATCCCTGTCATCGAAAGTCGACAAGTCAGAAATAGGTTGTCCGTGGCTTCACTGAAACACATTTAGGATGCCAAGGATAAAAGTCAAAATGGGAGCATGGAGGGGAATTACTTTTTTGGTCACAAGGTGATGCATTTGAATGAACTAGAAGCTACATATGCAGACAGAAAGAACATTGTGCCCGTTTCAGCTAAACAAAATAAGTGACAGCCATTTGCTGGTTCATTCCTTTTGACAATGCCATGACAAATCAGAGTCAAACAGCCTGGTTTAAATTTCAAACAATGCTTGGCAGTTAACTGTTAATCACCATCAACTGGTGTATTCTCCATGGCAGTGCCTCTACCAATCAGGGTCAACTTGCCATCGATCAGCATTCTCTTCTCAGACAGTGTAGATTTGTTGATTTCTCTTGCAGTGGTATTCTGCGAAGTGTCTTGAAGCGTGCAAGACATAAAGCTTTGACAAAATATGTATTTTGTTTTCCAGCAATGATTGTTGTCTTCTATCTCTCAAATCTCTCTTCCACGCCTATCAGCCGCTAACCCTCTCAACCATTCCCTTGTTAACTGCAGGTATAATTATTTCGGTGGTGATTTTTCAGCCTTTGAAACCTTCACCTCAACCGAAACACTCTGGACTGTTTCCCGTTCTGCTTGATCATCACTTCTGTCCTGCTTGGCCTACATTGGTTTTCAGTTTCCCGATATCTCGTGTTGTATTTTGTTCATGTTTAAAATCCCTGTCTACCTCTTTAACTACCTATAGCAAAATGTTCCCTTCAACCAACTCTCCCCACACTCTTTGGGTTTCTCAAGTGTACAACTTCCTTTCCCTCACTCTACTATTGGCGACTGTGCCTTTAGCTATCTGGCCCCATGCTTTGGAACCCCGTTTTCTTCCTGTAAATTCTGTTTAAAACTCGACCCGTTGATCAATGATTTGGTCATATGTGCATCTCCTTTTGGTTCTGCCATAGTGAGACCGTAAGAAATAGGAACAGGAGTAGGCTGTTCGGTCCCTCCAGCCTGCTCTGCCATTCACTAGGATCATGACTGATCCGACATTCCTAACGTCTATTTTCCTGCCCTCCCCCCGTGATCCTTGATTCCCTTACTAATCAAGAATCTATCTATCTCAGTCTTAAATATACGCAAAAACTCTACCCCCCCATAGCTCCCTATGGTAAGGAGTTCCAAAGACTCTCAACCCTCTGAAAGAAGAAATTCCTCTTCATCTCAGTCATAAATTGGCACCCCCTTTATTCTGAGACTATGCCCTCTGGTCCTAGACTCTCCCATGAGGGGAAGCATTCTCTCAGCATTTACCCTGTCGAGCCCTTTAAGAATCCTATATGGTTCAATGAGATCACCTTTCATTCTTCTAAATTCTAATGAGTAGAGTTCCAACCTGTTCAACATTTGCTCATAAGACAACCCTTCATACGGGGGATCGTCTGAGTGAACCTTTTCTGAGCCACCTACAATGAAATAATATCTTTCCTTAAATAAGGGGACCAAAACTGCACACAGTGCTCCAAATGTGGTCTCACACTTGTACAGTTGTCCAGTTGCAACAAGACACCCCTACTCTTGTACTGTAATCCCTTTGAAATAAAGGCAAACATTACATTAACCTTCCTGATTACCTGCTGCCCCTGTGTGCTAGCTTTCTGTGTTTTGTGCACAAGTATTCTCCTAGTTTGTTTGTGTTGCAGCTTTCTGCTGTTTTTCTCCGTTTAAATAATACCCTGTTCTTTTGTTCTCCCTTCCAAAAATGAACAACTTCACATTTTCCCACATTACACTCTTTTTTTTTTTTTTTTTTTTTTTTGAAGTTTTTTATTTAACACAAATTTGTAACAGTTACAAAGCGAAAAATGGCCCTGTGCAAAGAGCCTTAACATAGTGAAAACGAACAGTGGGAAAGACTAAACATGTTAATAAATGTTGAAACCAAAAATCCTTCCATACGGCACTTTCCCTGCCAGCTCTGTTTACCCATGCCACACGTGTTCCACTACACTAAGCTAACGTGGCCCTAACCCTCTTCTCCCCCCCCGCCCCCCCCCCCCCCCCCCCCCCCCGCCTGGTCTCCCCTACTCCCCCAGGCCTGGCCTGCCAGGTCAGCCCTGCGCTTGGCCCTAGCCCGCCCCGCCCCCCCTCCGATCTCCCTGGTGCCCCCTGACCTACGCTAGTCACACTGACCCCTGCCCTTGGCGCCTACCTGTCTCCCGTCCCAGCGCTCAGGCCCTCCCCCCACCCACCAGGGACCCATTAACCTAATTGTATCCCACCGAGCCCTTTCAAGTCCCGTGACTAGCCCCTAGCCCATCCCCCCATCAGAGGCCCCGATCTCGCACCAGAAGGTACCAAACACAAGCCCCCCCCCCCCCCCCCCCCCCCCCCCATTGCGATCCCCCCAAAGGACCCTAAACAGTGCGCCCTCCAACCCCCACTCTCTGTCCAGGCTGAAAACAATCTTAGATAAAACATTACAGTACAGGATAGTTTAACAAACCGCCGCCACACAAAATGTCTGAAAGCCCCGAGTCCTTTAGTTCCAGTCCAGCTTCTTTTTCTTAGTAAAAGTCCTAGTCAGAGCAACTTTAAGTTAACAGACCGCCGCCACTGTACAGCACTGAAAGAACTCAGTGCCCATTAGTTCAAGTCCAGCTTCTTGTCTTTAATAAAGGTCCAAACCTGTTCTGGTGTCTCAAAGTAGTAGTGGAGTTCCTCAAACGTAACCCAAAGCTTTGCAGGATATAGCATTCCAAACCTCACCTCCTTTTTGTAGAGGGCTGCCTTTACCTTGATGAATCCTGCACGCCTCTTGGCCAGCTCCGGTCCCAAGTCCTGGTAAATGCGCACCTCGCAGTTCTCCCATCTGCTGCTCCCCTCCGCCTTGGCCCATCGCAGCACACGTTCCCTGTCAGCAAGCCGGTGAAAGCGGACCACCAAGGCCCTCGGTCGGTCGCCCATCCTGGGCTTCCTTGCGGGGGCTCTATGTGCCCCATCCAACTCCAGGGGTCGAGGGAAGGCCTCCGGTCCCATCAGCGCCTCAAGCATACCCGTCACGTATGCGCCCACATCCGACCCCTCGCAGCCCTCGGGGAGGCCAACGATTCTTAAATTCTGCCTCCTGGCTCTGTTCCCCAGCTCTTCAAGCTGCTCCTGCATCCTTCTCTGACGGGCGTTCAGCTCCTCCACCTCGTGCTCCAGCTCCGTTACCGTGCCCTCCTGACTGGAGAGCTTCGCCTCGACCTCCCTGAGCGCCTTCCCTTGGGCCGCCTGTGTCTCGACCATTCGGTCCATCACCGCTCTCATCGGGTCCAGCGTGTCCCTCCTCAGCTCGGCGAAGCAGTTCTTGAAAAACTCCATCTGCTCCTCCCTTGGCCAGTGAGCCTCCGCTCCTCGGTCCCCGCCGTCCGCCATGCTTGGCCGCCCGGCCTGGGTTCCCCGCTGCTCCCGCTTCGATCCTTGCCGCTCCACTCGACCGCTTCTGGTCCAGCCGCCCATACCCCGGGAAGAAAGCCTCTTCCCTGTCGTCTCCTCCACCGATTCAGGCTGCCCGGTACCTAAAAAGTCCGTAAACAAAGGTCCGTTTGCCCATCTCGGGCGGGAGCGATCCGACCTGCGACCTGCCTCCTCGAGGGCGCCACCGGAAGTCCCACATTACACTCTTTGACAACTTTTTGCACGCTTACTTAACCTATCACTATCTCTTTGCAAACTGTATCACTCTTGCAACATGCCTTTTCGCCCACCTGATTTTGTACTGTCACAAATCTGGCTGCAGTACATTTGCTTCCTTCTTACAAGTCATTAATATATATTGTAAGCAGTTGCAGCTCCAGCACTTATTCCTGTGGAACCCCACTGGTTACAGGTCACCACCCTGAAAAATAACCCCCTTTCCCCACTTGCTGTTTCCTTCCAATAGCTAATTCTCTATCCATGCAAATATACTACTTCCCAACACCATTTTATGACTTTGTTAGGTACCTTTTTCAAACACCTTCTGGAAGTCCAAATACAACATATCTACTGGTTTCTCTCTATCCACTCTGATTGAGACTTCCATGAAATCCTCCTTTCAATTAGTCAGACACGATTTCCCTTTCCTATGCTGACTCTGCTTGATTAGATTATAATTTTCCAAATGTGTTATTGGGTAAAAGGTAAAGTTGCTGTAGCCCCAGATGACTATAGGCTGCTTTCCCCTTTGAGGGAGGTGGGGGGGAGCTGACTGGTGGTGATTTAACCTGAGGATCTACTATTACTTTCTTAATAATTGATTCCAACAATTTTCCAACAATAGATGTTAGGCTACTGTTTTCCTTAAACCTCTACACCTTGAAGTTTCTTCTATGTTTAGTATCCTACAGCATTTTTTGTTGTTGATGTTTACTATTTCCACCATGCAGTAATAGAAAATGATCAGAGCTAAACTTTATTGTAAAGGCTTGCATTAACAAAAAAATTGAGTGGGTTGTATTTTCAGACTTGCTGTGCAGCATGTGGCTTTTGTAATCAATCAATACCTGACCTGACCTGATCTGTCTGCAGTTGGGATTGCTGATGCGATCAGAGTCATAAGAATAAAATAGTTTGATAAAATATTTCAAATTAAACCTTTTTTGTGGTTTACTGAACAAAGATACAGTGCTTCCTGGGGCAGCACGGTCGCATAGTGGTTAGCACAATTGCTTCACAGCTCCAAGGTCCCAGGTTTGATTCCCGGCTTGGGTCACTGTCTGTGTGGAGTCTGCACGTTCTCCCCGTGTGTGTGTGTGGGTTTCCTCCGGGTGTTCCGGTTTCCTCCCACAGTCCAAAGATGTGCAGGTTAGGTGGATTGGCCATGCCAAATTGCCCTTAGTGTCCAAAATTGCCTTTATTGTTGGGTGGGGTTACTGCGTTATGGGATTATGGGAATAGGGTGGAGGTATGGGCTTGGGTAGGGTGCTCTTTCCAAGAGCCAGTGCAGACTCGATGGGCCGAATGGCCTCCTACTGCACTGTAACATCTATGACCTCCATTCCTGTTTATCTTGTAATGTGTTCTCCTAATGAACTGATTATGATGCTTTAATTGATTCTTCATAGGTACTTACACAGTGCAGTTTTATGATGGAGTTATACGCTCTCTGAAGCGAATGCATATAAAATCAATGCCTGAAGACGCAAAAGGGCAGGTAAGCCCTTTGATCGGTTGATTGCGAAAGATTTGTTGACAGGTCTAACATGCTATAATTTTAAAATTCTTGTTGCAGTTGTATTTCTTCCTATTTCTCCCTATTTGTCACACCTCCTTCTTCTAAAAAATTATGTTGCTGCCATGGGATCCAGTTGTGTGGTTACTCTATGCTCTTTGTTCATCTAAGTGACCACTATTTCTACGTGAACTTGGTTTTTGCAGGCTAACTGTCCTTGGATGATTTCCACATCCATAAGTGCTGAAGAGGGATTTGTTTAGTGATCAGGAGGAAGCTGCGGCCTATTCACCCACTCCATCTGCCCCTACCCCAAAGTAACTTCTGGACATCTCTACCATTACTCTAGCTAATGCAATACCGACTGACTTTTGAACCCAATATCTCCCTGGTATGTTGTTTTGGCTACTCAATAGCAAGACCTTCCAAGGGACTGGAGTGCATTTTTTAACTTCTTCACTGATTATCCTCACGGGTGGCACGGTAGCACAGTGGTTAGCACTATTGCTTCACAGAACCCAGGGTCCTGGGTTCGATTTCCGCTTGGGCCACTGTCTGTGCGACGTCTGCACGTTCTCCCCGTGTCTGCGTGGGTTTCCTTCATGTAGTCAGAGTCAAACATGCATTTTTTGTCTGAAGTCACATAGAACATATGTAACGCAGTCCTGATTTGTGGCAGGTTTTCTTCCCTGAGTACATTCTTATGGTGACAAACTGGAATACACAATGCTGCTCATTTTTTTTCACCAGTTCTCTCCAAGCCGAAAATGTTTTAAATATGGTTCCAATAGTTTCCACTAGTAGCAGTGTTGAGTAATTGAGTTGAGCCCAATTTTGGCTTTATGTAAAGCACGTATGCATCTTCAGCTATGGTAATGACATCGGAACAACAGACCGGGCTGATGTTTTCTCTTGAACCAGGGCACAGCTACTCCAAAGATTCAATTTAAAATCTTAGTGGATAAACTTATTCAGACCTTGACAAGAAACTTGTAGGGACTCCAGGGTTGCACATTCTTTTTTTTATCCTCCTCTTGCAAAAGAAATTATTCTGAATGATGGAACATTTTCTTTATAGGACTGGTTAGCTCTTGTTAAAGCTGCAACAGCAGCAGCTGCTGCAAAGAATAAGACAGTCAGTAAGCACCGTGTGCATAAGGAAAAGGTGGAGAGGAAAATGGGGAGAGGATCCCACTTCAAGAAAGAGAGAGTGATGTCAGAAGTTAAAGAGACAGAAGATGAAGCACACAAAACACCAGAAGGGCTTGCACCTGTTGCTATCTCAGGTTAGTGTAACAGTAACTTTAATTTATATTGTACATGTAACACGAGACAGAATTTAACACTGAGCCGTAAAAAGTGATATTGGAACAGATGACCAAAAGATTAGTCAGTGAATTAGGTTTAAGATATGTCATGAAGGAGAGAGGTATTGAAATGGTGAGGGAGAAAATCCCAGAACTTGGGGCCTAGGCAGCTGAAAGTAAAGGAAGCAAGTCAGATTAAATTCAGCTATGTTCAATGACGAGAGAGTATGACAAGGGTGGATAGTCTTTAATGCTAGGAGTGTAATAGGTAAAACTGATGAGTTAAGGGCCTGGGTTGACACATGGAATTGTGACATTGCTATCATAGAGACACGGTTAAGGGAAGGGCAGGACTGACAACTTAATATTTTGGGTATAGGATCTTTAGGCAAGAGAGGAGGATGTACCAAGGGAGGTGGTGTGGCACTATTAATTAAGGAATCCATTACTGCAATGAGGAGAGATGATATCTTGCAAGGGTCTTCAAATGAGTCTTTATGGGTAGAACGTAGGAATGCAAAGAAGGCAGCCATATTACTAGGAGTGTATTTTAAGCCCCCAAAGAGTCATTGGGAAACAGGAACAGATATGTAGGCAATTTACTGAGATGTGTAAGAATAATCGGGTAATTATACTAGAGATTTCAACTTTCTCAACATAAATTGGGGTAGTCATAGTGTAAAGAGTTTTTTGTGAGGGGAGGGGGGGGCGGATTTCTTTGAATGTATTCAGGGAAATGTTTCTTGTATCAATATGTAGAAGAGCCAACAAGAGATGGGGCAGTGCTGGTTCTGCGGAACAAAGATGGAAAATTCTTCAATGTGGCAGTGGGGGAGCATTTTAGTGATAGCGACCACAACATGGTTCAGTTCAAGTTTGATATGGACAAGGAAAAAGATGACCTGCAAAATACGGTTTTGGATTAGGGTCAGGCAGATTTTACTAAAATAAGGCAGGATCTGGCCAAAGTTGACTAGGAACAGCTTCTTGCAGGAAACTCTACAGCTGAGCAGTAAAGGGCATTCAAAAAGGAAATGGGGGGGGGGGGGGGGGGGGGGGGGGGGTACAGGTCCAATGTGGGGAAATGTAGGAGCAATAAATTCAGGGAACCCTGGATTCCTAGGACAATCCAGACTGGATTATGAGGAAGAAGAATGCTGAGCAAATGCAAAACGAAATTCAACTGCGGCCCTAGAGGAATATAGGAAGTGCAAGAGGAAACTTAAAGGAATTAGAAGAGCAAAAAGGAGGCATGAAAAAGGACTTGTGAGTACGATTAGGGAGAACCCTAAGATATTCTACAAATATATTAAGGGGAAGAGATTAACCAGGGAGAGAGTAAGGCCCAAGGGGTCAATCTATGTGTGAAGCCGCAGGGCATTGCTAGGGTGTTAAATGAATACATCCCATTGGTCTTGACGCAGGAGAAGGAGGATGTAGGTACAGAATTCAGGAAATTATGCTGTGAGGACCTTGAGCAGTTTGACATAGGAAGTGAGGAGGTATTGGAGGCTTTGACAGGCTTAAAAATAGACAAATCCCCAGACCCGGATGAGATGCATCCCAGGCTGCTGTGGGAAGCAAAGCAGGAAATTATAGGAGCTCTGCCACAAATTTTTAATTTCTCTCTGGCCAAGGCGGAAGTGCCAGAGGACTGAGAATAGCTAATGTTGTTCCATGTTTCAAGAAGGGTGGTGAAGATCAGCCAGGGAATTACAGACCGGTGAGGTTCTCATCAGTGCGAGGGAAACTATTGGAGAAAGTTCTGAAGGAGAGAATTAATTTCCACTTGGAAAGGTATGAGATGGTTAGGGATAGTCAGCATGGCTTTGTCAGGGGGAGGTCATGCCTAACTAGAAGGACGGAAGAAAGAGGGAAAATCGACCGTGGATATCTAAGGAAATAAGGGAGAGTATCAAATTGAAGGAAAAAGCATATAAAGTGGCAAAGATTGCTGGGAGATTAGAGGACTGGGAAATCTTTAGGAGGCAACAGAAAGCTACTAAAAAAAGCTATAAAGAAGAGTAAGATAGAGTATGAGAGTAAACATGCTCAGAATATAAAAACAGACAGTAAAAGTTTTTACAAAATATAAGACAAAAAAGAGTGGCTAAGGTAAATATTGGTCCTTTAGAGGATGAGAAGGGAGTTTTAATAATGGGAAATGAGGAAATGGCTGAGGAACTGAACAGGTTTTTTGGGTCGGTCTTCACAGTGGAAGACACAAATAACATGCCAGCGACTGATAGAAATGAGGCTATGACAGGTGAGGACCTTGAGAGGATTGTTATCACTAAGGAGGGAGTGATGGGCAAGCTAATGGGGCTAAAGGTAGACAAGTCTCCTGGCCCTGATGGAATGCAACCCAGAGTGCTAAAAGAGATGGCTAGGGAAATTGCAGATGCACTAGTGATAATTTACTGAAATTCACTAGACTCTGGGGTGGTCCCGGTAGATTGGAATTTAGCAAACGTGACGCCACTGTTTAAAAAAGGAGGTAGGCAGAAAGCAGGAAATTATAGGCCAGTGAGCTTAACTTCGGTAGTAGGGAAGATGCTGGAATCTATCATCAAGGAAGAAATTGCGAGGCATCTGGATAGAAATTGTCCCATTGGGCAGACGCAGCATGACCAAGAGCAATGTGTCCAAGTTTGCAGATGACACTAAGATGAGTGGTAAAGCGAAAAGTGCAGAGGATACTGGAAGTCTGCAGAGGGATTTGGATAGGTTAAGTGAATGGGCTAGGGTCTGGCAGATGGAATACAATGTTGACAAATGTGAGGTTATCCATTTTGGTAGGAATAACAGCAAACGGGATTATTATTTAAACGATAAAATATTAAAGCATGCCGCTGTTCAGAGAGACTTGGGTGTGCTAGTGCATGAGTCACAGAAGGTTGGTTTACAAGTGCAACAGGTGATTAAGAAGGCAAATGGAATTTTGTCCTTCATTGCTAGAGGGATGGAGTTTAAGACTAGGGAGGTTATGTTGCAATTGTATAAGGTGTTAGTGCGGCCACACCTGGAGTATTGTGTTCAGTTTTGGTCTCCTTACTTGAGAAAGGACGTACTGGCGCTGGAGGGTGTGCAGAGGAGATTCACTAGGTTAATCCCAGAGCTGAAGGGGTTGGAGTATGAGGAGAGGTTGAGTAGACTGGGACTGTACTCGTTGAAATTTAGAAGGATGAGGGGGGATCTTATAGAAACATTTAAAATTATGAAGGGAATAGATAGGATAGATGCGGGCAGGTTGTTTCCACTGGCGGGTGACAGCAGAACTAGGGGACATAGCCTCAAAATAAGGGGAAGTAGATTTAGGACTGAGTTTAGGAGGAACTTCTTCACCCAAAGGCTTGTGAATCTATGGAATTCCTTGCCCAGTGAAGCAGTTGAGGCTCCTTCATTACATGTTTTTAAGGTAAAGAGAGATACTTTTTTGAAGAATTAAGGGTTATGGTTTTAGGGCCGGAAAGTGGAGCTGAGTCCACAAAAGATCAGCCATGATCTAATTGAATGGCGGAGCAGGCTCGAGGGGCCAGATGACCTACTCCTACTCCTGCTCCTAGTTCTTATGTTCTTATGTTCTAACAAATTTGAGCGCGTTTTTTGGAAGTGTCCAAGTATGTTGAAGAGGAAAGTGTAGTTATGTAGTTTATATGGATTTCAGCAAAGCCTTTGACAAGGTCCCATGTGGGAGACTAATTGAGAAGGTTGAAGCACATGGAATTCAAGAAAACTTGTTGACATGGATCCAAACCTGGTGCATATATATAATATATATAATATATATAATATATATAATATATATATATATATATATATGATAAAGATGAGAGCACGGGGAGAATAAATTTGCAGATGACACCAAGATTGGTAGGGTGGTAAAACGTGAAAAAGAGGGGTGTACGCTTTCCCCCGTTACTTTTCGCCTTGGCGATAGAGCCATTGGCAATGGCGCTTAGGGCGTTGAGGGATTGGAAAGTGATTGAGCGGGAGGGGGATTTGCCGAAAAAGTGTTTTGCTATATGCAGATGATTTGTTAACCCTAACCGATGGGGCAGCATTGGGAGGATTATGGAGATTTTGGGGGAATTTGGTCAGTTTTCAGGATATAAATTGAACATGGGAAAGAATGGGGTGTTCTTGATCAATGCCAGAGAGCAAGATAGGAGATTACGGGAGTTGCCGTTTAGGATCGGTGGGGGGGGGGGGGGGCAAGCTCCAGGTAGTAAGGTAATCAAGTGGCGCGGAGCTGAGCCAGCTGCAGAGATTGAACTTGGCTCGATTGGTGGAGGGGATGAATGCGGATTTTAGGAAATGGGATGTTATGCCGCTGTCGCTGGCTTTGTGGGTGCAGCCAGTGAAAATGACGTGCTGCCGAGGGTTCTGTTTGTGTTTCAGAACCTCCCTATCTTTGCCCCAAGTCTTTTAGGAAAGCCAATGGCTGATCTCTGGGTTTGTGTAAGCAGGGAAGGTCCAGTGGGGTACAGCCGATGTTTTTGGAACAGGGTGGATGGGTGGGGGTGCTGGCATTGTCGACTTTGGTAAATTATAATTAGGCGGGAAATATTGTGTTGGTGAGGAAGTGGGCTGTGGAGGAGAGGTCGGTCTGGGGGGCGGGTGGAGGCGGTGTTGTGTCGGTGAACAGGTTTGACGGCATTGTTGTAGCCTTTGCCGTTCTCGCAGGCCAGATATTCTAAGCCTAGTGGTGGTGTTGGCTTTAAAGTTGTGGGACCAGTGTAGGCTGCATTATGGGCTGGAGGGTATGTTGTTGTGGGTGCCATCTGCGACAATCATAGGTTTGTGCCAGTGGGGCTGGACGCGAGGTTTCGGGGGTGGCGGCAGGTGGGGATTGAGTATTTCACGGACTTGTTTATCGGCGGCAAATTTGTGGGGTTGGAGGAATTGTATGAGCTGCCCTAGGGGAATGAATTTGGGTACCTGCAGGTGAAGGATTTTGTAAGAAGCGATGTGCTGTCCTTCCCAGGGCTGCCACCTCTGGTGTTGCAAGACCAGCTGTTATCGGAGGACGAGATAGGGGATGGGGAGGGAGGGCACCCCGGGGGAGGATATTAAGTGCAAGTGGGAGGAGGAGCTGGATGGGGAGGTATAGGCTGAGGCGTGGGTGGAGTCCTTGTGGGGAGGGTGAATGCGTCCTCGTTGTGTGCGAGGGTGAGTCTCATCCAGTTTACAGTGATACAAAGGCCCCACGTGATGGCGAGGATGAGCAGGTTCTTTGCGGGGATGGAAGATGGGCAGGGCGGCCCCCGAACCATATCCACATGTTCTTGGCGTGTCCAAGGCTGGGGGTGTTCTGGCAGTGGTTCTCGGACGTGACGTCCTAGGTGCTGGGTGTGGGGGGGTGGTTCCGAGTCTGGAGGTGGCGATATTTGGTCTGTCGGGAAACCCTGGAGTACAGGGGGGCGTGTGAAAGAGAGGCAGATGTATTGTCCTTTGCCTCCCTGATAGCCCGGAGATGGATTTTGTTGGGCTGGAAGGACTCTGAGCCGCCGAGTTGGGGTCTGGGTGAGTGATCTGGCTGAATTCCTGTGGTTAGAAAAGTCTAGTTCGCTCCGCGGGATCGGTAGAGGAGTTCGCCTGGAGCTGGAAACCGTTCATTAATTTCTTCAAGCAAGGTGGTGGCGGGGCGTTAGTGTCAGGGGGGGTTGGAGGGTTGTGGTCGTTTATTGGATTAATGTGGTTGTTTATTGGATTGATGTGTCATTCTTCTGATATTCTGTGTATACATGTGAATAAAAATATATATTTTTTAAAAGTGAAGAGGGTCGGTCGTAGTTTTACAGGAAGATACAGATGGATTGGTCAGATGGGCAGAGCAGTGGCAGATAGTATTTAGCCCTGATAAGTGAAAGGTGATGCACTTTGGAAGAAGAAAACAGAAAAAGAGAGTATATATTGAATGTCAGGACTCTTAAGAAGCTCAGAGGGATAGGTGGATCTCGGGGTACTTGTTCACAGATGCCTGAAGGTGGCAGAGCAGGTGAATAGGGTAGTTAAAGCATATGAGACACTTCCTTTATTAATCCTGTCAAAGAATATAAGAGTAAGGAGGTTATGTTGGAGCTGTATAGACATTGGTTAGCTGAAATACTGTGTGAAGTTCTGATCACCTCACGATAGGAAGGAGCTGATTGCATTGGAAGGGGTCCAGACCAGATTCACCAGGATGTTGCCTGGGACGGAGTGTCTGAACAGGAGAGATGGATAGGCTTGGATTATTTTCTTTAGAGCAGAGAAGGCCAAGGGGTATATAATTGTGATGTATAAGATTGAGGGGTTTGGGCAGGGTAAATAGGAAGCATATGTTCCCCTTGGTTAAGGGGTCAATCACAAGGGGTATAGTTTTACTGTGAGGGGCAGAAGATTCTGAGGGGATTTGAGAAAAGATATTTTCACTCGGAGGGTGGTGCCTGGGAAGGTAGGGGAGGCTGGAAATCTCACAATGTCCATTTGGGTGAGCACTTGAAACACCACCATATTTAAGGATATGGCACAAGTGTTAGTAAATGGGATTAGCGTGAGATTAGTTCGGGCCGGAGAGTGGAGCTGAGTCCCCAAAAGATCAGCCATGATCTCATTGAATGGCGGAGCAGGCTCGAGGGGCCAGATGGCCTATTGCTCCTAGTTCTTATGTTCTTATTAGGAGCAGTTATTGTCGGTGCAGAGTTGATGGGCCGATGGTACTTTTCTGCGCTGTACGACTCGATCTCTAACAATTTTTAAGTGGCACAATTTAGAACACAATTGAATCAGGTCCTAAGAGTCAGGAGCTACAAATTTGCAGCCAGTAATGGGCCATTCAACTCACTCAATCCCTCTTGATATTTAACCTCTACAGAAGCAATATGCTCAGTTTTGGCACCAAACCTCTGAAAATAATGGTATTGGTGGGATAGTAGCACAAATGCATCCTATCATAACAGGACTTTTGAAGGGTTATATTGTGAAGACAGGCTGCATAAACGGAGTATTATAGTCTCTTCAATTTAATATTTTGAGACACTATGTAATTAATGTCTTGACATGCTTCTATTGGAAGATGGGATCAGGCTGGATTACTCATTATTTGCCGGACCCCACAGACGTGTTGGGTCAAATGGCTGCCTCCTGTGTTGTATATTTTATATGTTCCCACAGTGATAAAATAATTCTAAAATGTAGATACAAATAAATAATTACCTTTCGCGAGAAACATTTTCAATTGAAATTTGACACAGCCATTGAGATATTAGAACATGTGATTGAAAACTTGGTCAAAGGTAGATTTTAAGAAGCACCTTAAAGCACGTGACCAGTAAAAGATTTAGGGATGGAATGCCAGTGTTTATGGTCTAGTCAGCTGAAGGCAAGAAAAGCAATCTAATATAAAATAATTTGCATTTACACAGTATCTTTCATATCCTTGGGCTGTCCCAGAACACTTCATTTTCAGCACATTAATTACACTGGCCTTCTGAGTACTTTAGCCAATTTGTTTTTATTTTAGATTTCCAGCATCTGCAGTATTTTTGCTTTTAAATTCTGTAGGCAAAGGTGAGAATCAATTTCCATCCAGAAAAATGATTGGCTAATCTCTCAAAAGGTAGCATCTGTGACAGTACAACATTCCTTCAATAAAACAGGAGAGCATCTATCTAGATTACGTGCTCTCTGACTGGGGTGGGACTTGAACCTGCTACTTCTGACTTGCAACATGAACACAGGCAACTGAGCCGAGTTAGCATTATCAGGCCATCTGTACTCTCTATACTTTTCAAGCTATAAAATGCCATTGTAATTGATTTGTGTCCAAGGTTTACTAACCTCTGGAAACACCTGTTTTTTAACTGAGATGATGGAATGAAAAGCTCATGTTAGAATTTCTCAAAGATGGCAGCAGATTTTGTTTAGGCAGTTAATTAAGGCTAAGAATCCAGGAAATGTCACGGACATTTCTTTTGGTTGGTTTTCTAACTTTTTAAATGAGGGTCTGCTTGGGCAGCATGGTGGCGCAGTGGGTTAGCCCTGTTGCATCACAGCGCTGAGGTCCCAGGTTCAATCTTGGCTCTGGGTCATTGCCCGTGTGGAGTTTGCACATTCTCTCCGTGTTTGCATGGGTTTCGCTCCCACAACCCAAAGATGTGCAGGCTAGGTGGATTGGCCATGCTAAATTGCCCCTTAATTGGAAACAATGAATTGGGTTCTCTAAATTTATATTTAAAAAAAAAAATAAGCGTCTGCTTTGTAGCCCTTCAGGTTCATCTATTAATGTGTCTGCCAGAACCGCTGCTGTATTTATCGAGAACCCCCTGAGGTGGCTTCTGTCATTATTCCCAGGGAGTAGATGCAGTCCAAATATGTGTGGCTCAGCTGCTAGTGAGCTGAGTAAAAGGGAGTAAACATTTGGTTTACAAATTTGTAATAACCCAGAAAGATGTTTTGATTGTCTGATCCATAGCTCTTTTTAAGTACACTTACTTGCATAAACACTTACAGATTTAGTTCTGATTGACTACTGCACTGGCACACACTCTAGGTTTGGTGTACAAAAGTTGAATTGATTTGGTTAAGGTAGCAAAGGGTAAGCAGCACCTGTGGGATTGTAGAGCTTTAAAGAGTCAACACTCAGCAGAGGTGTATGCTAAGATGTAGAGCACAAAGTTTCTTTTTGAATGTATGATCAGGACTTTGAGAACAAATGAAGAATAGAGATGATTAAATAGAATACAATGGCTGCTGAACTACTTTAGCCTTGTAACTGCCAGATCAATGTAGGCGATCTGTTAGGGGATAAATAAATTGGATATGTGTTCAGTAGTTTTCAGGGAAATGGAAGTGATTGGATTTGGCCAGGTTACCATGAAGAATAGATATTAGGACAAGATGCAAGGCGACACAGTGGTTAGCACTGTTGCATTACAGCTCCAGGGGACCTGGTTCAATTCCGGCCTTGGGTGATGTCTTTGTGGAGTTTGCACTTCCTCCACGTGTCTGTGTGGGTTTCCTCCGGGTCCGCCGGTTTCCTCCCACAGTCCAAAGTTGTGCAGGTTAGGTGGATTGGCCATGATAAATTGCCCCTTGGTGTCAAAAGGTTAGGTAGGGTTACAGGCATAGAGTGGAGGTGTGGGCTTAAGTAGGGTGCTCTTTCCAAGAGCCGGTGCAGACTTGATGGGCCGAATGGTCTCCTTCTGCACTGTAGGGATTCTATGAAGGTGGATGATATGGATATGACTTTGTTGCTTTCCGGTGAGGCAGCAAAAAGAATGTCACAATTGATCTGTTTAATTCTCAAAGATCAGAATGATTGCTGCAGTGAAAGATTGCACTATAAGAGTTTAGTGGCCTCTATTCAAAGTAATTAATTTTCAATCTGAACTAATTTCAGTATAATTCTGTGCCAATATGCTGAACCTAATGGCTGTGTTTATATTACCCAGGAAACTCTGAGCCATTGACCTTTGATGAGCCAAAGCAGACTTCAGGACAGGCAGAAACATCAGGAGCGAGAAAGAGAAAAGCCAGCGTTACCTGCTCATTTCAGGCAAAAAGAGCACGTCTCAACAAAATCACAGGTTAGAACAAATGGAAAATGCTGACCGTTCCAGCACAAGTATATTTTAGAGTTTATCCCTCAAGCAAATGCAGGCCTATTTTATTTTTTGGTCAGGTGGATGTCTGCTGTGTGGAAAACCCAACAACATGTTTTGAATTTCCAAAACAAATTGTTGAGAAATTCACCAGAGGCGTTTTGTTTGTCACATTTGAGGTACTGTGTCTCTTCCCCATAGGAACACAGCACATGGACTGCAGTGATTCAAGAAGGCAGTTTCTCAAGAAAGCAGTGCCACTTTCTCAAGAACAGTTGAGGACAATGAATGCTGGCCTAGCCAGCGACATCCACATCTTGTGAATAAATAAAAATAAAGTTAGCTACGTATGAAGAGCTTGGGTGCATGTTGACTGGTCCAATGCTTAGTGCACGGGTAGAGGATTGCTTAGCTAACAGGAGACAGAGAGCAGACATAAATGAGTCATTTTTGAGTTGACCAGGTTTAACGAGGAGTGCCACAGGATCGGTGGTGGGTCCTCAATTATTTATAATCTGTAGCGGTGGTTTGGATGAAGGGTCCAAATGTATAGTGACTAAAATTGCTGATGCTGCAAAGATAGATTGGAGATGAAATTGTGAAAAGGGCATTAGGAGCCCGTAACATAGATAACTGAGTGAGTAAAACATTTGGGAGAAGGAATACAAGTGGGAAAATGTGAACTTGACCACTTTGGTCAGAATAGAAAAGCAGCATATTGTTTTAATGGAGAGAGAGTGCAGAACTTTGTGGTGAAGGGTATCCTGGTACATTAGTAACAAAGTTAGTATGCAGGTACAGCGAGTAATTAGAAAAGCAAATAAAGTGTTGTTGCTTATTGTGAGGGGAATGGGATACAGGAAGTTTTTTGCTCCAGTTATATCGGTTGATGGTGAGACCACATTGAGAGTACTGTGTACAGTTTTGGTCTCCTTATTTAAGAAAGGACATAATTGCATTGGAAAGAGTGCAGAGAATGTTCACACAACTGATTCTGAGAAAGGAGTTTTCCTATGAGGGAAGGTTGGACAGCTTGATCTTGGACCGATTTGAGTTTAGAAGAATGAAAGGATATTTTATCAAAACATATAAAATCCCCAGAGACCTAGACAATGTGGATGATGAAGAAATGTGTCTCCTTTTGGGAAGAGTCCCTTTTGGACTTGAGAGAAAGTTTAAAAATAAGTGATCTCCCATTTAAGATCAATGAGGAGAAATGTTTCTCTTACTTTCTTAATCTGTGGAATTCTCTTCGCCAGAGAGTGGTGGAGCCAGGGCGATTAAATGTTTTTAAGGCTGAGTTAGATCGATTCGTGGCTGACGAGGAACTAAAACGGTTTAAGGAATGGACTGGAAGGAGAGACCATGGGCTGGATTCTCTGTTTCAGCGGCTAAGTGCTGGCTCGAACGAAGAATTTGTGGGTGTTTTACGACTTAAAAATTGGTGCTGACCCCTCACCGATTCCCAGGCCAGTGAGGGGCTAGCAGCGGTGCCGGGTGAAACTCCCGGATCCCGCGCCGATAACTGCCGGAGAATGGCTGGGGCCCCTGGCTGCGCATGCGCATAGCGATGACCTACAGCGCCGTACAACATGGCACCGGCCGTGCACAGACATGACCCACCATCCGCGACCCCACAGGCCATTCCCCTGACCACCCCCACCCCACCAGTGGCACGGATCCCAGGCGTGTGAGGCGGCGCTGGACACAGTCATCACATCAAATCGACGAAGGCTCGAAGGGTCAACTTATAATTCAAATGCAGTATGATGCCTTAATTGCCAGCTGCCAGGCTAATGGTTTAGAATAAATTTACATTTGAAGCAGAAATTTTTATTTGGTAGTCTGCAATGTTTTCAATTTTCAAATGAACATGGAAAATCAGTGGCCGTGCCAATAATGTACAGTAGGATCATTATGAAGCAAAACCACTTCTTTACATTGATGAAGTTGGTCAGGCTTACTTCAGAATTCTGTTGTCTGGGCCGGGATTCTCCCCTACCCGGCGGGGCGGGGTGTCCTGGCGGGATGGAGTGGCGGGAACCGCTCCGGCGTTGGGCAGCCCCAAAAGTGCGGATTTCTCCGCACCTTTAGGGGCCAAGCCCTCAACTTGAGGGACTAGGCCCACGCCGGAGTGGTTGGCGCCCCGCCGGCTGCGTGGAAGGCCTTTGGTGCCACGCCAGCTGGGGCCGAAGGGACTCCGCCAGCCGGCAGAAGTCGTTGCATGTGCGGGAGCATCACCGGCTGCTAACGTCATCCCCGCCCATGCGCAGGGGGGGGTCATTTCTGCGTCGGCCATCGCGGAGGCTGACACGGCCGATGCGGAGGGAAAAGAGTGCCCCCACGGCACAGGCCTGCCCGCGGATCGGTGTGCCCCGATCACTGGCCAGGCCACCGTGGGGGCACACCCCGGGGCCAGATCGCCCCGGCACGCCGCCAGTCCCGCCGGTAAGGGAGGTGGTTTGATTCACGCCAGCGGGACAGGCATTACAGCAGCGGGATTTCGGCCCATCGCGGGCTGGAGAATTACGGGGGGGGGGGGGGGGGGGGGGGGGGACCGCGCGGCACGATTCCCGCCCCTGTCGAATCTTCGGTGCTGGAGAATTCGGCGGGGGCGGGATTCACGCTGCCTCCTGTCCATTTTTCTTTTGTGCATTTTTATCGCTATCTTTCTCTGTTATACTTGGTGTTCCCAATCTATTTATTGTCCTTTTTTTCCTAGCGAAAATATTTATTGTGCATTTTATCCCTGGTCACCTCCTGATTTTGGAGGAGGGAGAAGCTACTCTAGAATTTTCGCTTGGATAAAATCTGGCTCTTGTAGCCAGTTTTTCCACTTGTTCGGTATCAGACACTTGTTAGATTTCAGACCTGAATGTCAAAGATGTAACACCGTCAGGTTTCACTGTTATTCAACATCAAAACCAAGAAAGAAACACTTGGATTCAAATCGCATCTTTCACAACCATGGGGCATCCCAAAGTGCTTTATAATAAATGAAGTCTTTGAAGTGCAGTTATTGTTGTAATGCAGCTAGCCAATTTCTACACACTTTGTAGATAACTGCTACAGCCTGACTATCACGACAGAGTCCATCTTAGCTGCTTGAGGGGTTAGCGGCCTGTTGTCCCATCAATATTGAACCTTATTGAACAGAAAGAGGCCATTCAGTTCATCACGCCTGTACTGACTCTTTGCAAGTGCCAATGAATTACATTTGTTTTCCACGTAAGGTTTTGTAATTATGTTAGGAATGAATCTGCTTCTGCTACCTTTCAGCAAATGCATTTCAGATCAGAATCACCAAAACATAAGAACTTCTTGTTATTTCATCTGTAGACTTTTTGGCAATAATCTTTTTTGATGATTTAATGGGCTATTGAAATTGTTTTAGAAACATAGAAAATAGAAGCAGGAGATGGCCATTCGGCCCTTTGAGCCTGCTCCATAATTCATTATGATCATGGTTGATCATCCAAGTTCAATACCTTGAGCTCACCTTCCATCACCCCACCATCACAGAATCACTAATACTACAGTGCAGAAGAGGCAATTCGTCCAATCGGGTCTGCACCGACGCATGAAAGGCCCTGACCTGCCCACCTAATCCTACTTGCCAGCACTTGGCCCATAGCCTTGAATGTTATGGCGTGCCAAATACTCATCCAGATACTTTTTAAAGGATGTGAGGCATCCTGCCTCTACCACTCCCAGGCATTGCTTTCCAGAACGTCACCACACTGTGGGTAAAAACATTTTTCTTCAAATTTCCCCTAAACCTCCCACATCTCAGTTTGAACTTGTGTCCCCTCGTAACTGACCCTTCCAACTAAGGGGATCAGCTGTCCATGCCCCTCCATAACCGTGTACACCTCAATCACGTCACCCCTCAGTCTTCTCTGTTCCAGAGAAAACAACCCAAGCCTATCCAATCTCTCAATATCACTTAAATGTACCGTCTCCGGTAAAGTTTTGGTAAATCTTCTCTGCACCCCCTCCAGTGCAATCACATCCTTCCTATGCTACCGTGCTGAGGTCACCCCTCGGTCTTCTCTGTTCCAACGAAAACAACCCAAGCCTATCAACCTCCCTTCATAACTCAAATGTTCCATCCCAGGTAACATCCTGGTGAATCTTCTCTGCACCCCCTCCAGTGTAATTACATCCTTCCTATAATGTAGCGACCAGAATTGCACACAGTACTCCAGCTGTGGCCTCACCAATGCTCTATACAGCTCCAACATGACCTCCCTGCTTTTGTAATCTATGTCCCGATTGACAAACGCGAGTGTCCCATATGCCTTTTTCACAACCCTATTAACCTGTGGATCTGTGGACAAACAAGCCAAGGTCCTTTTGTTCTTTGGAACTTCCCAGTGTCAGACCTTTCATGATATACTTTCTTGTTAAATTACTCCTTCCAAAGTGTATCACCTCACACTTCTCAGGATTAAATTCCATCTGCCACTTATCTGCCTATTTGACCATCCCGTCTATATCTTCCTGTAACCCAAGACACTCAACCTCACTGTTAACCACCTGGTCAATCTTTGTGTCATCTGCAAACTTACTGATCACACCACCCACATTATCATCTATGCCATTTATATAAATGACAAACCATAGGGTCCCAGCACGGATCCCTGTGGTACGCCACTAAACCCTGGCTTCCAGACACTAAAGCAGCAGTCTGTGTCACCCTCTTTCTCCTACCGATAAGCCAATTATAAATTCACCATATTAAACCACCCTGTATCCCAAGTGCATTTGTCGCCTTAATAAGTCTCCCATGTGGGACCTTATCAAAGGCTTTGCTGAAATCTATATAAACTACATAAGACGATTAGACATCGGAGCAGAATTAGGCCATTCAGCCCATCAAGTCTGATCCGCCATTCAATCATGGATGATTGGTGGTCTGTATACCCCCCCCAACAAATGTTTTTTGCTGCTTGATGTTTCTGAACTTGACCCAGACATCATTTGTACTAATATATTTCCTCAATATTGTATCAATATCTTCTTTAATCAACAGTGCAACTCCTCCACCTTTTCCTTTGTCTATCCTTCCTAAAAACTGAATAGCCCACAATGTTTCGTTCCCATCCTTGGAGTCATGCCTCCATAATCCCAACTATATCATATCCCTTTACATCTATCTGCACAACTAATTCATCCATTTTATTTTGAATGCTCCGCACATTCAGGTACCTACGTCCTAACTGTTTTATTACAGTATCTTATCTGATACATGTCCTTGATTTCTCTGCCTATCACTTTTCTTATTCTCCTTGCTGTCTTTTTCTCTTGTTCTTGATTCCCCTGCTCTGAATCCTTACAACGGTTCTCATCCCCCTGTCATGTTAGTTTAAACCCTCCCCAACCACTCTAGCAAGTACACCCCCAAGGACATCAGTCCCCGTCCTGCCCGGGGTAACCTAGCCAATTTGTACAGGTCCCACCTCCCCCAAAACCAGGCCCAGCGCCCCAGGAATCTGAAACCCTCTCCCTCGTGCAATGTTTTTGTTTAATTCTTGACTGGAAGTGAGTAAATATGCTGACAGTGGCCTTGTTTCATAAATGAGTACACAAATGGTCTGTTCCGCAGGTCTATTGGCATCAAAAGCTGTGAGTGGAGATGGTTCAGAAATGCTGGAAGATGGTATTGGAAGCCACCATGTGCCTGATCAGGTATGAAACCGTTTTTAAATATAGTTTGGCTAGGTGGAGGACCAAAAGCCTATGAATTTCAGAGTGAATAGTGTTGTATTTTTGGGACTTATTCTTACTCTTGATATCCTAGACTTCTAGTTTTTCGACTACCCACGTATTAAGATAAATCTGTTGCACCCCATGAACATGGGACACTATTCGGTTTATTGTAGCTCGTTGACTTATCTTATGTCTTTCAGTGATCTTTTATTGGTTGTGGAAATGTGTTATAATAACGCCACAGGGTTTAACTGCCAAGACATTTTATTAAACAGGAAAATAAGTTCATATTATCAGGACACATACTTATTTTTGAGTTAGTTATTAAACTTGGCTCTTTATGTTGTAGAAAATGCTGGCTCTTGACTGTTGTACAGAATTATGGCATATGTTGTATTTTTACAGAATAGATAGGTTATTTTCCTTTCACATCATTTAGAAAAAATTACCTGGCTTTTATCTCTTCCAAGCTACAGAGTAGCAAATTTGAAAAAAGACACACTAATAATGTTTTCCAAAAAAGTAACATGAAGCAACTGAATGTAAATACTTACTTTTTAAAGCGCATATTTGAAGCATTTTCAAAAGAGGTTTGCGGTTGATTTGAGTGGCATTCACCCCTCTCACCCAACCGTATGTATCAGTCTCAAACAAGCCAGTTGTTGGAGCGGTTGTGTTCACTTAAGTGTTTGATCTCAATGAGAGAAGCTGGTTTTAACCCTTGTATTGACGGGGAATGAACATGCTGTGAACAAAATAATGAATTTTTGCAACAATGCATTATCTGCGTTTTGGGTTCCCGGGGGAAAAGGGCATTAGAGTTACTTGGCTCGATTAGTTTTATTTTCAGTGCGATGCAAAAAAAAAGGGAGGAAGAAAAGAGTGGGAAGGGAAGACTTGCATTTATGTAACCTCTTTCTCGACCTTCGGTGGCCCGCATTTTCCAGCTGGTGAATGTATCTTTGAAGCATAGTCACTATTGAAATATTGGAATGTAGAGGAGGACTGCATATCTGAGGTTTTGCCTTGTCTGATTATCAGCATTGAAACCCTTCTCCCTATTTTGTCTTAAAATTGTTCAGGTTTGCAATTTAAAATTAAACATAATTTACAGCAAAGAACAAGTTGCCTTCAATTTGGATCTTGCGAGCTGTTTTTCTGAGATCAGTGGAAACTTTTGTTGGAGAAAAGAAGGAAAATAAGAGTATTTTCAGAAATTATACTTTCAGGACAACAACAACTGGTGCTTATATAGTGTAATTAAATGTCCCAGATGCTTCATAGTGTTATAAAGCAAGCTTTGGTGCTGGTTGAGCCCTGATAGGTGAAATTAGAGCTGACAAACAAAAGCTTGGTCGAGGAGGTAGGTTTCAAAGAGCATCTTAAAGGGGACAGGACAGGTCAAGAGACAGGTTTAAGAAGGGAATTCCAGAGCTTACGGTAAGGCACAGGCATCAATGATGAAGCACTTAAAATTGGAGATTTAAGGGTGGAGGAGCTTCTAGAGACGACAAGCCATGGAGGAATTTTAAAACAAAGATGGAGTTGTTGCCTAACCAGGAAATCATTCTAAGTCACTGAGCACAGGACTTGGGCAAGTAAGAACACTGGCAAGAGAGTTTTGGATGACCTCAAATGTACGGATGATAGAATTTGGGAGCCCGGCGAGAAAGGCATTGTAATAATCAAAGAAAATTAAGTGCAGAAGAGGCCCTTCGGCCCATCGAGTCCGCACCGACACATGAAAAACATCTGAGCTACCGAGCTAATCCATTTGCCAGCACTTGACCCATTGCCTTGATTGTTATGACATGCCAAGGGCTCATCCAGATACTTAAAGGATGTGAGGCAACCGGCCTTTACCACCCTCCCAGACAGTGCATTCCAGGCCGTCGCCACCTTCTGGGTAAATCCCTCCCCCCCCCCAAACTCCCACCCCTCACTTTGAACGTGTCCCCTCGTAACTGACCCTTCAACTAAGGGGAACAGCTGCTCCTTATTCACTCTGAGGTTTTCCTCATATCTCTCCTCAACCTCCTGCACCTCACCTTGAACTTTAAAACAAAAATCAACTTAGACTACCCAATTATTTTCTTTTCAATTAAAGGGTAATTTAGCATGGCCAATCCACCTACTGTGCACATCTTTTGGGCTATGGGGAGAATGTGCAAACTGCACACGGGCTGGGTCCTCGGTGCAGTGAAGCAGCAGTGCTAACCACTGCACCACTGTGCTGCCCTCCCTGACCTTGAACTTGTCCCCTTGTGACTGATCCTTCAATTGAAGGGAACAGCTGCTCCCTGTCCATGCCCCTCAAAATCTTGTACACCTCAATCAGGTCTCCCCTCAGTCTTCTCTGCTCCAACAAAAATAACCCAAGCCTATCCAACCTTTTTTCGTTACTTAAATATTTCATCCCAGGCAACATCACTTCTGTACCCCCTTGGGTGCAACACATCGGGTGCAATTACATCCTTCCTATAATGTAGCGACCAGTCTTGCACACAGTACTCCAGCTGTGGCCGTACCAAAGTTCTATGCAACTCCAGCATGACCTCCCTACTTTTGTAATCTATGCCTTAATTGGTAAAGGCATGTGTCCAAAAAGCCTTTTTCACCACCCTATTAACCTGCCATTCCTCCTTCAGAGATCCAAAGATGAACACGCCAAGTTCCCTTTATTCCTCAGAACTTCCCAGTGTCATATCATTTATTGAATACTTCCTTGTCACATTACTTCTAATGTGTATCACCTCTCACTTTTCAGGATTCGATTCCATCTGCCACTTATCTGTCCATTTGAACATCCCATCTATATGTAACCGAGGACACTCAGCCTCACCGTCAACCACCGAGCCAATCTTTGTCACCTGCAAACTTTCTGATCCCACCCCCCACATAGTGATCTATGTCGTTTATATAAATGGCGAATAATAAGGGACCTAGCACAGATCCCTGTGGTACGCCACTGGTCACTCACTTCCAGTCATTAAAGCAGCCGTCTGTCATCACCCTCTGACTATTCCAACTAATCCAATTTTGAATCTACCGTAACAAATGATCCTATATCCCATGTGTATTTGCCTTCTTGACAAGTCTCCCACGTGGGACCTTGTCGAAGGCTTTGCTGAAATAGTCACGGCTTCAGGTAAAAAAGGCATAGATGGGAGTCTCAACAGAAAATTAGCTGAGGCATTGGTTGAGCTAGATGTTACTGTTACTGGGGATATAAATAGGTGTTTTTAATGCTGAGATACAAGGTGAATATATAAGGTGATATATTCAGGGTCACATATGATGCCAGGGTTCAGCCTGAGACAGTTACTGGGAAGAGGGAAGGGTTCAGTAGCTGGGGAATGGAATTTGTAGCGGGACTGTGGACAATAAATTTGGCCTTCCCAATATTTAATTGAGTGGAAATTCTCATCCAGCACAAATGTTGAATAACAGTCTTTTGTGATGATGAAGGAATCAAAGGTTGAGATGTAGATCAAAAAATCTAGAGTGCAGAAGGAAGCCATTCGGCATATCGGGTCTGCACCAGCCCTTGGAAAGAACACCCTACCCAAGCCCACACCTCCACCCTATCACCGTAACCCAGTAACCCACCTAACCATTTTGGACACTAGGAGCAATTTAGCATGGCCAATCCACCTAACCTACACCTTTGGACTTTGGGAGGAAACCGGTGCACCTAGAGGAAACCCACGGTGAGAACGTGCAGACTCCGCTCAGACAGTAGCCCAAGTAGGAATCAAACCCAGGTCCCTGGTGGTGTGAAGCAAAAGTGCTAACCACGGCGAAGATGTATTGCGGCATGGGAGCACAGTGGTTTGCACAGTTGCTTCACAGCACCAGTGTCCCAGGTTCGATTCCAGGCTTGGGTCACTCTCTGTGCGAAGTCGGCACGTTCTCTCCGTGTCTGCGTGGGTTTCCTCCGGGTGCTCTGGTTTTTTCCCACAAGTCCCGAAAGACGATCTTGTTAGGTGAATTGGACATTCTGAATTCTCCCTCCGTGTACACGAACAGTGTGACGACTATGGGATTTTCACAGAGCCTGATTGCAGTGTTAATGGAAGCTTACTTGTGATACTAATAAAGATTATTATTATAATATTTGAATATTGTGTTTCTGTGATGTAACAGAGGGGTCACTATGTGGATGAGAATTAAGAGCTGTAAATAAATGAATAGATTACTGCATCTAATGTATCTCCAGTAGCCATTGTAACAGGAAGCAAAAGGTCTTGTGGTTAACCTGTAGGAATTTGACACTGGAGTAGCCCTTGAGTAAACAATGAAAGAACAACCCTTTATGCCAGAATTTTGTTACGTTTTCTAAAACAGGTTCCAAGGATTTAGTGTTGCTATGAATTTCGTTAAAAATGTGACATGGCAAACTCTACTCAATCCAGCTCTTGGGTAGACCTTATACAAGTCACTGTACCCACCCTTACATTTACTGAATCTCCGGAAGGAAGGTTTTGAATTTTGAACTTTGTGGACAATTATGATAAACTCCATGGTGCCGATCTTACAGCTTACGTAAGAAACCTTGAACAAGGTATGCCTGCATTAGTTGAACTTCCTGTGTGAGACCCTGCACCTGTCCTTCATGACACAAGGTTGCCAGGTGATAGATTTCGTAGTGTCCTTGCAGAAAATTGACTACAAGGTTTTGCTTCGCAAAGTGGAATACTTAAATAGTTGCTAGTACATTAATCATTTGGAGGGAAGCTCTCTGTACATTTACATTTCTGCAGTTTATGAAGTCTGATCATGGAGATCACAGTGTCACAAGTGAGCTGGTTGTAGTTATTGCAGGTCAATCATCTCCTTCCCAGGACATGACAACAGGAGTTCCTCAGGGTAGTGTCCTAGGCCCAACCGCCTTCAGCTGTTTCATTCATCACCTTCGCTCCATCACAAGCCAGAAGTGGGGATGTTCATGGATGATTACGTAACATTCAGCACCATTCACGACGCAAATACTGAAGCAGTCTGTGTCCATATGTAGCAAGACCGGGACAATATTCAGACTTGGGTTGATAAGTGGCAACCTCTCTCTCTCTCTCTCTCTCTCTCTCTCTCTCACTCTCACTCTCACTCTCACTCTCACTCTCACTCTCACTCTCACTCTCACTCTCTCTCTCCCCCCCCAACCAACTCTCACCCAGTGCCATTCATCTGATCCCCGTTTGTGGGGACCAGTGCTGAACTGCACCCGGCTGAGGCCTCCTCGGCGAGGCTGGCAGATGCGTAGTGGCTGTTCGATCCAGCATCAGCTGAGTTATGTGGGCTTCTAAACTCACTTGACTCTGGGGGTGGGGGGGAACCCAGATCGTGACGACTAGTGAGATCTGGTTGCATCTCGCGAGGCGCAACGAGCATCGCGAATCCCGGGAGAAGTGTCTCCTGGGTTCTACCGGTTGATGCCTGCCCTAATTCCGGTGCGATGTGACTGGTAAATCGTGCCCAATGTTATGGAGATGGACAGAGGCAGTTTTGGCAAGGAGAATGTAAAGCTTTGCTCCAGTTCATACAGGGCACTGAATTTGCTCAGAATCCAGTTAGTGTGTGAAGTATTTTAGTGTGAATTCAAAAGTGGATAGGTTTGCTCATTCAGGCTGTGATGTTGGACAGGCTTTAAACAAGTACATTAAGGGAAGATGGGTGAAAGAACAAAAGGAAAGGTCTGTGATAGGGTGGAAGACAAAAAAAAAGTGTAAGGACAAAGGAAATTGTAATGGCACAAGAAACAAAAGATGTGTCTGGAGGAGGTGTGAATGGCAGAATGATGAACAGCTGCTGTCTGAATATAAAAGCAAATCTCCAAAGGAAATGAGAGCAGAGGTTATTTACTAATCAAAAGATTAGGTGCTGTTCATCAGCTTGAACATAAATAAAAACCGAAAATGCTGGAAGAATTCAGCAGGTCTGGCAGCACTTGTGGAGAATGAAACAGTTACCGTTTAGAATCCCGTATGACTGCGAAGTTCTGAAGAAAAATCATACAAACTCGAAACGTGAATCACAGAATAAGGAACTAAGACTCCAATTCTGACCTTTGTTTTGGATCCATCCCTGATTCGAGATATATCCTAGACATTCAACATTCCTCAAACCGCTGTTCTTACTGCACCCGAAAATTCACACTCAATGCCATGTGTTAGCAAAACTGACACTTTCTATCTCAAAGCTCTCCTGCTCTGCAGTTTCATCTCATCTGATCTTTCAACAAAAAAATATTTATTTTGGGTATGAAGTGAGCTTCAGCAACTTGTGTGTCAGTACACCTCCAAATCCTTCCCCCTTCACTTGCCTCTGACCTGATCCCTCTTATTTTAACCTCTTGCCATACGTTTGCAATAACCTCTGATTTTCTGCCCTCTGACCATGACCTTCATCAAAGGACTCAGCTTCATCTCCTTACCTTCACTTCAGTGAATTTCAAGCTCGACATGATGCTGAACTCTCCCTCTATTGCCATCACTTCTGCACCCATTTCTTTGGCAAGGTGTCTACCAGTATACAGGACCCTTTAATGAGTTTTTAATATTCTGTCTCCACCTGAGTGTCTTCCTCTGGTCTCTTCTGCGCTCTCAGATATTTTCATTGCGAACCACCAAAATCACGATGGTGACTCAATTTCTCAGTTTCCCTCACAGCTGTCTCCTTCTAAACTTGCTGCATTCCTTTCTCTAAGATTCTCTTTTGAATCTGCTGATGAGGGTGGTGCTGTTCTGGTGAATTTACATCTGTCTTGTGTAATTGCTTTCGCTAGGGGCTCAATAGCTATTGCGAACGGTAACGGGGATAAATAACGGGCAACCCTGCCTAGTTCCTCGCAGGAGACAGAAATTCTCAGATCTGTAACTGCTTGTAAGAAGTGCTGCCAGAGGACTTGCATCTGTATCCACAAAACATACTTCTCTCCCAAACCAAACTTCTGCAGCAGATAAAATAAATAATAATAATCTTTATTCGTGTCCGTACAGGCAGCGACCCAAGCCAGGAATCGAATCCGGGACCCTCGTGCTGTGAAGCAACTGCTAACCACTGTGCTACCGTGCCGCCCGTAATTTTGTTCTAACCAATCAAAAGTTTTCGCTGCATCTAAGGAGATCATCAACCTATATAACGTCTGCTTTTAATCAACTCGAATGACATTTAATAATCTCCTCACATTGTTACACAAATTTGGTCCTTTATGAGCCCAGTTTGATTGCTCTGGATCATAGGGAGAAATCCTTTTTAGCGCTGCGCCAACACTTTAGACAACAATTTCAAATCTACATTCGGGAATGAGATTAGCTATAGGATGCACATACTTCAGAATTCTTGCCTGGCTTCAGAATTAAGAAAATATTTGCTAATTCGTGGGAAGAGAGGGTTGGCCTATCACGAGAGACTAAATTGTTTTGGTCTGTATTCCTTTGATGTTAGAATACTGAGGGGTTACCTTATTCAAGCATATAAAATCCTTAGGTGGATTCACAAGGTAGATGGTGAGATTTTTTTCACTGGTGAGGGAATCTGAAACAAGGGTACATAGCTACAAGATAAAGCGCCGGTCATTTAAAACTGAGATGAGCAGAAATTTCTTCCCGCAGAGGGTGGTGAATCTCTGGAATTCTCTGTCCTGGAGGGTGGCGGAAGCTGGATCATTAGAAGCATTTCAAGTGGAGGTGGGTAAATATTTGGTAGATCGAGGAATGGAGGGCTGTGGGGAAATGGTACAGAAAAGTAGTTGGGGCGGCACAGTGGTTAATACTGCTGCCTCACAGCTCCAGACACCTGGGTTCAATTCCGGCCTCGGGTGACTGTCTGTGTGGAGTTTGCACTTGCTCCCCGTGTCTGCGTAGGTTTCCTCCGGGTGTTTCGGTTCCTCCCAGAGTCCAAAGATGTGGTGCAGGTTAGGTGGATTGACCATGCTAAATTGCCCCTTAGTAGAGTTACTGGGTTAAGGGGATAGGGTGGAGGCGTGGGCGTAAGTAGGGTGCTCTTTCCAAGGGCCGGTGCAGACTCGGGCGGAATGCCCTCCTGCACTGTTTGATTCTGATTCTATGAAAAGGAGTTGAGACCAGCATAGAACAGCCATGATCATGTTGAATGGTGTAGCAGGCTGGAAGGGCCTGGTGGCATGCTCCTTCTTCTAATTCTTCTGTTGCTTCTCTGAGGTTCTGTGGTTGCATACCTGCTTCATATGGGTGATTTTACATGTACATCAGCAGATCCATTAGCAAGTGCTTAAATTCCTTATAAAATTCACATCCAAAACCAGTGGGCCTAGGACCTTACCAGATTGAAGCTCCTTCAAAGCAAGAGTCACTTGCCCTCTAGAAATTGGATCATTCTGGACCAACCTTTGGTTCTCGGAGGTGTTGGGAGTTTAAGGGAGGAGAAGTGTCAATGCATCCCCAGACTGGCCTGTTTTATATAAATCGGCATTAAAAACCTTTAAATACCTTGATGTTCTCTGTTTTAATCGTTCTCTTTCACTTGGTGTCCATGACAGAAAGTATAGCCCTATGGTGTCACCCTCTTCCTAGTTAGAATAGCCAGAAATCTACTCGGTTTGTTTCCAAATTGCGATAACTTTTGTTTGCTAAACTTTAAACTCTCAGCAGGTTCAGTTAACAAGGAATCCAGCGCTGTTTGAATTGCATTAATTTATTTTAGCCAACGGTTAGGATTACTGCCATAATCCCTCTCTGTTTCAGTCAATTTTACTTCCAACCGACGCTGTCGCTCCAACATTTTGCGTCTTTTCTTGGCCATACATGAAATGACTAGCCCCCTAGCATGAGCCTTACCAGTTTCCCACAGGATTGAGGGGCTTACATCAGAGAGGGAATTGACTGAGTAACGGTGATCACATTCAGTCTTAATGTGCGAGGTAAAAAAAAAACTATCTCCAAACAAAGACACACCAAATCTAGAAAACCTAGGTTCAGGATGGGGGGAGCCGCCTTAAGTTTAGAAATGATAGAAAAACAGATGCATGTTCAGAGATCACAGTACTACCTATGGTGCAGGAAGCCATCAAGTTTAGAATTGTTTTTGGCATGAAGAAAGTGTCAATTCCGCAGGGATCAGTGCTAGGTCCGTTGCTGTTTGTAGTATAGTTTGTAGTATCTATAAATGATTTGGTGGAAATGTAACTGGTCTGATTAGTAAGTTTGCGGACAGCACAAAGGTTGGTGGAATTGCAGACAGCGATGAAGAGGATATAGCAGGATGTAGATCAGTGGAGACTTGGGTGGACAGATGACAGATGGCGTTTAATCCAGACAAAAGTGAGGTAATGCATTTTGGAAGGTCGTATTTACGGGTGGTAAATATACAGTAAATGGCTGAACCCTTGAGAGTATTGACAGGCAGAGGGATCTGGATGTACAGGTCCACAGATCACTGAAAGTAGCAACGTAGATGGAGAAGGTAGTCAAGAATGCATACAACATGCTTTCATCGGCCGGGGCATTGAGTATAAAGCTTAGCAAGTCATGCTGCAGCTGTACAGAACCTTAGTTAGGCCACACTTGGGATATAGTGTTCAATTCTGGTCGTCACACTACCAGAAAGGTGTGGAGGCTTTGGAGAGGGTACAGAAGAGGTTTACCAGGATGTTGCCTGGTATGGAGGGTATTAGCTGTGAGGACAGGTCGGATAAACTCTGTTTGTTCTCACTGCAACGATGAAGGGTGAGGGGTGACCTGATAGAGGTCTACAAAATTATGAAGGGCATGGACAAAGTTGATAGTCAGAAGCTTTTTCCAGGGATTGAAGAGTCAATTACATGGGGACATAGGTTTAAGGTGCGAGGGGCAAAGTTTAGAGGAGATATGCAGGATATGTTTTTGTACACAGAGGTTTGTGGGTGCCTGGAATTCGCTGCCGGAGGACATGGTGGAAGCAGGTACAATAGTGATGTCTAAGGGACATCTTGACAAATACGTGAATAGGATGGGAATAGAGGGATACGGTTCTAGTATAACAGTTCTAGTATAACATTGGTGGGAGCAGAACAGAATCCTTAGGGTATAGTTTTTGCCACACATCTGAATACCCCATCTCTGTGCAAACTGACGCTCGAGCCCTTGCTTGTTGGGTGGGAGGATTTCTGGTTACTGGGAGTTTGCCCACCAAGGGGTTAAATGACCGTTAACGTCCCCACTGATAAAAGGAATTAGCCAACGCTAAATCAGCAAAGTCCATGAAGCCACAAAATCAGGGGAATAATTTGGTGGATATACACATTCGTTATTGAGACAAATTCCCCATATAAAACTCCCTGGACAATCACATCCGTACCCTCCTTGTCCTTCACAGTCCTCCAGTTTGAACGACACATTTTTATTGACTAACACTGCAACATCCTGACTACTGGCCAAGAACGAGTCAAATAACCCCACCCAGCCACTCTTCAGCTTTAAGTGCTCATTGCCATCTAAATAAGTTTCCTGCAACAAAGCTATGTCAACTTTTTCTTTTTTAAGGAAAGAAAAGATCTTTTTTTCTCAACAGGATGATGTATGCGCCGCACATTTCCAAATTTTCAAAGTAGTTACCGCCATTGTTCAGTCCACCAAAGAAAGTATAGGATGAGCTTTTCCCACCCAATTCGGGTGTGCCCCGAAACATATTGCCCCCATTTCCAGTTATGCCAGAGGTATCAGTGACACATTGACATATTTTTCTCAGAAAGTAGACCTGCCTGTACATTGCAAGAACCAGTTAGTGATGTTCTTTCCTCCCAAAATGAAAAAAAAAATAGAAAACATTCACCATGACATTAGTTTTAAGGGGACATTCCTCAACACACCTATAGGGCTACCCCTACAATTTTTCCTTCATTACACCTCAGAGTCATTCTCCTCAAAAAGAGGAGATAAAATGTGCCAGAATAAGGATGAGTACTTAATACTGTTCCCTCATTCTGATCCACCCATTCGGACTTAAACCACTTGTCCACCCTCCGGCAGTGACACTACTCATATTTATCATGATTACGGCAAGGAGATCATAAAGCATAGATTACCATCATGAATGTATGGATAAGAAGAAAAGACAGGTCTAACACACAGCCCTAGTACCATACCATCCAGACAGCGCTCCCCTTAACTAGAAGGAGCATGCTGAGGAGTGTTTTCCATTCAAAATAAATGGAAGTCCTTAAGGTTCTCGAGGATATAACTTTCATTATAGTGCTCGCTTGCTAATGCATCTCAGCTAACATGACAAATAGCATAAGATCAGGCAGGAAATATAATAACAAGGGATAGAGTCTGGAGTGTATAGTGAACTGCAGATTGTTACTCCAGGTTATTGCCTTCCACAGAGTTCATTAAGCATTAGGCAGGTTGTTGAATGTCTTTACAGAGTTGTCAGATGCCACCCTCAGTGTATCAGGATAAAGCAGTCCCAACCGCCTGGAGTCGCATTCTAACTTGATCAAAGCCTCTACACTTATTCCGTTACATTGCAGCTGAGAAATCTTGGAAGAAAGGGAGCTTCACCCCTTCATGCAGCAAGGCCCCACCATGCTTCGCTGTTTCCAATACGCTTTGGTGATCTCTGAAGTTATGAAAATTAATAATTACGGGCTGGGGATGCTGATTGCCCACCCAGGCCACAAAGACTGGATACGATGTGCCCTTTCTAACCAACATGCCCATCTTTCCAGCTTAATAAAGCGTAGCAGCCGGTTCTCAAAATGGAGAGCTTGCCCTCCACTCCTTCTGGTAAACCGACAACCTGGACATTTTCTTCTGGCCTTGGTTGTCCAGATCATCCAGGATCTCTGACAAATTATGTAGTTGGTTTTCCAAGGATTGCAAGTGGGCTTCAACTGAGGAAGTTACATTTTTGACGAGATTCTCCTCCGCTTCAATGAGCCTCTTACTAATATTCTGCAGTTCAATCTCATGAGCACTGATATTCTGAGCCAACGAGCCAAGTTTGTAGTAAATGACTTCAGTAATATTAGCTGTCATCAGCTGTAATACCTTCGAGAGTGACGGATCGAAAGTCTGTTCGAGGATCAAGTCGATGATTTTCTTAGGACTCCTTGGCATTTTGTCGCCAGTGTTTAGCCAAAGATTTCCAGGGACATACTATGGAGTATTAACTCCCAAATTAGGTGTATGTGGGCCATGTAAGCATGATTAATGAAAGGATTAGGATGAGTAGTAGCCAAAGCACATGGAAAGGCTGCTATTCCCACACCTGCATCACATGACACCCCCCACGCCTTGTGTCTCCATTCCTGCTGGTAGGCTATTGAGAAATATTCACTAATTCCCTCAGCTACCTTGACTACGCTCCCTTGCACCCTATTTCCAATGAGGACTGTATTCCAGTCTGGTTTAGGGGCTGGTTTAGCACAGGGCTAAATTGCTGGCTTTGAAAGCAGACCAAGGCAGGCCAGCAGCACGGTTCAATTCCTGTACCAGCCTCCCCGAACAGGCGCCGGAATGTGGCGACTAACAGTAACAGTAAATTTCACAGTAACTTCATTTGAAGCCTACTTGTGACAATAAGTGATTTTCATTTCATTTTTCAGTCTCTCAATTTCTCCATCTCTATTGCTATTGTCCTAAAGATGCAACCTTCCATAGCAACACTTATGTCTTTTTGCCTCAACTGAGAATTTCTTTGCATCGTGGTTGAAGGGCCATTGACCAAGTCCATCCTCCTATAACCTAGAACTACGCTAAATGTTTCACTCATTCTCACTTTCCATTCCAGCCTTCGTGTTCAACAGATCACCATTTGCCACTTCTGTCACCTCCAGTGTGGGGCCAACATCACACATCTTCCCCTCCCCCATCCCATTTAGAAGGGCCCATACCCACCAGAGAATCGTGGTCCACCTCTCAATCAATCCCAGTACTCCTCTTCCCAGGTCAGCTCTCCGTGCACAAGATGAAAATCTGCCCCCTCACCTCTTCTCTCCTCACCATCCATGGCCCCAAACACTGCTTCCAGTGTAAAATTGTGTACGTTGTTCAACTTGGTGCACATATTTGCTGCTCACAATACTGTGTGCTCTACATTGGGGAGATGAAGTGCAGGTGGGTGATCATTTTGTGGAACAATTCCATTTGATATGCAAGCATTATCCTGAACTTCCATGTCATTTTAATTTTCCACTTTGCTCCCACGCTGACCTCTTTACAGCACTGAGCAGACCAGAGCCTCCTGGACTCAACACAGTTCAACAATTTCAAATTGCAATTTATTCCCCCGATTCTCTTTGCAGATTCTGGTTTTCCTCTTCACTTTTTTCTGTTTTTGTTTTGGGATTGCAACTGTTCATCACCCTGCCACCTCCTTTTTTTATTTCTTTACTTGAACTCTACCACTCTCTTCGCACGTTTGTCATGTGGGCTCTTCTCATTCCACCCTAAAATCAGACCTTTTTCCCCCAACTTTAACCTGCTTGAAACCTATTATATTTCTAGCTTTTCCTTCTGATTTAAAAAGTCACAGGCCTGAAACATTTGACACTTTCTCCCTCCACAGCTGCTGTCAGACCTTCTGAGCGCTTCCAATGTTTTCTGTTCTTATAATGGAAGCTATCTTTTTTCAGTAAACACAAAATATATTTTGTGGCTCGGCACAACATCGAGGGCCGAAGGGCCTGTTCTGTGCTGTACTGTTCTATGTTCTATATTGGGAAAACGCTTAATTGCAGAAGACAGAAAAGCCAGCCTTTATATTTATATTTACATTTATATTCTGGCCGTCCCAAAGCACTAAAAAATTATTTTTCATGGGACATGGGCATCGCTGGCTAGGCTAGCATTTTTTATTTTCCATCCCCAGTTGTCCCTGAGAATATGGTTGTGAGCTGCCACCTTGAGTCTCTGCATGCCGTGTGCTGCTTACATACCCACAGTGCTGTAAGGGATGTAGTTCCAAGATTTTGACCCAGTGATGGTGAAGGAACGGCGATTGTAGTTCCATGTCACTTGTGTCTGGGAGGAAAAATTGGAGGTGGTGGTGTTCCTATGCATCTGCTGCCCTTGTCCTTCCAGTGGTATAGGTTGCAGATTTGGAAGGTACTATTGAAGGAGCCTTGGTGAGTCGCTGCATTGCATCTTGTTGATGGTACGCATTGCTGCCACTGTGCATTGCTGGTGGAGGGAGTGGATGTTGAAGGATTGGGTGCCAGTCAAGCGAGCTGCATTGGCCTGGAATGTGTTGAGCTTCTTGAGTGTTCGAGCTGCACTCATCCAGGCAAGTGGAGAATATTCCATGACACTCCTGATGTGTGCCTTGTAGATGATCAACAGGCTTTGGGGAATCAGGAGATGAGTTGGTCTCTGCAAAATTCCCAGTCTCTTTACTGGCAATCGAGTACTCTTTGAACTGTAATTATTGGTGTAGTGTAGGAAACATTGTAGCCAATTTGCACAACACAATTCCTCAAGCAACAATGATTATGACCAAATAATCTCTTAATGATGCTAGTTGAGGAATGAATATCAGTCAGGAAACTGTGGAAAACCTATCCATCTGCATGTCATTGAATCTTTTACGTACACTTGAATGGAAAGGCAGGGCCTTGATTTTAATGCCTCAATGACCCACTCCCTCATTTCATATTCGGTGTGTCATCCATCATTGGCAGATGTCAGAATATTTGTCTGTCTTTCCCATCATTAGCATACTTAAATCAGGCTTCTATAATGCAATTGTGAATTCTACAAAAAATTAACAACAGTTGAACTGTTTAGGGGAACCCTACAGTGAAACCAAGACTAGATTCAGTGGCACTTTATTCCTGTATTCAAAGGCGAAATGGGGAGATCTGAATAAAGGTTTGTTGTGCACAGCTGCTTTCCTGCTCCACTCTGGGAAAATTGTTTGGGGTTAGAGAACTTGTTGTTAGAGACTTACGTCTATAGTGTGGAAGTGTTTCACACACAGCATTACGATGAGTGATGCCATTGCTGCTTCAGGTTGGACTTTGCGTGAGCAAGAGAATGAGAACAACACGGGCATGCCGTAGAGGGAGTTGCAGGTGGAAAACAGAGAAGGGAGCCATGTGATGTACAAAGAAATGTCGCAAGAGGCACCATCCTAATGATTTACACAGAGGCTCAGTTTCTTTGACCTCGTAAAGGACAAGTGCTTCCAAGAGTTGCAGTTGTCACGCCTGGTGGTCAAACATTGACCGAAAGTGACCCATCTACTGGGCCTGTTGGCCATGCATTACCAGTGGTCATGAGAGCCAATTTCAATTCAATTTATTCTCCTCTGATCCTTTCCTGGGCTCTATCAGTGACATAGCAACGGTCTCATAGTCAACTGTAAAATGCATTAGGTAGGTATCTGATTATTTTTCATAGCTGGGGGTTATGTAAACTTTCCTGATGATGACGTTAGCTAGAATGAGCTGGCTACCTACAGGTGCAAGGTGCCATCAGCCGCATGCATGTGGTAACCAGAGAATTTCAAGTCAGTGTATATTTAGCATGGCCAATCCAAATCAATATATTTCATACTGTCAAAGTTGAGCTTGTGTGCAAAAGACTGTTCAGTCAGATACCCTGAAAGTAGCCATGCTTTTCTATCGCAGCAGCCCAACATCCCTCACGTGTGCTCAGATGTGGAATCAGGCTTAAACAGTGGCTGTTCTTTAGCAAATCTTCAAATCTTGCTCATGGTACCTCTGAGGAACCCTGCAGATATATGCTGGGAGTGCTACAATGCGAGCCATGTAACTAGATGTATCAGCAAGCAAACCATTGGCATACCCAAGTTGCTCTTCAGGTACATGGACAAGTCTGGAGGCATACTTCATATGATATACTTTATAATAATCTTTATTGTCACAAGTAGGCTTGCATTTACTGCAAAAAGCTCCTAGTCACCACATTCCGGCACCTGATCGGGTAAATAGAGGGAGAATTCAGAATGTCCAATTCACCTAACAGGTACATCTTTTGAGACTTGTGGTAGGAAACTGGAGCATCCGGAGGAAACCCATGCAGACACTGGGAGAACATGCAGACTCCGCACAGACAGTGACCTAAGCTGGGACCCTGGAGCTGTGAAGCCATAGTGCTAACCACTATGGTACTGTGCTGCCCACCAGAAACAAACCATTCAGTTCAACCAGTCCATGCTGTGTTTATGCTTTACTTGAGCTTCCCCCTGTCTTTCCTCATTACAACCCCCTCTACCCTTCCCTCCCATGCTTGTCTAGTTCCCCCTCAAATGCAATGGTTTTTCGCTTCAAACACTCCACGTGGCACTGAGTTCCAGATTGTTATCAATCTTTGGTGGAGAATTTTCCTTTTGATTCCTTGGTGACTGTCTTATATTGATGGCCTCCAGTTATGTTCTCCCGTACAAGAGGAACCATTTTGTATACACTTATCAAAATCTTTTAGAATTTTAGAAGACCGCTGTTAAGTAACCTCTTAGCTGTCTTTTCCCACAAGAGAAGAGACTGAGCCTAATGAACCTTTCCAATGTGTAGTCCAGATTTTTCTGGTACCTCCTTTTGAATCATTTCTCTCCAGGACCTCTACATCTTCCTTATGATATGTTGACCAGAACTTCACACAGTAAATGGGCGATACTGTGATACTGCTGCCTCACAGTGCCAGAGACTCTGGATTCAATTCCGTCCTTGGCTGACTATCTGTGTGGAGTTTGCGCATTCTGCAAGTGACTGTGTGGATTTCCTTTGTGTGTTCCAGTTTCCACCCACAGTCCAAAGATGTTCAGGTTAGATGGATTGGCCATGTTAAATTGCCCTATTAATGTCCAAACATTTGCAGGTTAGGTGGAGTTATGGGGTTACAAGGATAGGGCGATGCAGTGGGCCTAGGTAGGAAGCTCTTTCAGAGGGTCGATGCAGACTCAATGGGCCAAATGGCTTCTTTCTGCACTGTAGGGAATATATGGATTCTACATGTGGTCCAACCATAGTTCAATACAGGTTCCGCATAACTTACCTATTTTTAAATTCTATCCCTCTGGAAACCAACCCTTGTGCTTGGTTTGCTTTTTATGCTCTTGCTAATCAGTAGCTCAACGTTTAGTTACCCAGCCTACACTTGCAATGTCTGACTTATGTGAGACCTCCTTATTCGTCCTACCAATATGTACCACCTCTCTTTTATCTGTGTTGAACTTCATTTACCAATTATTTTCCCTTTCTGCAGGTTTATTAATGCCCTCCTGTAACTTGCTGCAGTCTTCCACCATAATAATTATCCTTCACACACCACCCCTCCCATCCCCCCAATTTAGTGTCCTCCAAATTTAGAAATTGTTTTGATTCCAAAGGTCAAATTAATGATGTAACTCGTGAAGAGCAGTGATTCCAGCATTGATACTTGTTGAACAACACTTCCCATCTTCTGCCATTCTGAATACCTATTATCCTTTGCTCCCAATGTCTGCTTTCCATCCTGAAGCCAACTAGCAATCCATTCTGCCATGTCTCATGACTCCAAATTATCTAACCTTATTCATTAGCCTCTGATGAGATATCTTATCAAACACCTTGTGAAAATTCAGATAAATTAGATCATACTGCATTGCCACTGTCTAGTCTCTATGTGCATCTTTAAAAAGGTTCACCAAGGCTGGTGAGGCAAGATTTTCCCTTTTGAAATCCATGCTGACTATTCATTAATAGATCTCATTTCTAGATGTTCTTCTATTCTCCCCTTAAGTAAGGATCCCATTGTTTTTCCTATCATTGATTAAATTGACTGGTCTGTAATTCCATAAACATATTCTGCCCCTTAAATATAGGAATTACATTAACTATCTGCCAGATGTTTGGCACTATACCTTTTTTCTGACAGGTTATTCAATATGAGTAGTTGTGCCTCTGCTGTCTCTTGGCTAGATTCATTAAAAAAAAACATTGATGCAGCTCATCAGGACCAGGGACTTTTGTCGTTTTGAAGTCATTCTTATTGAACACATCCTCTTTTTTTTGTTAATTTAAATGCAATTACCTCATTTCTCACCTCATTCAATGCCATGTTTAATTTTCATGCTTAAAAAGGAATATATGGTACACCATTGGCCGTTTCCTTGAAACTGGATTATTTTTGTTGATTTCTGCTTGTGTGTTCCTATTTTTACATTCTGTCATGTGCTGATGAGACTTGCAAGACATTTAAGAATTGGCAAGATGTGTGCATGAATGGGTGTAATTGCAGGTGTAACATTCTGATTTTTGCCCTCTGAATTTCCACCCCACTGTGCCTTTGCTTTGTGATTCCTAATTGGGCAAGATTAGAGATGAAGTTTTCCACAATTTCCTTTGCCATTTCAAGTAAGGACTTTTGCAGAGATCGGGTAACCTGCCACAATGAATTTCTGCACATAGGCAACATCAATGTAAGAATATACCAAAAGAGGGCAACTTTGCTGAAATGCAATTGAATCAGAATTGAAATAGAAATAGAAAATCGCTTATTGCCACGAGTAGGCTTCAATGAAGTTACTGTGAAAAGTCCCTAGTCGCCACATTCCGGCGCCTGTCCGGGGAGGCTGGTACGGATATCAAACCGTGCTGCTGGCCTGCTTGGTCTGCTTTAAAAGCCAGCGATTTAGCCTAGTGAGCTAAACCAGCCCAATTGCATTGGCTGTTTTCTTTTTTAAAAAATAAATAAATTTAGAGTACCCAATTATTTTTTTCCAATTAAGGGGCAATTTAGCATGACCAGTCCATCTACCCTGCACATCTTTTTAGGTTGTGCAGGTGAGACCCAAGCAAACACTGGGAGAATGTGTAAACTCCATACAGTGACCCGGGGCCGAGATTGAACCTGGGTCCTCGGTGCCATGAGGTAGCAGTGCTAACCACTGTGCCACTGTGCTGCCCCTTCTATTCAGAATTTTTCTTTATTGCCATGAGGCAGCATGGGCAGGAACAAAAGGCAGCCATTGATGGAACTTTGAAATGGGGAACATGCTGGATCATTGAGGTTCACAAACAAGTTTGGGACGGCTTGGAAATGCCCAATCCAGATTTGCTGACTACTTTGCCATAAGCTAGGAGACGACTGATGACATTGATGAGATTGTAAAACTCTTCTTTACAAAGAGTTGCACTTGTTTAAAAGAAACATGACATTATCCACCTTCAGTGTATTTCTACCAGTTTGAAGAGAGCTTTTTGTTGGCTGTTGATTGGGCAGTCATATCACAAACCTAAGTTACATAAGTGAAGGGAAAAAAAATTGCTGAAGGAAAGCAGTGTTCATTCCAATATTGGTACTTTTGAAACTTTGTCAATTTCTTTGTTTGCACTACCTGTCCTTAGTTAAGTAGAACATTATGTAACTGAAGAAAATAATGAGATTTTACAAGACATTTTCAGCATTTCCCCAACTGAATACTTCACCAATGTAGTATGAATGCAGAGTAAAAGAAGCAATGTCATGGGTTCTTTTCATTGCTCAGTATTATGTCTAACTTGGAGAACCTCTTTGCTTTATTAAAAAACAATCTGGCATTTTTGAAACTTGACCAGATAATTATTGAGCTTAGGGACCAGCTGAATTTGGGATATTCCCAATCAGAGTTTATCTTAACAGACAAATATATCTTGTTAACAAAATCTGCTGTTACACTGGTGCCAGTTTATATCTGTTGTTAGATATTGCCTGCTTTATCCTCCCCTCTAGTCAGGGACAATAAAGCCGTGTTCGATGATGTCCAGTGGTTTGGACATTGACGTTGGTGAGAAGTTAGCTGGCATTCACAATGGAGATGCACTTTTTAAAGTTTGGTTCTCAAATCATAAATCATTGGAATGAAACAGCACAGAATTGGCTATTCATCTCATTTGTACCTATGTTGACTAGTAGATCTGGCCAATTAGAATCATAGAATTTACAGTGCAGAAGGAGGTCATTCTGACCCAAGCTGGGAATCTAACCTGGGACCCTGGAGATGTGAAGCAGCAGTGCTAACCACTGTGCTACCATGCTGCCCACTTAAACTTACTGCCTCATTCATTAGCCTTGTCTGCTCTGGCTCATCTTGTAACACTTTTGTCTCTTAGTCACAAAGTTGAGGGTTAAAGGCTGACTCCAGTACAATATTGATGGAGTGTTGCATTGTCAGAGGTGTTGCCTTGAAACAAGGCCACATCTCTCTCTCTCTCTCTCTCTTCCACCACCACCACACACCCCCCCCCCCCCCACCCCCTCCCATGGTGAAGTATTCAGTTGGGGAAATGCTGAAAATGTCCAGTAAAATCAAATTATTTTCTTCAGTTACATAATGTTCTACTTAACTAAGGACAGGTAGTGCAAACAAAGAAATTGACAAAGTTTCAAAGTACCAATATTGGAATGAACACTGCTTTCGTTCAGCAATTTTTTAATTACCCTCTGCAATGCACTAATCAGCCACTCCTTTTAAGTAAGAAGTCTTACAACACCAGGTTAAAGTCCAACATGTTTGTTTCAAGCACTAGCTTTTAGAGCACTGCTCCTTCCTCAGGTGAATGAAGAGGTATGTTCCCCAGACGCTGCGACAACGAATGAACGGACCTCATGTGACAACCACCAGGCAGGAATGTTCCCTTCCAGCCGGGGAACACTTCAGCAGTCAAGGGCATTCAGCCTCTGATCTCCGGGTAAGCGTTCTCCAAGGCGGCCTTCAGGACGCGCGACAACGCAGAATCGCTGAGCAGAAACTTATAGCCAAGTTCCGCACACATGAGTGCGGCCTAAACCGGGACCTGGGATTCATGTCGCATGATATTCATCCCCCACCATCTGGCCTGGGCTTGCGAAATCCAACCAACTGTCCTGGCTTGAGACAATTCACACATCTTTAACCTAGGGTTACCACTATCTTTGGATCTGTAAAGATTTAATTACCTGCAAATGATCGCATTCTAAGCATCATCTGGCATCTTTGAATTTGTCTATATATATGATTCTGGAACATACCTCTTCATTCACCTGAGCAAGGAGCAGTGCTCCGACAGCTAGTGTTTGAAACAAACATGTTGGACGTTAACCTGGTGTTGTAAGACTTCTTACTGTGCTCACCCCAGTCCAGTGCCGGCACCTCCACATCATCACTCCTTTTAAGGGCATCTATCTAAACATAATGCTGGCTAATCTTGCAATTGAGAGCCCTCCATCAGGATCAGGTCCTTCCTGAAATAGTAATCAGTCTTTCCTTGCACATGCTGAGTGAACTTGGCTAAATAAATTTTATTTGAAAAAAATAGCACTCTTTGTTTCTTACATAGTTTAATACCTGGGTAACTGGCGCATCAAACAGTCATTATTTTGTGCTGATTAGCAGATTTATAGTTTGAATAGGGTCTTCAAAATTAATTTTCAAATGAATGTGATACCCTTTGAATATTCACGCGTCAGGGCATATAACATTGATATCTAAACATGAAAACTTCTGTTGAATGGGGCAAAAGAACCCAATCTGCTTCATTAAGGAAAATGGGATGCATTGGCCTAAAGCTTGATCAAAGTTGTGGGCTTTAAGGAAGGTTTTAAAGGGAGGGAGGAGAGGCACAAGGTGGTTAAGGCAGCATAGGGCCTAGCAAACAAAAACAAGTCTATCATTGGTAGATAGTGTGAGAGGACAGAATTTAGGGCGGTGGATAGCTGGAAGAGGTTACAATTATAGTTCGGGGTGGGTCCACCAAAGGGTTTAAGCACAAGAATGGAAGTTTACATTTGAAACATTGGTAAGTTCAGAGGATAAAGATATAGGTCAGCAAGAACAAGGGTGATTGAACACGGTTTGTTGTTAAGGGTGAGAATGACAGAGCCTTGCATTGTGCGATAATAGATGGGAGACTGGCCAGAGGAGTTATCAACCTGGCACATGACAAGAGGGTGACAGCCTAAAATGCACCCCATTTTCCTTAATGAAGCAGATTGGGTTCTTTTGCCACATTCAACAGAAGTTTTCATGTTTAGATATCAATGTTATATGCCCTGACGTGTGAATATTCAAAGGGTATCACATTCATAGACAGACAAGGTTACACAGGTTAAAGTGGACCTTTTTTAATGGAAAGACTTTTGGGTCTGAAGCTCAGCTTCAGGTTAAAGCACACCAAGGTGTAAGCAGTTGCAATCAGTAGCTAGGGAGGACCATGGTGTCGGTGACGAGAGTTTGGAGAGAAAGGAGTAGATGAGTGATCGACCTGAGTGACACATACCTATGTGCAGCAGTCTGGTTCATCCTCGTAGACATTTTAGATTTTAATCAGGTAATGCTGCTTGCAATTTGGTGTTCGTCAAATTGCCAAAAGATTAACTTTTTTTAGTGTTTTCATGAGCAAAACCTTAGTCCTGTTTTAGCCCTAACAAAGTTGGGTGAGACTTTGGAAATGGCAAATCAAATCTTGCATATATGATTCTTGAATACTGCTGGAAAAAGGACGTTGCCAAGATTTTTGTCTTGCACTCATCCAGACAAATGTAAGAATGCCAATTTCAAACAATCAAAACAATTTATACTATTAGAAGAAAAGGGGTTCTGATTGATTGGCAAGTCTACTTTGGTCGAGATGTTGTCATGGAGAAAGTAACTGGCAATTAAAAGCTCCCTTTGATTGAGTAGTTAAAAAAAGGCATGGAGCTTGAGCATATTCCTCTTGTTTTCAACGAATGTGTCGCCGCATATGAATATGTCACTTTTCGCGAGCGTAAATGAGCCACGTTACAAGCTTGACTGGGTTGTTAGTGTCGCTATTAGCACATTCGGGATTGTTCAGAAAGTGTTGCCCAGTTGCGGAATTGCATCTAACAGTAGCCATTTTGTTCTGGGTTTTGAAAGCATGGGCTAGTTGAGTATGGTCTGTTCTCTGACTATTCCAAACAGCCGGAAGAGCATGTTATTTAATTTGGTCAGCCAATCTTATGAGAATTAGAGCCAACGTATCTGGCATTGTACCGTATTCTATTTTATCCTATTAATATTGAAATTCAATGATTCTCTGTGTGCATCTTGCATTATTTAAAGAAAAATGTGAGGCATCAATGGTTATAAGTAAGAGGTCAGAATAGAAAGGAAACTGAAGAGAAGTACAGTTTAATTTACCTAATTTATAAAGGCATCATCAGGCTGAGCACATTCATGCAGAATAGAGTTTTATGATTGATCTCTCGAGCAATCCTAGTCAGAAAATGGAGTGCTGTGATAGACCTTAATGACACTCAACTCTGAGAGGGGAGAGAAATAGCCAGGATTCCTGGTCCCGATCACCAGTGACACACGTGGAATATTGACAGCAACCAAATCAGGTGGAGGGTGAGAGATCCATCATGAGCAAATATTCTGCCAAAGCACTGTGTCTAGGTTTGCACTAGAAGAATTTCTACTTGTTTGGCCCACTAAACTACCAGTTTCAATGTATTTATTAGCCAGAAGTTTAAGAGGTAGGAGAAAATTGGAGAAAAATATAGTCTAGGACAGGTAATGATGGCCTGACTGCCCTAAATACAATTATTCAGATTACTTTACCTTCTGGATCAAAAGGCATTCACTTGTCAAGATTAAAATAAATATGTTTAAGATTGGTACCAAGAAGGCTCCCAGTCATTCGGAAACATAAATGGTGCTTTACAGCCAGTCCAATCTGCAATTCTATCTTCTGCGGTATAAAGAGAGTTTTTTTATGCATAACCCTAACTCTGATACAAGAGTGCTTCTTGAGGTGATGTTGATTTAACCCATATATAACTTTACCAGTGAGGGTTCAGTGTTAATACTGGTGTAAGAAGTGTGGAAGTGGACATTGTATAACCTGTAAGGAAAGATATTATATTGCATTATCATATGGCTAAATTGTGTTTAACTTGATTTTATTTTTTGGTGTAAAAATGGCACTATAACTCAGGGCATTAATAATCGTAATTGTTGTTCAAAGTAGATTATCACATAATTAATTGTTGGCCTATAATTTTATCCAGCTGTCACCCACTTATACCACTGACCAGCTGAAGACTGAAGTGAGCAGCGGCGACTCATGTCCTCTGAATCAAAAAAGTGATCCATTCTCTTCATCTCCACCTTCAACGAAATTCCGAACACGGAAAACAAAGCCTGAGGAGCCATCCGGGAATATAAAGGCTTCAGACCCTGCTCCTACCCCAACTGTACCTCAGGGCAAGGAGTTGCACAATATAGAATTTCCTCAGACATTACCCCCACCTCCACCTTCAGATATCCCTCAGACTGGTTAGTGCGTTGCTTAGTGAGTCTTGCCTAGAGGGGTTTTAAAGCAAAAAGCTACTTAGCTTCTAGTCGTGGCTGTTAATTGTGTTGAAAGAATTATGAAGATTTTGTTGTTTTTCTTTGAAAACCACATGTAAACTGGTATTTTCAGGTATGTCAGCATGTTTAGTTATGTAAAGCTTTTCCTTTTAAAATTTTTCGGTAATTTTAATAAGTGATGTGATGCATGCAAGTTCCTCCACTTTACTGCTCATGGGTTAGGCTGCACCATAGATGCTGAGATCATGGTTCCTACTAAGGTAAAAAAAAAATGCATTCAACTTTTAAACGCGCACAGCTGATGGAAATAGAAGCCTGACCTTAATTCCAAGAATTTGTCCATATTTGCTCATGAAGGAAACTGGTCAGATTTCTTAACTCTTGACTTTGTATCACCCTCAACATGGGCCTCTTTTTAAAAAAAAAAAAAGAAGTTCCAACTAAAATTAATTTCCTTTGGTCATAGTTGGCTTGGCACAACCAGCTTATCAGCTGTCCCAACTTATTTTTAAAAAATGAGTTCCATTTTAAAAACAATCTGGGTTGAAAGGGGTACAAAACAACTGTTTCTATCACTGAATTGTGTCGTACTATCAAAAGCTGATATTAAAATAGGCTACCACGACAAAGCAACCAAAGCCATTTAAGAAAAAGAAGGCTAATTGAGCATCTCTTCTTCCCAAAGGCCCTTTCCAGCCCAGCAGTCCATCCACTTGGTTAGAAAATTCCCAACGTAGGAGACGCTCTGCACGATTAGCAAATGCTGCAGGGATTGATGGTCCCACTGACCAAGAGTATTTACCTTCTCCATCCAGTGATATGACAGGACAGTCGGGCAATTCCAATAATCTGACAGACAGCAACACACCAGAGGGTGAGAATAAAACTAACTACCTAATAGGTGAACATCTGAGTTCCACTGGGTATGGTATTTATCCAGCGGGGATTTCTCTAAACCAAATAATAGTGCACAGGATGAGCAGGATGCACATGCGTTACTCAATCAAACCCGTTCTATTTTGGATAAATATTGTATAATTTGGAACTTTGACATACATTCTGCTTATGCTGCGGTTCCTGTTCTGAGAGAAAATTTACCTTTTAAAATTTTATATCTTGAATATATATTTTTTTAATGAAATGGCAGAGAGGGGAGGAGGAGTGTATCAGTTTCTTGAGAAGGGGCTCGAGTTGATGCTGACGCGTATGTGGCCTCAGTTTGGCTGTAACGTTTTGTTGAGCAAAACTAGTGCTCAGTGGCATAGCTGCATGAGCTGCAGCTCTGAGTGGAAGTGTTCTCCAGTGTCGTCTTGACACTTTCACAAGGGATCATTGGGAGCTCTTGACTGTTTATTTAAAATAGTCTTGTTGTGGTTTGACCATTTGTGATCGAGAAGCACCGGTGATTTAAAAAAAAATAGAAATTTCGGCAGTGGGTCAAACAGACCCAAATCGTTGAATTTGGAAGTTTGTAATTGGCTGTAGTCCAAGCAGTGAGCAGATGGAAGTCTCTGGCTTATGCTGTGTACTTGTTAGCATGTCCAAAGTAGGAAAATGAAGAAGAGAGCACATCTCTACCTTGCTATTTTTATAGATATTTTGGATGGATGTTTTCTCGCTAATTAGGAAAGAGCGGCTGAACAAAGTCTTTACCAAAAAATGTAGACTCTAAAGGGATGGAGCAGAGTAGGTGTTAATTTGATCCAGGAACAGCACCTGCATAATCTTAGAACTAGCTTAAATACTAACGTTATTTTCATCAGTCAGCGTTTTCAGCTGTTTGTTAACCCAATTAAAAGTCATATTGTAACTAACTTGGTGAATATTTTTCTTCTTCTTGCTATACTTTCTCTCTTCCCTCTCCCAAAGAAACAATCACACCATGTAATTAATGACTTTCAGCACTGAAAACCGAACAGCTGACAGACAATAGTAGGATGGCTCGTAGTGAGCTGGAAGAATACTTGCCCAAATCAAGAGGTTCAGATTACATGAATCAGGCTTGCCTTTTTAAATTATTGCTACCCAAAACTGCTTATAATGGAGTTTTCCATTTGTGTTTATGCATTTTTAATTAAGTCCCTGTGATTTATTTTTTAAGCTTTAATTTTTCTCCTTCTTCCCTTTAGGTTTTTCAGCTCCTGTGCCTAGCATTATTTCTAAGTTTTGAGAGGGTAGACAGGTGACCTACAGAGACCTGTCATTGCTGCTCTTGATACTGAAATGCATAGCTTGACTTGGACAATGGATTTGTTTGAAAATTCTGTTTCTTTTTCCCATACCTCCCACCTCCTCACTTCCTTTTAGACTGAAATCATGCACTCAACCACTGTGACGTTTTTAGTTGACTGATTATTTTAGGCTAAATAGAACATGAAATGGGTAGAGAGAGGGAGGATAAGAGAATAAGATGAACTTTGATGAAAAGATTATTTGCAACCAAAGGCTTTTTTTTCTTCTCTTTGAGGGGATTAAAGATGAGTTGTTTTCCTTTTTTGAAAAAAACCGTAAAATTCCTAGTACGAACCCTGATCTGAAGCCTACGATTGGTGTTACTGCCTTGTAACTCACTCAATGCCATTGGTGCTTACTTGAATTGAATGTACTCTTCTGATGTTGTTGAGCAATGTTATAGTCGTGCCATTTGATGTCGGTGCGTGAAGGCTATAAGTCGCATGATGTCTTTGACGTCAAGTCAATGTAAGCTATTGATCATATTAGTGGCAGAAGAGGAGGTTGTTTTGTCAAGGAACTTATTCAATGTGTTGTACATCTTTTTTAAAGCAATTTTTAAAAAATCCGTCACGAGGTAGTGTTACGATTCGCTGAAAGAAAACCGCTGGATATGTGCATCGGGACCAAGTGTGTGCAGTAGTGCAGGGAGCTTTGTTGCCAAGTACACTACCTCATGAAGAATTTTTACAAAACTTTAATTACTTATTCTGCTATACTTTTTTGTAAAAGAGGAAAATACTGTCTTGCGAAACAAAGGAAAAAAAATAAAAGTTATGACAATGTTGGATTGCAGAACCCTTGCTGTTTGTCTTTTTTTTGTTAGTTTAAAAACTTGAGGTTTGATATTTAAACGGTTACAACACAAAAGTATATCACATGTTCAAAGGTTCAAATGCCTAAATTTCTAACAAAAAGAGTGGGATGTAATACTGGCAGTCACAAGGATGGCTTCAACATCAGGGTTCTTAGCCTCTAAAATGGCTGCTGCCCCACTCTGACTTATTTTTGCCCCTCTGTCTTAGACGTTTTGTCATAGTGAGTGTAGCGGCAGAGCAGTTGGGAGTTAAAATTGATTAGTCAAATTAAAATAGTTTTTGCAGGTGGGGGGAGCTTTGGCGTTATGGGAATAGCAGCCATGTTTAGGAGGAGAATATAGGAATGACGAGTGACAACCCTCACCAACCCCTTACCCCGTCCCCCACACACTTGCTGTTCCAAAAAAAGTACTGTGGTTTTCACATTCTATAAGCACTTTTACCCTGACAAATATATTTAAAATACATGGAATGACGTAGTGGAACTTTCTAAAAGTGCATTCCTGCTGTTAAAACCTCTTCCAGCAGTTGGTGCCATCAAAGCCCAGGTCTAATGTAGCAATATTTTAAAACTTTCTTTCTGACTCATGACTGAAGATCACACAGAACGCTGCATTCTCAGTGGCAACTTGGAAGTTAGCAATGGAACGTAAGAACTCCATGATTAAACTCTACTGGAAAAGTTCATGAGAAATAAATATTGGATTTTTCAAAATTTTTAAAGATTCCTTTTGTAATTTATAGCATCAATCAAGCCACCTCAAGTGTGAAGATATCCTGGTGCACATTCCTTACATCTGTTGTTACTTTCCAGCACTGATTGAAGCTTACTTTTGCGATCAACTATGTGAGACTTTTAAAGGACTGGTAAAGCTCGCTCATTTTACAGGAACCTTTTTCTCTTGCCGTAGTAGCGGAAACACAAATCAAACACAGTCGTCCACTCAAAGTGGGGATGGTATACGAGCTCTGCATATTCATGGCCAACACTATGATTGTTGAGATAACGGTGGTAGTTTGACCAAAAGTCTGTGGAATCTCTTAGTCACAAAAAAGTTAAAGATTTTCTCCAGCCTTAAATTCATTTTGCAATATCCATATGCATGCTTTCTTTCTAAAACTTAGTCTGACTGTGGTGTGGGCGGTGTTTCTGATAGATTTCTGATTCTGAAACCAGGTGATTTCCACGTTTTTTGGTATGTGACTAGAAGCTTTAGTTGAACAAATGACAGGAACTGCAGCATTAACAGGGTTTTTTTTCTTCAGTTGTAAAGTTACAGAAACATTCCCAACTGTTGAATTTAATACAGGGTGCTAAAGTTGGAATTTTTATTTCTCTTAATTACTTTAAGATTCAAATGAATGTCATAATTTATTAAGATTGAACTATATCTCAAAGGAAAATCCTGATAATTGGAAATGCCTGTTTTTTATTTTGCTTAAAATGTCTTCAGTTGATACTATAATGCACTGATATTTTTGTTAAAATTCAGAAACCTGGGTGAAGGACCAAGGCCCACTATGCAAGACAACACTGTTGAAGTCAGGGAAATTAAATACAGGTAGTAGTGTTTAGAAGATTTGAAACTAGGCTTTTAGTTGAGAAGGAAAGGGCGAGTGAAGTCCTATGCAACGATGAACAGAGGTGGTGTACCAGAGGAAGAACATTGAAGGGAAATTCAGAGAAACAATCACCATCATAGTGAATTAACACAACAGAAAGATGGCAGTAGGGAAAGAATGTTTGAAGGCTTATGGATAGTGGAAAATTATCAAGTATTTTTATTTTTTGCATCTTGTTGGTTAGGCGGAAGATGAGAGCAGTTTCCAAACTACTATAGCTGTTTGGGTTGTTTGAAGAATGAGGGAGAGGGAGCTGTCAGAGGAAAATGTGTTTCACTTGGACAAGAAAACCTTCCAAGATCGCTTTACAAATGGAGAAGATGTCTGTTCCATTTGATGCCAGCGAGAGTAATTTCACCAAACAATAAGGTGGCAGTAGGTACTCTGACCACTACTGCCATGATTATGCTATGATGTGGAGATGCCGGCATTGGACTGGGGTGAGCACAGTAAGAAGTCTTACAACACCAGGTTAAAGTCCAACAGGTTTGTTTCAAACACGAGCTTTCGGAGCGCAGCTCCTTCACCTGAGGAAGGAGCTGCGCTCCGAAAGCTCGTGTTTGAAATAAACCTGTTGGACTTTAACCTGGTGTTGTAAGACTTCTTACTATGATTATGCTAGACACTTGTGGAGTGCAACTGACATGAATGTCTCGGGTTATTTCAAGAGGTGCAAGAAAAAACTGGCGCAAAGCCATAGGGGGAAAATCTAGGAGGGGTGACCACAAGCTTGGGAAGGGAGGTTGGATGGCCAATAGTTTAGAATGGGGTTGTGGAAGCTGAAGGTCTATCCCATGGACAAAATGAACTTAAGCGAAGGTTTCAGATTTCCAGAATGGTTCAGGAATTGGTAGAACGGACTGGTGAGGGTTTTGGCGTGATGGGAAGGGGAAGAACTGAAGAGGCAGCTCATCAGAAACACAGAAATACACATTAGTTCCAGCATAGCATCCAGCAAACCACACAACCAACCTGGGTTGCAGTTTATGCTCCTCACAGACAAATGGTCACAATAGCCTATATCCTCTCTATGGCATGGTCTCTTTTTTTTCTGAACTGCAAGTTCCTTGAACTTTTTAAAGATGGTGGTGGTGGTTGGGGGGGGGGGGGGGGGGGGGGGGGGGGGCTGCTGCATGTTTGCACAAGTTTTTGTGGCTGAAAAAAGTGCCTGGGATAATCTTTGCCTCCCAGCCTGGTTGTAAAGCTTGAAGGGGTTTGTACCAAAAGCAGCTTATTAAACTGGTTATAGGATAGGCATGCTCAAGTTTGTACCCTGTACATTTGAGAAGGTGACGATAAGGGCCCATGTATAGCTGTGCCAGTGGAGTTTGAATCTTGCTTGTTGCTGGCACGGCTGCATGTGGGTTTCATTAAAGGTTAAAGCAGCGAAATGGAGGTAATCTTTTGGGTGTGAATTAGATTGTGGCAGGCATCAACATTTTGAGATGGAAAGAACTTGAGTTCATATAACACTTTTCAGTCCTCAGCAAATCCAAAAGTGCTTTCTGCCAATGAATAACATTTGCAATATATAGTCACTGTTGTTTTATACTTCGAAAGTAATTAATTGTCTGTGAAAAATAATTCTGCCACATAAATATATATATATATCTCTTGCACCGTAATAAAAATACAAGAAGGTGCTTCACCCCTGCTGTTTCAATAGTAGTCCACAGAGGTTCTTCCAATAGCTTAGTGGATGCATGCATGGTCTCGTGTGGAACTAAGCTGACCCGTTGAGTCAGCTGATCTCGCCCGAGGTAGAAGGTGGGTTTTGGAGTACGTGGTCGAAAGGAGGAGAACAGATCAGGCTGCATCCTGCTTTTGATTCTCATCCAGTGACATTTACTGGAAAACATTTGTGGATGTCGCGTAAGATCAGGTTCCAAAATGCCCCTTGCAGCTCAATAACTGCCAACACTTTTGGCGACTGGATAGTTATTGCGAGGTCCCCTGTAGAATCGCGACCCAACTTGAGACAGTCATTTCAAAAAGTGAAGAGGACGGGACTGATTTGCCGAAGCCGACCCCGAATATGCCTAGTTCATCTAAATGCTGATGTCTTTATCTTTCAGCAAGTATAGCAATATACATACGGTCACTTCACCCAAGTCACATTAGGCGCTTGGTGCTTTGTACACCAGTTACAGATTGGGGTAACTTTTAATGATGCCTCCCATGTTCTGCACCTGATACTAGGATTCCTAATAACGGCATGTTTCCAAAATAATAGCTTTTTACTAAATATGAACAATTGTGTTGAGATGGAAACCCTTCTATTTGCATTTGTGCTGTTTTAATTGTCAGAAAGCTGCTGTGGAAAACAGAAGAGATGTTTTGTCTTCATTGTAGAAGGTGCAAATAATATCTCTGAAATGATTGTAATTCAAGAGGTAAAAAGGATGGAGTAACGTAAAACAATTGCAATCATCAGGGAAAGGGTACTGAGAAAATTATTAGAACTGTTATTAGAATTGCTAGAAAATTTAATAGAGATATGTTTCAGTTATACAGGGCATTTGTGTGACCACACCTGGAGTACTGTGTACAGAACTAGTCTCCTTATTTAAGGAAGGCTGTCAATGCTATTGAAGCGGTTCAGAGAAGATTTAATGGGTGGGTTGTGTTATGCGGTGAGGTTGGACAGTCTGTTTGTATCTGCTGGAGTTTAGAAGAGCAAGGGGCAACTTGGATGAAACATAAGATCCTGAGGATGTTTCCTCTCGTGAGGGAATCTAGAATCTAAAAATCACTTTTTAAAAAAATAAAGGTTTGCCTATTTAACTAAAGGTGGTTGTTGAAATAGTAAGTGCGTTGGTTTTAATTTTCCAAAATTCTCTAGTTTGGAATTCATCAGATTGGAAAATAATGAATGTAATTCCTCTGTTCAAGAAAGAAGGAAGACAGAAAACAGGGAACTATAGGGCAGTTAGCATAACATCTTGTCATCACGGCGGCACAGTGGTTAGGACTGTTGCATCACAGCGTCAGGTTCGATTCCTGGCTTGGGTCACTGATTACGCAACGTCTGCATGTTCTCCCCATGTATGCATGAGTTTCCTCTGGGTGCTCCGGTTCCCCCCACAGTCCAAAGATGTGCAGGCTAGGTGGATTGGCCATGGTAAATTGTCCTTTGCCCTGAAATGTCCAAAAAAGTTAGGTGGGGTTGCTGGGTTGTGGGGATAGGGTGGGGGTGTGAGTTTAAGTGGGGTGCTCTTTCAAAGGGCTGGTGCAGATCCTATGGGCCGAATGGTCTCCTTCTACACTGTAAATTCTATGATTGGGGAAATGCTGGCATTTATTATTAAGGAGGTTATTGCAGGGCACTTAGAAAATCTCAATGCGATCAGACAGTCAACATGTTCTGTGAAAGGGAAATAGTATTTGGCTGTTTTATTCCTCCCACAAATTCTTTGAAGATGTAACAAGAAATGCAGATTAATGGGAACCTATAGATGTCTGGTGCACTTGAATTCCTAGAAGGCATTTGACAAAGTGACAATGTTGACTGTCTGATCGCATTGAGATTTTCCTTAATAATAAATGCCAGCATTTCCTCAATCATAGAATTTACAGTGTAGAAGGAGGCCATTCGACCCATAGGATCTGCACCAGCCCTTTGAAAGAGCACCCCACTTAAACTCACACCCTCACCCTATCCCCACAACCCAGCAACCCCACCTAACTTTTTTGGACATTTAAGGACAAAGGACAATTTACCATGGCCAATCCACATCAGAGTTTGTTACACAAAATAAGAGTTCCTGGTTTAGGAGATTGGTTAGCTGGCAGGAAACAAGAGAGTCAGCATCAATGGGTCATTTCTGGGTTGGAAAGATGTGACAAGTACCACTGGGATCAGTGCTGGGGCCTCAACCGTTTAGAGTTTACATCAATGGCTTTGTTGAAGGGACCGAATGTATGGTTGCTAAATTTGCTGATGATGCAAAATAGGTAGGAGAGTAAGTTGTGAGGAGGACATAAGGAGCCTGCAAAGAGATATAGATGGGTTAAGGGAGGGGCAGAAATTTGGCTGATTGAGTATGATGTGGGAAAATGTGAACCTGTCCACTCTGGCAGGGAAAATAGAAAAGCAGTATGTCATTTAAATGCAGAGAGACTGCAGCACCTTTTGCGGACTGTCAGAGAATACAGCAGAATATAGATAGATTGGAGAGTTGGGCAGAGAAATGGCAGATGGAGTTCAATCCGGGCAAATGTGAAGTGATGCATTTTGGAAGATCCAATTCAAGAGCGAACTATACGGTAAATGAAAAAGCCCTGGGGAAAATTGATGTACAGAGAGATCTGGGTGTTCAGGTCCATTGTACCCTGAAGGTGGCAACGCAGGTTGAGTGGTCAAGAAGGCATACGGCATGCTTTACTTCATTGGAAGGGGTATTGAGTACAAGAGTTGGCAGGACAGTTGTTTGTGACTTTGGTTCGGCCACATTTGGAATACTGCGTACAATTCTGGTGGCCACATTGCCAAAAGGATGTGGATGCGTTGGAGAGGGTGCAGAGGAGGTTCACCAGGATGTTGCCTGGTATGGAGGGCGCTAGCTATGAAGAGAGGTTGAGTAGATTAGGATTATTTTCATTAGAAAGACGTAGGTTGTGGGAGGACCTCATTGAGGTCTACAAAATATTGAGAGGTATAGACATGGTGGATAGCAAGAAGCTTTTTCCCAGAGTGGGGGACTCGATTACTAGGGGTCACGAGTTCAAGGTGAGAGGGGAAAAGTTTCAGGGAGATGTCGGTGGAAAGTTCTTTGTGCAGAGGGTGGTGGGTGCCTGGAACGCATTGCCGGCGAAGGTGGTAGAGGCGAGCATGATAGCGTCATTTAAGATGTATCTATACAGATACATGAATGGGCAGGGAGCAGAGGGATACAGATCCTTAGAAAATAGGCGACAGTTTTAGATAGAGGAACTGGATCGACGCAGGCTTGGAAGGCAGAAGAACCTGTTCCTGTGCTGTAATTTTTCTTTTTTCTCTTTGTACAGAGGGAACTGGGTGTGCAGGTACATGAATTGCAAAAAGTTAGTGCGCAGGTACAGCAAGTGATTGGAAAGACAAATGGAATGTTGTTTATTGCAAGGGAATATAATATAAAAGGACGGAATCTTTGCTCCAGTTGTACAGTGTTGGTGAGACCACGTTAGTGTATTGCAAATAACTTGGGTCTCTTTATTCAAGAACGGACATAATTGTGTGAGAAGTGCAGAGAAAGTTCACCCAGCTGACTCCTGGGATGAAGGAGTTGGATAGGTTGGGCCTATAACCATTGTACTTCAGAAGAATGAGAAGTAATTTTATTGAAACATAAGATCCAGAGGGAACTTGACAGGCTAAAAGGATGTTTCCTCTTGTGGGAGAGACCAGAACTATGAGACACAGTTTAAAAAGAAAGGGTCTCCCATCTAAGATGGAGATGAGGAAAATTGTTTTCTTTTGAGGGTCGTTAATCTGTGGAATTCTCTTCACCAGACGGTGTTGGAAACAGGATCATTGAATATTTTTAAGACTTGAGCTGATGTGATTCTTGACTGACAAGGGAGTTGAGGGGGTAGACAAGAAAGTAGTAGCCATGATCTTATCATTTGTAGGTTGGAATGGCCTACCCTTGCTCTTAATTCCATGTTCATATGTAAATGATAGAAATCTAAAATTATAGCAGGAAATGCTTGGTCAGCATCTGAAAGAGAAAGATGGGTGATAATTTCAGGTAGGACGCTTCATTAGAACTGTCCTGTAAGACACTCACCTGAGAGGTTAGAAACCCTTGCATATTTTGAGCATTGTTCTTGTTCCAGAGGATGGTTAAGCAGTCTATTACTGAGGCGTTACACTAAAGAAATGTTATTTATACCAGATAACAGTGTAAGTCAGGCCATTGCAAATTGGAATCAAACAAGTCATTGTGCAAACTCTCTTAAATTGGGAAATTGTCTCTCTAGAAGTGTTTTAGATAAAGGCAGTGAATAGAAGAAATTTGCCCAGTTTAAGAATGTTTGTTTCTATATAAAACTAAATTACATAAATCTATTTTTATTCTCAATGCACATTATTCAGCCATGCACTGGATACTGAGTGTGGTTTGTTCATATTGCTGTTTGCGCATGCACTTTTTGTTGCTGTTAGAGAGAATTCTCAGAATGCACAGTAATGTTGAGTGGATTCTGCAGTATGGCTGACCAGAACAGGCTTATTTTTTTTAAATTTAAGAAACAAATGAAATGATAAGAAGGTAAAGCATTAAGCTTGTGAAATGGTGACACCAGGCTTGGTTTTTAAATGCCTAGAACTTGCAGAAGAAAGGAAGACCAAAGAAAGTAAGGAATCCCAATGTACTGAGGTCCTAGGTAAGGGCTGGATTTCTCCAACCATTGAGATTCTCTGTTCCACTGGTTTCCCGGCAGCGTGGGGTGGCTTCAATGGGAAATCCCATTAACAAATGGAGGGAGTAGAGAATCCTGCCGTCAGCAACTGGTGCGCCGCCGAGAAACACGCGGCTGGGGGAACGGAGAATCCAGCCCAAGGTCAAACTCTGAGTAGCAGAAACAAGGAAAATAATTTTCATTTACATAGTATTTTCGGGTATTCTAATGTGCTTCATGACCAGTGATGTACAGGCTATGTAATAAACCTTGATTTTACGCAGTAAAAATTTGCACAATTGGAGGAGCAAGCAGTTAGAACAAAATGGTTATGATTGTAACATCAAGAGGGTAAGAAAGAGAACTGGGCCATCTTGTCCCACGCCAAACTGTTTCAGGAATATTGAGAGTTATTAGCAATGTCTCTCATTCATGGAAACAGCATTCCAGTCCTAGATAAATTTGGCCTTCATCGAGTATTAGAGTTACTGAAGATAATGTGGGACAAGCAGGAGGAAATAAATCATCTTCCACTCGCAAGCTTTGCCATCATTCCATTAGACAGTTGGATGAATTGGACTGATTCCCATTTTGACATGCACTTTTCTGCTCAAGTTCTTCATATGGACAACCTGATCACTGTAGCTTCAGCTAGATTGGTTCTGGCATGTTTCTCGGATGATATTTAATATATTGAGAATATTCACAAGTTCTGCGGCACCAACAAAATGACCATGGCTGGGACCAATGGTGGGAGTTTAGTAATGAAAAGAAAAAACGCAATTGCTTGAAATCTGGATTTTTAAAAAATAAATTTAGAGTACCCAATTATTATTTTTTTAATTTTCCAATTAAGGGGCCATTTAGCGTGGCCAATCCACCTAGCCTGCACATCTTTGGGTTGTGGGGGTGAAACCCTCGCAGACATGGGGAGAATGTGCAAACTCCACACGGACAGTGACCCAGGGCCGGGATTCGAACCCAGGTCCTCAGTGCTGCAGTCACAGTGCTATCCACTGTGCCACATGCTGCCCTGGAAATCTGGAATAATAAACAAGAAAATGCTGGAAACATTAGCAGGATCAGGGCATAAATCTCAGTGATGCAAATGGAACGAGTTGTTGTAACTGGCCGTCTGAACTGCTAACCTATCTTTTGTCCCCAGATGCTGATTGTGCATTTCATGCATTTTCTGTTTTTCTTCCCGTATGTTAAGTTTCGGGGGTTGCCTTTTACCACTCAGCTGTGCACCTCTGACCTTTTGAGCATAGATTCGTGCTTCCATATTTCCAACCCTTGGGCTACTATGCTGTGCAGACTAAATTATGTGGTGCTGTATGTTGTGAGATGATGCCCCTATTTATATGGCTACCGTAGCTTCTCATAATACTTTTATGGTTAGCACTGTTGCTTCATAGCGTCAGGGACCCGGGTTCGATTCCCATCTCGGGTCACTGTCTGTGCGCAGAGTCTGCATGTTCTCCCCACGTCTGCATGGGTTTCCTCCGATGCCCCAGTTTCCTCCCACAAGTCCCGAAAGACGAGCTTGTTGGGTGAATTGGACATTCTGAATTCTCCCTTTGTGTACCCGAACAAGCGCCGAGTGTGACGACTAGGGGATTTTCACAGTAACTTCATTGCAGCGTTTAATGTAAGCCTACTTGTCACACTAATAACGATTATTATTATAGTTGTTTATCATTTTGTTGAGCTCTTCTAAGTGTACTGTTGGGAGTAGTTAATTTTTGTTTGGCATACTTATTACACTGATAGCCTATGTGAGTTTTCAAACAATTGACAATGCCGACTGTACTACATAAACATTTCACTGGGGAAACTACAACACCATTCACTTGTGCTGTTTCTGTTTTGGTTCAGATTCTGACGGTTACCAGTTTCTACCCAGAGAGTCCAATGTCTTTGAGTTCAGTGACCTGGTGCCTCTTGACCTCTCCCAGCATTCTAGGCACAAGACCTCAGCATCTGTTTCTTCTCTTCAACTCCCTGGAAAAGAACAAACAATGAAACCTCATTCTAAAATAATTACTGATGTGAGCGTGGCTTCCTCTTCATCAGGTTGGTTTTGGTTCCTGACAGTAAAGTGTGTGTGGGTTTTGGGGAAGGTAGCGGGCCGGAAGGGTTGCTGGTGGGTGGGGTAAAATGGGCAAGGAATTTTCCAAAAATTCAATTGGTCCTGGCCTAGGATCGAAAAAATTTTGTTGACGATGCTCTGATTTTAGGCTGTATACGAATGCGAGAATTTTTGGAAGGGAGAGCAATACATGGCTGACGGACCCAACTTATGCTGCTGTCAGCTGCTACCTTGCTCTCTGGCCAAGTCTGCACTGTCAGGGCTCATATTTGAATGGTGACTACTGAGGCGTATAGAGTTAATAGAACATATTTTTGGCATTTATGTGTCGAGGAAAATTAAGTGGGCAGCTCACCATAAAACAAGAATTAATAGCCTAAATTGCCAGAGTGGTTTTAGTTTTCTATCTGGCCCTGGGTTGTACTGCAGACTGGAATTTACTGAGGTACCTGTTACGGTGTAGATTATATACATGGTGGCAAATTCTGATGTATTTGGTGATGTATGCTACCAAGCACTTTAAATTTCTTTTCTACAGAAAATAAATAAAACACTATTCACTGCCGTGTACATTTACAGTGCAGAAGGTACATTAATGGAAGTCAGAAATTAAAACCACAATGCAGATAAGCTACTATTGCAAACCAACTGCTTTTATTTATCCCAACTGTCCCCTACTTATCTCATCCAGCCCCACTCATCCTTTCATAAATGTGTTGATGCTAGGTATTACAGCCTGCTGATACCTTTCCCAGTTGGTCACTAATGGGGTTAGCAAACTATCTGACCACTGATGCTGATCCTGTCCTCAGCGTGGCCATGCTGGTACGTTAAGAGTGATCAAGACCTGATCCCCCTCTCCTCCTCTTCCAACTTGGGAACCTCTGCCCAGTTTTAACACTTCTTCTGCTGTCATGAAATGTCATTTCATTTCATTCATGATCCTAGTTGAAGGAGCTCAGCTGCTGACGGGGGAAATCCAGTGAATCACTGAGGGAAGTCCCCAGCTTTAAGAGAAACTCTGTGGCTTAAACATTGTTCGCACTGTAAATGTGTGCTTTCCCTCTTCTTTCCCACGACGATGTCATGGCTTTCGGTAGTAAATTACTAGTATAGGATAGGCAGTATGAGTACATGAAATGTTGGGTGTCATTATACAACTAGAATATTAATTGTAAAGTATTTGATTGTCTCGAAAGGATAGTGGGTTGAGGTAAATGTTCTTTTATAGAAACCCCCTTTTTTAATGCTTTGAAATTTATTTTATTTAAACAAAGAGGATTTTGTTTTTGCAATTTATTCTGATGATAATGCTGTCTTGATGGAACAGGAGTACACCATTCTGCCCCTTCAAACCTGTTCTACCATTCAGTTAGATCATGACTGATGAATTTATCCGCCTTAACTCCATATCTCTTGACCTTGCTGAGGAAAATGCTGAAGAATTTCAGTCCTGCAAGCACCAATTGCCTCACAACCCTCAGTCTATATTTTTGTGAAGGGGCGGTGGGGAGGGTGGCGAATAAAGTTCCAAATTTATAATAGCCTTTGTGTTTAAAAGCAAATGCTTCCTAATTTTGCTGATGAATGGACTTGATCCAATTTTTAATTATGTTCTTTCGTTCATGATTCCTTCACTAGAGGAAATAGTTTCCCTGTTTCTATCCTATTGAATCTTTTAAAGGCCTTCACTCGATCATTGGTCAATCTTCTGTATTCAAGGGATTGCAGATCAAATTTATGCAATCTGTTTTCATAATTGAACCCTTTAAAACTCAGCCTTGTTCTCATTAGTGCTTTATCTTTAGCGAATGTGCAGAGCCTGTTTTTAAAATGTCATGAATATACACAGCACCCTGCACCCTTCCTGTCCCCATGTATTTCTCCTTGCACAGATTATAAAGGGTTCAACAGTTTTTTTTTCTCCTGAAATTGTGCCCCTCCAATTGTGCAACATAAATGGTCTGTTGGCTTTTGATGATCCCAGCTGGGTTTACTTTGAGCAGCATCCAAGGTCTTTATTCATCCGTCCATTTCACAGTTTCAAAGTAGTCAAAGAAAAAATTCTGTCAGCTGTGTAATCTACTAGCCCACCTGGTGTCTATTGTTCATGGGGAAGGGGTTGAATGTAATACTGTAACACTCAATGTTTGATCCATCAGGAATATAAGACGTCACAGAAGCAACTGCTCAGCAGGGGCAGAGTCCAATTGATGTATGACTTTCTGTATAACGGATCTCCAGATTGTACATATGGAAGCACTAAATGTATTTTTTTTATAAACTGATCAAAAATGGCTCTATCCTCAGTTGAAATGCAAGTTTTCCCTACTACATCATTCTGCTTGCTAATAATTTAAGGCAGCAATTCTTCGTTCCCAGCAGGAAGGCTTCTGGTTCCGGTTAAGACCAGCTGTAAATGGGGAATCGCTCCAATTCTTCGAATGAAGCACAATTAGCCTGTGCAGATAATTCATGTGAAAGTCACCGAATTAGCTGATGATGATGACTAGCATCCCAATGAACAAAGACTAAGAAAACTTATTTTAGTGTAGAAAGCTAAAAACAAAGCTAATTGAGTTCATCCAGTAAGTATCCTAGCTACGCACTGTTCCAGGTTTAATCTTGTTGGCTCTTTGGCTGTTTATAATTTTAAGCTGTGGAGGCAAAAGTGCCAGTGGGCCTGTGTGCATGTGAGGGCTTCCAGCTGGGCCTGTGATCCAGGGATCATCATTGAAAGTGCAGGTTATGGAAACCTTGGATGGGTGCCAATAAGTTCAGTGCAGCTAAATTACTTACTTCAAACGTTATACATGTATGATGGCCATTTGAGTGCATTCCATTGGGTGATCAGTGTGAAACCATGCCCCTCACTCTACAGTCCTTTTTCATTGTTCTTTCGTTTTTGAATTTACATCGGAACAGGACCAGCCTTGAGCCTGCTTACACCATTCCATCAGATCATGGTTCATCTGTATTCAACTACTTTTACCTGCTTTTATTCCTTATACCTGAGCTGACAAAAATCTATCAATCTTGGGAAATTTCATTTGTCCTAGCATTCACCGCATTTGACTGAGGCAATTCAAGATTTCCACTACATTTTGTGTAAAATAATGTTTCGTGATTCTCAGTAAGAACTAATTCTAGGAGTAGCTTAGGGTGACTTGCACTTCTGTGTTTCTTTTAGTTGGATTGGTTGGATAAAAGAGGAATATTAAATGCTGTGTAGAGGGAGAAATACAATTATAGTGGATGGAGTGACTCCAGGAGAAAAACATTGGCAAAGGCTTGACGGATTGATTGAACTCTCATGTGTTGTTTTCTTTTATTCAAGGAGCTGCCTAACTCCTTACCTGTAGAGTGAGGTTAGATTTAATTTGTGGAAAGATGGGACATGATTAACGAGTGCCTTTCTTATTCCATATTCTTGTACTAGAGTCTTGGGGTCCAATCCTGAAATTGCTATTCCCTACAGTAAAATCTGGCCAAATGTCTAAAGCCATGGAGAGTTAAAGCATCAGTACCAAAAACTGAAATAAATATAGTAAATGCTGGATTGTACTCAGCCACTTGTGGAGAGAAGGAACAGAGTTTATGGACTGAATTATATGAGGCACATTGGTCCCCACAAAGTTGTGGTGAGGAACTCAATTTACCCTCTGATGTGGGGCTGCCCAAAGCCACCCTGGCTGCTGGTATAATTGCAGGGAAGGTGCCTGCTGTATTTAACACAGCCCCCCCCATCTTCAAATCCATTGCGGGCGAGCATTGCATGGGGCTGGTTTAGCACACTGGGCTAAATCGCTGGCTTTTAAAGCAGACCAAGGCAGGCCAGCCGCACAGTTCAATTCCCGTACCAGCCCCCGAACAGGCGCTGGAATGTGGCGACTAGGGGCTTTTCACAGTAACTTCATTTGAAGCCTACTTGTGACAATAAGCGATTTTCATTTCATTCATTAAATCCAGCCCAGTGGTTCAGGTCAATGGCCTTTCGTTGGGGATGAGGGAATACAGTTCCACCAATGTGTCCAGGATTCCTCTGCAACCCAATAAGTAAAAATCTTAGCAAGGAAAGATTTGCTATTGGATCTTGGTCACGACACGCTGGGTTAGTGCGTGGTCAATTCCAGCCCCACTTGACCTGGAGTTGCAACACCAGTGAAATCAGATGTATTTAAATATCCAAGATCTTTGGTTGAGTCCAATAAAGGGGCTGGTTTAGAACAGTCGGCTAAATAGCTGGCTTGTAATGCAGAACAAGGCCAGCAGCGCGGGTTAAATTCCTGTACCGGCCTCCCCGAACAGCCGCCAGAATGTGCCGACTGGGGCCTTTCACTGTAAATTAATTGAAGCCAATTTGTGACAATAAGCGATTATTATTATTATTATAAACTACAATCACCAGGTTTGTAACTTTAAAACACGAGTAACTTTTTGTTGTGAAATGAAAAATGAAATGAAAATCGCTTATTATCACGAGTAGGCTTCAATGAAGTTACTGTGAAAAGCCCCTAGTCGCCACATTCCGGCGCCTGTCCGGGGAGGCTGGTACGGGAATCGAACCGTGCTGCTGGCCTGCGTAGTCTGCTTTAAAAGCCAGCGATTTAGCCTGGTGAGCTAAACCAGCCCCAATTATGAACACTACCTTGAATTAAACAGACAGAAAATGTAGGTGGTTATCTACAAACCATTTCCCAACCCCCCCACTTTTCTAACTCACCCCAGTTTTTTTTATGTAAATATGTACGTACGTACAGATGCTCTGCCAGGCTTGATACGATGATCTCAGCGGAGGTTGTCTACCTTCCCTGCACTCTGAATCAGTTCAGATTCACAGCAAAGGATATGCTGGACACTCACTGCTTTCAAAACAATAGAGCAGTTATTTTACTTCATCCTCTGAAGCGCAACAAACTTCTGGTTTTGTTGCACTTAAAAGATCTTCAGCTTCCACCTACAGGAAGCAGGCAGCAGAGAGAGAAAACAGTTCCCTTCACTTCTTAGGTCCGATCATTCTGGGAGGTTCTCTCAGAAACATCACCTCCCCAGAAACCAATCACAGACTGTTGTCAGGCACACTGTCCCTGGCCAAACTATTGGTTGCCAGTAAACCTATCAAACTCATGCCCTCTAAAACCGGTTATGCCCAATGACTTGGTACCGCAGAGTCTGGCTTCGTCTCCCAAACACACAGCCTGAGAATACAGTATACTGGCAAGAAGGCTGTTTGAGAGTTCTGCTTTCTTCTCTCTACTTAAAGATACATCCCAATTATTGATCCACAGACCAAAACTATAAAATAAAACAAAAGAAATGGGAGCAAAGGAAATAGACAGGAAGAACTCTTACAATGACCTTTCAATGGGCTAGGAGGATGGAGTTCCTTCAATGTGTCCAGGACTATCTGTAACCCAATAAGCAAAATGGATTTTTAAAAATTGCTATTGGATCTAATAATGGGAATGAACCAGAGCAGATAAAAGAAAGGAAATATCTAGGCAATAGTGACTCTAACATAACATAGGAAAAGAAAATGGGCAATATCATTGGCAAGCAACAATGTACAACAATGGAAAACATTTTTAAAAGATTTTTAACAGACTGCAGGAAAAATATATTCAGCTAAAGGAAAGAACAAACCAAACACTGGTTGGACTCCATGGATGAATAAAGAGATGATTTTTAAAAAGGGACCTATTATGTAAACTAAATAAACTCAGAGGTTGAATTCCACTGGCCAGATGGATTGAATTCACATATTTTAAAGCACACTTGTTCAAAGTGGGCTTGCGACCTGTGAGTGGATTGTGGGCAGGTGTCAGAAGGGTCGCGGAGCAACGGTTTTCATATGTCACACAAGTGGGGCCCCTATTAAATGCTAACAACTTTTTAAAGGCAATGGCAGTGATCCCAATGGTGTCATGATGGTCGAATATAGGCATTCTTAGTGTACAGCAATATCAGGACATCACTAAAAATAACAGGTCAGTAAGCGAGCAAATACAGAAAGCTACCCATAGGACAGGCAGACATGACCACCAAGTCGCCTGTAACCTCTTGCAGATTATATGATGCATTGTTTGCACGGTTTTTGTCAACAGCTGGCTCCGAGATGCGTTTGCTTTATGGCTGGCCCCACAGTGGGGGAGGGCATTGAGGAGAGGGCTGCGTGTTTACTCACTGGATGCCACAGAAAGTAAAGATGGCGGAAACTTCACCAGAGAGATTTGACTCGAATTGTGTTTTTAAAAAAACAATACAAATTGTTAGGTGACCAAATTAATCCATCCCCCGGTGAATAAGACGGAGGCTGTCTTTCAAGTATTAGGTGGTATGCTATGGATAAAGAAACCCGCCAGGTGGAATGTATAGTAAGTATACTCAACAATACTAAATAGGAAGATGTTGAGCAAATAATGAATATCTGAGAAAACTTTGTTCAATGTCCATTCTGTCTGATTAATGACAACCCCCTCTGTTAGTTTGCAATTGTCTGTTAGGCAGCAGTGTTGTCAGAATTCACCAATATTGATTAACCTGTTTCTAATAGTGCACTTTGAAGTTGAATAAACTTGTATCAAGTAATTGAATTGCATTTAAGTAAATTATAAATCACTATCTTCAGATTTATAGCTGTTTTATTAGCAAGAACCACATATGGCTCTCTCCCAGTGATATCTGTTCTTTGTTCACCTCCTCAGTCTTCTTCCTTCGCCTTTTTTCCTTGAAGCAGTGTCCCACGATAAATGCAGGTTCACAATCATTGGTGGCCCTCCAGTATCTCTCATGAGTAACTATTCTTCATGTGTGACCCTGAGCAGTTAACATTTATAGATAGGAGGACATCACGGGTATGTCTGATCCTGCCCCCATTCAATGCTGTCATAAATTCAATGAACCAGGATTGCTGGATAGTGATTAAGAACAAGAAAACTAGATGATTTATTTCCCTCTCTTGTCTGGGGCAAGAAAGCTTTAGTGTCCCAAACACTGCCTTAACCCGGGATAGACTGGGTAAGCGGACGTAACGTGTCCGGCGTGGGTCTCAAAGACAGGCCAGTGGAAAAAGTGGGTCCAAGGAAAAGAAGTTTGAAAAACACTTTTCAAGGAATCTAAAGAAGAGTTTGCGGAGGCAACCCTGCTTATATGAAATAATTTGTTAGAAAAATATGTTGTTCCAGAGGACGGGAATCTCAGTAATTCCTCCTATTTAATGTTACAAGTAGGAGGGGGTTTAATTTAACCAGCCCTAATTCTAGTCCATAAACAGAATGATGTCTTTGATTTTTACTTTCCCCCTTTTTCAGCAGTGGCATATTTCCCGATCCCTCTGTTTTGGTGTGACCCAATTCTGTATTAATAAACCCCAGAAAACTCGAGATAGGCTGAACTAAAAGGGTGCATTTATTTGCACATACTCGAAACGTATGAGGAAGGTAGCAACGTGGCCTCCTTTTCATAAACATAAGAACATAAGAACTAGGAGCAGGAGTAGGCCATCTGGCCCCTCGAGCCTGCTCCACCATTCAATGAGATCATGGCTGATCTTTTGTGGACTCAGCTCCACTTTCCGGCCCGAACACCATAACCCTTAATCCCTTTATTCTTCAAAAAACTATCTATCTTTACCTTAAAAACATGTAATGAAGGAGCCTCAACTGCTTCACTCGGCAAGGAATTCCATAGATTCACAACCCTTTGGGTGAAGAAGTTCCTCCTAAACTCAGTCCTAAATCTACTTCCCCTTATTTTGAGGCTATGTCCCCTAGTTCTGCTTTCACCCGCCAGTGGAAACAACCTGCCCACATCTATCCTATCTATTCCCTTCATAATTTTAAATGTTTCTATAAGATCCCCCCTCATCCTTCTAAATTCCAACGAATACAGTCCCAGTCTACTCAACCTCTCCTCATAATCCAACCCCTTCAGCTCTGGAATTAACCTAGTGAATCTCCTCTGCACACCCTCCAGTGCCAGTATGTCCTTTCTCAAGTAAGGAGACCAAAACTGAACACAATACTCCAGGTGTGGCCTCACTAACACCTTATACAATTGCAACATAACCTCCCTAGTCTTAAACTCCATCCCTCTAGCAATGAAGGACAAAATTCCATTTGCCTTCTTAATCACCTGTTGCACTTGTAAACCAACTTTCTGTGACTCATGCACTAGCACACCCAGGTCTCTCTGCACAGCGGCATGCTTTAATATTTTATCGTTTAAATAATAATCCTGTTTGCTGTTATTCCTACCAAAATGGATAACCTCACATTTGTCAACATTGTATTCCATCTGCCAGACCCTAGCCCATTCACTTAACCTATCCAAATCCCTCTGCAGAATTCCAGTATCCTCTGCACTTTTCGCTTTACCACTCATCTTAGTGTCATCTGCAAACTTGGACACATTGCCCCTGGTCCCCAACTCCAAACCATCTATGTAAATTGTGAACAATTGTGGGCCCAACACGGATCCCTGAGGGACACCACTAGCTACTGATTGCCAACCAGAGAAACACCCATTAATCCCCACTCTTTGCTTTCTATTAATTAACCAATCCTCTATCCATGCTACTACTTTACCCTTAATGCCATGCATCTTTATCTTATGCAGCGACCTTTTGTGTGGCACCTTGTCAAAGGCTTTCTGGAAATCCAGATATACCACATCCATTGGCTCCCCGTTATCTACTGCACTGGTAATGTCCTCAAAAAATTCCACTAAATTAGTTCGGCACGACCTGCCCTTTATGAACCCATGCTGCGTCTGCCCAATGGGACAATTTCTATCCAGATGCCTCGCTATTTCTTCCTTGATGATAGATTCCAGCATCTTCCCTACTACCGAAGTTAAGCTCACTGGCCTATAATTTCCTGCTCTCTGCCTACCTCCTTTTTTAAACAGTGGAGTCACGTTTGCTAATTTCCAATCCACCGGGACCACCCCAGAGTCTAGTGAATTTTGGTAAATCATCATTAGTGCATCTGCAATTTCACTAGCCATTTCTTTTAGCACTCTGGGATGCATTCCATCAGGGCCAGGAGACTTGTCTATCTTTAGCCCCATTAGCTTGCCCATCACTACCTCCTTAGTGATAACAATCCTCTCAAGGTCCTCACCTGCCGTAGCCTCATTTCTATCGGTCACTGGCATTTTATTTGTGTCTTCCACTGTGAAGACCGACCCAAAAAACCTGTTCAGTTCCTCAGCCATTTCCTCATCTCCCATTATTAAAACTCCCTTAAGAACATAATAAGAACTAGGAGCAGGAGTAGGCCATCTGGCCCCTCGAGCCTGCTCCGCCATTCAATTAGATCATGGCTGATCTTTTGTGGACTCAGCTCCACTTTCCGGCCCGAACACCATAACCCTTAATCCCTTTATTCTTCAAAAAACTATCTATCTTTACCTTAAAAACATGTAATGAAGGAGCCTCAACTGCTTCACTGGGCAAGGAATTCCATAGATTCACAACCCTTTGGGTGAAGAAGTTCCTCCTAAACTCAGTCCTAAATCTACTTCCCCTTATTTTGAGGCTATGCCCCCTAGTTCTGCTGTCACCCGCCAGTGGAAACAACCTGCCCGCATCTATCCTATCTATTCCCTTCATAATTTTAAATGTTTCTATAAGATCCCCCCTCATCCTTCTAAATTCCAACGAGTACAGTCCCAGTCTACTCAACCTCTTCTCATAATCCAACCCCTTCAGCTCTGGGATTAACCTAGTGAATCTCCTCTGCACACCCTCCAGCGCCAGTACGTCCTTTCTCAAGTAAGGAGACCAAAACTGAACACAATACTCCAGGTGTGGCCGCACTAACACCTTATACAATTGCAACATGACCTCCCTAGTCTTAAACTCCATCCCTCTAGCAATGAAGGACAAAATTCCATTTGCCTTCTTAATCACCTGTTGCACTTGTAAACCAACCTTCTGTGACTCGTGCACTAGCACACCCAAGTCTCTCTGAACAGCGGCATGCTTTAATATTTTATCGTTTAAATAATAATCCCGTTTGCTGTTATTCCTACCAAAATGGATAACCTCACATTTGTCAACATTGTATTCCATCTGCCAGACCCGAGCCCATTCACTTAACCTATCCAAATCCCTCTGCAGACTTCCAGTATCCTCTGCACTTTTCCCTTTACCACTCATCTTAGTGTCATCTGCAAACTTGGACACATTGCCCTTGGTCCCCAACTCCAAATCATCAATGTAAATTGTGAACAATTGTGGGCCCAATACGGATCCCTGAGGGACACCTATAGCTACTGATTGCCAACCAGAGAAACACCCATTTATCCCAACTCTTTGCTTTCTATTAATTAACCAATCCTCTATCCATGCTACTACTTTACCCTTAATGCCATGCATCTTTATCTTATGCAGCGACCTTTTGTGTGGCACCTTGTCAAAGGCTTTCTGGAAATCCAGATATACCACATCCATCGGCTCCCCGTTATCTACTGCACTGGTAATGTCCTCAAAAAATTCCACTAAATTAGTTAGGCATGACCTGCCTTTAACGAACCCATGCTGCGCCTGCCCAATGGGACAATTTCTATCCAGATGCCTCGCAATTTCTTCCTTGATGATAGATTCCAGCATCTTCCCTATTACCGAAGTTAAACTCACTAGCCTATAATTTCCTGCTTTCTGCCTACCTCCTTTTTTAAACAGTGGCGTCACGTTTGCTAATTTCCAATCCACCGGGACCACCCCAGAGTCTAGTGAATTTCGGTAAATTATCACTAGTGCATCTGCAATTTCCCTAGCCATCTCTTTTAGCACTCTGGGATGCATTCCATCAGGGCCAGGAGACTTGTCTACCTTTAGCCCCATTAGCTTGCCCATCACTCCCTCCTTAGTGATAACAATCCTCTCAAGGTCCTCACCTGTCATAGCCTCATTTCTATCAGTCGCTGGCATGTTATTTGTGTCTTCCACTGTGAAGACCGACCCAAAAAACCTGTTCAGTTCCTCAGCCATTTCCTCATTTCCCATTATTAAAGCTCCCTTCTCATCCTCTAAAGGACCAATATTTACCTTAGCCACTCTTTTTTGTCTTATATATTTGTAAAAACTTTTACTGTCTGTTTTTATATTCTGAGCAAGTTTACTCTCATACTCTATCTTACTCTTCTTTATAGCTTTTTTAGTAGCTTTCTGTTGCCCCCTAAAGATTTCCCAGTCCTCTAATCTCCCAGCAATCTTTGCCACTTTATATGCTTTTTCCTTCAATTTGATACTCTCCCTTATTTCCTTAGATATCTACGGTCGATTTTCCCTCTTTCTTCCGTCCTTCCTTTTTGTTGGTATAAACCTTTGCTGAGCACTGTGAAAAATCGCTTGGAAGGTTCTCCACTGTTCCTCAACTGTTCCACCATAAAGTCCTAGCTCCCAGTCTACCTTAGCTAGTTCTTCTCTCATCCCATTGTAATCTCCTTTGTTTAAACACTAAACACTAGTATTTGATTTTACTTTCTCACCCTCCATCTGTATTTTAAATTCCACCATATTGTGATTGCTCCTTCCGAGAGGATCCCTAACTATGAGATCATGAATCAATTCTGTCTCATTACACAGGACAAGATCTAGGACCGCTTGTTCCCTCGTAGGTTCCATTACATACTGTTCTAGGAAACTATCGCGGATACATTCTATAAACTCCTCCTCACGGTTGCCTTGACCGACCTGGTTAAACCAATCGACATGTAAATTAAAATCCCCCATGATAACTGCTGTACCATTTCTACATGCATCAGTTATTTCTTTGTTTATTGACTGCCCCACCATCTCGTTACTATTTGGTGGCCGATAGACTACTCCTATCAGTGACTTTTTCGCCTTACTATTCCTGATTTCCACCCAAATGGATTCAACCTTATCCTCCATAGCACCGATGTCATCCCTTACTATTGCCCGGATGTCATCCTTAAATAACAGAGCAACACCACCTCCCTTACCATCCACTCTGTCCTTCCGAATAGTTTGATACCCTCGGATATTTAACTCCCAGTCGTGACCATCCTTTAACCATGTTTCAGTAATGGCCACTAAATCATAGTCATTTACAATGATTTGTGCCACCAACTCATTTACTTTATTCCGAATACTACGAGCATTCAGGTAAAGTACACTTATGTTGGTTTTTTTTACCTCTGTTTTGAATCTTTTTACCTCTGTTTTGAATCTTCTCATCCTCTAAAGGACCAATATTTACCTTAGCCACTCTTTTTTGTTTTATATATTTGTAAAAACTTTTGCTGTCTGTTTTTATATTCTGAGCAAGTTTACTCTCGTACTCTATCTTACTCTTCTTTATAGCTTTTTTAGTAGCTTTCTGTTGCCCCCTAAAGATTTCCCAGTCCTCTAGTCTCCCACCAATCTTTGCCACTTTATATGCTTTTTCCTTCATTCCCACAATAAAGATGGGATAGCAAAAGGAAAGTGGTACAGGGCAAAGATCATAGACACCATAAGAATTGTTTCACGTGATTCCAAAGTCCAGAAACAAATTCCAATGGTGTATTATTTCCCAGAGTCACAGGTTGCAGACTGATGCTGGATAATTCACTTTTGCAGTAGAGATGATTTCCACGATGGAATTGACACGTAGGTATTAGTTAGTCTTGTAGGCACTGGTACAGAAGTTCAAAAGTTCCAGTTCAAACAGTGTAGGTAGAAGAACCATGTATTCAAACCTGAAGGGAGCCCTTTGTCTGAGCTGCCGCCTGCTGGATGGCAAATGGAGCCTGAGCTTGGCAGTATTACCTGTTCCCAAGCATGATGGTGAGGTTGATGTGACTCCTACCACCCACCCAATTTTGACTTGGACAGAGGCTGTGTGGATTAGAGTCATAGAATTTTACAGCACAGAAAGAGACACTTTTTGGCCCATCATGTCTGTGCCGGCTATCAAGCACCTATCCTAATCCCATTTTCCAACACTTGGTCCGTAGCCTTGTATGCCATTGGGTGTTTCAAGTGCTCATCTAAATGCTTCTTAAATATTGTAAGGGTTCCCACTTCTACCACCCTTTCAGACAGTGAATTCCAGATTCCCATCACCCTCTGGATGAAAACATCTTTCCTCAAATCCCCTCTAAATCTGCTGCTCCCATTGTAATAAATTTATGTCCCCAGGTTAGTGACCCCTCACCGAGGGAAATATTTCTTCCTATCTGTGCCCTTCATAATTTAGTACACTTCAATCAGGCCCCCCTCAGGTTTATCTGCTCTGAGGAGAACAACCTCAGACTGTTTAGGGCGCCACAGTGACACAGTGGTTAGCACTGCTGCCCCAGCACCAGGAACCTGGGTTTGACTCCTTTGGGTGACTCTGTGGAGTTTGTATGTTCTCTCAGGTATCTGCATGCGTTTCCTCCCACAGACCATAAATGTGAATTAGTTAGGTGAATTGGCCATGCTAAATTGCCCCTCAGTGTCCAAAGATTGGGTGGAGCTGCAGGGATCGGGCGGAGAAGTGGGCCTGGGTGGGGTGCTCTTTCAGAGGGTCGGTGCAGACTCGATGGGCTGAATGGCTTCCTGCACTGTTGGGATTCTATGATTTTATTCTAAGCTCTCCTGGATGCTCTTTAAGAATTCCGCACCCTCTAAGTCTTGAGAAGGTTAATGTTTAAACCATTAATAATTTAAAGAGATTTCAGGGTTATTTGTTCTTACAGACTGATCATCTCCCTTGGCCAGAACTGATCTAAGAAATGTAAATGGCCTCTGAACAATTCTTTTGGAATTTGGTCGCTGCAGTCATAAGGGTTATGAGTATCTCTTTATACTCTTCTGAATGCTGGAATGTTCCTATTGCTTGAGTCAAGACCAGCCGCAGCTTAAAGGCTTTGTCCAGTTTTCAAAAAAATGTATACATTAGCCATGATACTATACATTTGAATCCCAAATTTAAGTAGTAAATATTGGCTGGAAATACCACTTTTACGGATTGGTTTGCGGACTTATAAGGGCGCCAGGATGAATAATGGGTGGCATGGCAGCACAGTGGTTAGCACTGTTGCTTCACAGCGCCAGGAACCCGGCTTCTACTCCCAGCTTGGGTCACTGTCTGTGTGGAGACTGCACATTCTCCCCACGTCTGCTTGGGTTTTCTCCAGGCGCTCCGGTTTCCTCCCACAAGTCCCGAAAGATGTGCTTGTTAGATGAATTAGACATTCTGAATTCTCCCTCTGTGTATCCGAACACACGTCGGAGTGTGGCGGCTAGGGGACTTTCACAGTAACTTCATTGCAGTGTTAATGCAAGCCTACTTGCAACAATAAAGATTATTATGATTATTATTATTATTGGACATCACTCTGTACAGTAATTTAAATTCATTTTATAACTGGATTGTGGTTCATCTGCTTTCCATAGTGGGTTGATTTGTTTCAGTTATTGATCATCTTCAAACTGAGTTAGCACAGCAGTACTTGTGCCAATCTATTTCTTCTGAGAAACTGTCAGTTTAGCCATGACAGTTATGGGCTGGTCATTTCTGCAGCACCGCCTCCACGTACGGTCATGTTGCTGACACCTTCCAGGAACATTAGATTAGCTGAAGGGAACCTTCCAAAAGAGATAGAGACAATCCCTATTGTTGATGGGAAATGTTCGTTTTACAGGGAGTCTATCTAGCCTGTTTGGGGCGAGTTCTATTTTGGTATATTTATTCGGTCGATTAGGCTGAAACTTCCCTTGCAGAAACACAATCTCGTGTGTGTGGTGGTGTGTGTGTGTCCTAGCCCCCCCCCCCCCCCCCCCCCCCCCCCCCTCTCTCTCCGACCTGACATCAGGAAGTGAGACAGAAATGTCTCCGGAATTATAGACCTTCATAGGCTTCACATTAGCGGTAGGCCAAATATTGGAATCCATAATAAAGACAAGATAAGAAAATGTAGAAATTATAAATATAACAAACAGTCACCATGGGGTTCAAAAGGGAAAATCTTGCTTGAGATCAATCTTGCTGAATTTTGGTACATGTAATTCATCAGGACTTTTAAAAGGTCTTTGAATAAGATGCCCCATAGTGGACTAATGAATAATGCCAGAGAATATGGAGTCGGGACAAGTGGCAGAATGGATTTCTAGCTGGCTTTGAGATCAAAAGCGAAGATTGGGAATAAAGGGTAGATATTTAGAGTGGCAGACAATGTGAAGTACCATTCCTCCTGGATCAGTGCTGGGATCACTGCCATTCACAATTTACATGAACAATTTGCATTTTGGAATTAAAGCACTATTTCTAAGTTTGTGGATGACACAAAATTAGAGGTGAGGTAGAAAGTCAATAATGAGGAGTTTTGCACCAACTTACAGGAGGACATTAATCATTTGCAGAATGGGGAAAAAATGGCAAATGAGATTCAATAAAGATGAATGTACGTTTGTACATTTTGGTAGGAAGAATAGAATAGGGAGGTCGCTTATTGCTTGGAAGGTGTGAGTCTAGGTGGAGATTAGGAACAAAGGGAAATACATCTATCATTAAATCTTGCATAGCAGATTAGCAAGGCCAGAAATAATGCATACCAAGCACAATGCTTTATTTATTTTAAAAATATATTGTATTAGAGTTTTACAAGTAACGCAACAATATTTTCAAAAGCACAACTGGTACAATACAGAACAAATATTTCTGCAAATGTAAGAAAAAGCAAGACAGGACAAATGCAGAACAATGGTCCTTCAGAACTAGTGCCTCCAATTTTAACACTGGATCAATCATAAAATAGGGGAGAAAGATAATAAGGCCGTATAAACAAGATTGGATAATATATCCAGCTGCACACATTTCTGGTATAGCGAGATTGCTACTTGCAATATGGTCATGGGAAACCTTGCAGGAGCATGACTTTTATGACTGTTTTGAATTGAAGGATACTTGTCACTGATCCAGGGGTAGAGGATCTTTTCACGAGGTGCAAGAGCTAGGATGTTATACATCCTTTTTACATTGACATCAATAATTCTCCTATCTGGAAGACTCAGAATTAAGAACAAAGAATCAAATTCTAAGGCCCTGTCAATATCCTCTCAAGCTCCTTAACTACACCAGACAAATAGGATTGAATTTGACACAGATCCATACGTAGTGTATATTATCCCCCTCGACAGTGCTGCCTCACAGCTCCAGGGACCCGGGTTCAATTCTGGCTCTGGTGACTGCCTGTGTGGAGTTTGCACTTTGTCCCTGTGTCTATGTGGGTTTCCTCCCACAGTCCAAAGATGTGCAGGCTAGGTGGATTGGCTACGCTAAATTAACTCTTCATGTCCAAAGGTTAGGTTGGGTTACAAGGATAGGGTGGAGGCATGAGCTTAATTAGCGTACTCTTTCAAGGGCTGGTGTAGACTCGATGGGCCGAATGGCCTCCTGCCCTGTAAATTCTATGATTCCTTGAATACCAGGTACTTTAGGCACAACGGGGATATAGCAGGATTAAACGGGTGACTCAAACTCAGTAAGAAATGCAAGCGCCGCAGTATTTTAAACTGAGTGTCCTTCATTCTATTGGATACCAAAATGTTATTGCCATAATTTCATATACTACCCCATGTCTCCTCCTCAATATTAGTTAGCAAGACCAAGACTGCACGGTACCCAATGAACTAACACAGGATTTAGAACACAAGGTTCATAAATCTTGCTAATTAATTCTCTAGGCTCCACAAAATCGGATGCTTTCCATCGGGAAAATTGGAATCAAGACGCAAAGTTGTCTTGCAAAGGATAAAGTCACTAAGTTGCAGATATTTTTAAAAAGCGAGTGTCTTAGAATGTCAAATTGTTGAGCATAGCTGCTCAAAGGATGACAAGGAAGCACCACTGAACATATCTCCTACAAATGCCTCTCTCCCAGCTCACCAGGCTAAATCGCTGGCTTTTAAAGCAGACCAAGCAGGCCAGCAGCACGGTTCGATTCCCGTACCAGCCTCCCCGGACAGGCGCCGGAATGTGGCGACTAGGGGCTTTTCACAGTAACATCATTGAAGCCTACTCATGACAAGCGATTTTTATTTCATATGATCCATAAGACCTGGTAGGAAGTCCCGGCTGCCCTGGATGTGAGAAAGTGGAAATCAGTTTAGATCTCCCTTCTACTTGACGGATCATACTCCATGCAAAGTATTAATAATAATAGGATTTTTGCAGCTAGCAGAACCCGACTTAAGGTCCCCATAAAATAACAAGACCTACGAAGGGTAAGCGGACAGGTCTGCTTCAATATCAAGCCAAATGGAGGTGGGTTCCTTTTTAACCCAGTCCCTTGTAAACCTAAGATGAGAGGTTAATTGGTACAGTCTAATATTCAGGACCCTTAGACCTCCTCCTTGGAACCTGAGGGCTGCAGCTTGGTGAACTTCAGACCAGGCTTCTTTTCATTTCAAATAACCAAGCTAATCATTCCATTAATCTCTTTTAAGACTCTAGCAGACATCAAGATTGGCAACATCTGCATGGGATGTAGCACTCTAGGCAACACATTCATCTTAATCAAAGCAATCCTACCCAACCACGATACCGGCAGGGAGGACCAACGAGTCAAGTTCCATCTAATAGATGCAATTAACTAAGTAAAAGTGGCTCCATAGTTTGATAAATGGGGTAATTGCAACAAAGATAAGTGAACCCTGATGGAGACCATCTAAAAGGAAAATTAACAAAGGGGGGTTTATCCTTCAACTCTCCCACCAGCACAGCTTCTGACTTTGTTCAATTAATCTTGTAACTAAAGAAGGCGCTAAATCTATCTACCACGTCAATGATAGCGAGAACTGAAACATCCGCCTTTGACACAAATAGCAGCACATCGTCAACATAGCGCATGACCTTATGCTGCTTCCCCCCACGGCATACCCTAGATATCAAGAGATATAGCCTTGTAGCCCCCGTAAAAGGCTCTGTGGACAGTGCGAACAGCAAGGGGGACGGGGCTGCCCTGCCTAATCCCCCTCTGAAGACCCAAATTCTCAGATCTGTTACCATTCATGGGCACTGCCACCAAGGGCCTGCGGTACAAGGGCCTGCGGCCCAACACCTGAAAACACTTGACATATTCTTCACCCAACCCAAATCTCCACAATATACAAATTAAGTAATTCAACTCCACCCTATCAAAAGCTTTCTCTGCATCCAAGGAGATCACTAACCCATCCAACATCAGCTTCTGGAAAACTTGGATCATATTCAGTGACCGTATGGCATTGCTAGAAAACTGACCCTTCCTGAACCCAGTCTGGTCCTCCTGGATGATCATTGGGAGAATTCCCTCCAGTTGACAGCAATTTCAATCATTTAAAAGCAAGATTGGCCTACAGGAGGTGCACTCCTCTAGGTTCTTGCCTGTCTTCAAAATCAAGAAATTAGTCACTTGCATAGTGTTGGTGGTAGCAGATCTGTACGTATCCTCTAATGAAACTATTAAAAGGTCCTTAAATTCCTTGTAAAACTCACACCCAAAAACATCCTACATTCCTCCGCCGCTACAGACAATCTAACCTCCAACTGGCATTGGTCTTCCAGCATTCTCTGCCTTTTGTTGGCTGTATAAGCATACGCCTTGCAGGTATCCCACAGAATACATGGGGTAACATTCAAGGGGGAATTAGCCAAGTAAAAAAATGCAAGCTCCTTCTTAAAAACTGTAGTAAAGGATTTATCCCTGAGCAGGGAGGCATCGAAATGCCATGACCTAGATAGAGGGAATCTGATGACAATTAAAGTCTCCTCCAAAAAAGGATTGGCCAAAGCCAGCTCTGCAAAGTCAATAAAGACTTTAGTGACAAACTCCGGGGAATAATTTGGCAAGCCATACACATTCATTACTGAGACAGAGTCACCATGTACAAACCCCCTAACAATCGCAGATCTACCACCCCCCTTATCTGCACACAATTCTCCACCTTGAAGGGAACATCTTTGTTGCCCAAAATTGCTACTCCCCTACTGCTCATTGAAAACAAGGCAAAGATGTCCTGCCGCACCCATTCCTGCTTGAACTTTAAGTGGTCCTTGTCATGCAAATGAGTCTCCTGTAACAAGGCTCTGATAGGACGATGAATTCCCCACACATTCCAGGAACATAAATTCATTACTGCCATTGCAGATTACCAAAAATAAAATATGGTGTGCACCCACAACACACCTCCCCCATCAAGTTACACCAGAGGCAACAGAATATCCCTAAAATGATCATCTCTTGGATAAAAGACCTGTGCAGCAATACAGGATTTAATCAACAACATACAAACCCCAACACAACAAAAATACAAAAGAATCTCTGTCACATTAGTTCTAAATGGACATTCCTCAACATAGGTGAGGTCCCATAAGGCTTAACCCACGGCCATAGTATCATTACCATCATGGTACATCCTCCTCAACAGAGCGGAGAAGAAAAAAGCAAACAAGCGAATGTGAGCCAAATGAACCCACCCATGAAGACCGAAACCTTCTAGTCATCGCCCCGCAATGGCACCACTTAGTTCTGTCATGACTAAAGAGAGGATACCAAACAACCAGTGTTACCATCATAAAGATATGGATAAGAAAAGAAAAGATGGATAATTAGCACGCTGCACAGCTACCACGAATGAAAGTCCCTGAGATTCTTAAGGATAAGTCATTCATTACAGTCCTCAAATGTTAAAACTTAATATAAAATCAGACATAAAACAATATGACAAGGTCCGAATTTCAAATTTCACCAAGCTACAGACCGTCAGTCCAAGTCCTCGTCTTCTATGGACTTAACGAAGGCCTGGATACTACATTAACGGAGTCATCACATATCACTCTCAGGCTCGTAGGATAATGCAGGGCAAAATTCATTCCAGCCGCCTTGAGCTTTTTTTGAACTTCATCAAAGCCATGACACTTTGCTAAAACGTCCTGGAAAAAGGAGATCCTCGTCCCTTCATGGAACCAAGTCCCAGCAGACCTCACCGTCTCCAAAACCTTCTTCCCATCTTTAAAGTTGCTAAATTGAATGATAATGTGCTTGGGGCATTGATTGTCCCTAAGCCTCAAAAACTGGACACAGTGCGCCCTTTCTAATTTGAAACACCCGGCCTTCACATCCAGCTGAAGGAAATATGGTAACTGGCTCCCAAAGAACTTAACAGGAGTCTTACCCTCCACTGCTGGCAGTCTGACAACCAGACATTCTTCCTCTGGCCTCAGTTCTCCAAAGTACGGAGGTTATTCTAAACCCATATCAAACCTTGGTTGGAGCACACTTCGAGAACAGCATGCCATATTATAAAAAGGATTCAGAGGCACTGGCGAAGGTGCAGAAAGTTGCATATTTTTCTCTTGACAAAAGGCTGAGGGTTGACCTAATGGAGGTCTTTAAAATGTATGAAATATTTTGTTTGAGTTGATACAGAATGTTTTCTCTTGTGGAGAAGAACGTAACTCAAGGCCATCAATATAAGATAATAACCTAGAGAACCAATAGGGAATTCAGAAACATAGAAAATAGGAGAAGGAGGAGGCCATTTGAGCCTGCTCCGCAATTCATTATGACCACGGCTGGTCATCTAACTCAATAGCCTAATCCTGCCTTTCCCCCATTTCCTTTGATCCCTTTATCAGCCTTCAATCCCATTAATTTCCCCAACACCATTTCTGTACTGATATTGATCACCTTCAGTTCGGCCCTCTCACTAAATCCTGCGTCCCCCAGCATTTCTGGTATCTTATCAGTGTTCTCATTTGTGAAGACAGAACCAAAGTATGTATTTAGTTGCTCAGTCATTTCTTTGTGTCCCCCTCAATTGTAAATTCTCCTGTTGCTGACTAAGGGAATTTCACCAATTTTTTTTCTGTTTGCGTACATATAGAAACTTTTACAGTCCGTTTTTATGTTCCCTGCAAGCTTACCCTCGTACTCTATTTTCCCCTTCTCAACCAAATATTTGGTCCTTCTTTGCTGAATTCTAAACTGCTCCCAATCCTCAGATCTGTTGTTTTTCTTGACCAATTTGTATGCTTCTTCCTTGGATCGAATACCATCTCTAATTTCCCTTGTAAGCCATGGATTGGCCACTACTCCTGTTTTACTTTTGTGCCAGATAAGAACAAGCAATTGTTGCAATTCCCCTCAGCGCTCCTTGAATGTTTGCCGTTGCCTGTCCACTGTCCACAGTCATCCCTTTAAGTAACGTTTCCCAATTGATCATAGCCAACTCACGCCTCATATCAAAGTCGTTTCCTTTATTAAGATTTAGGACCCTCGTCTCAGAATCAAATGAAAAATTCTATCATATTATGGTCTTTCACCCCCAATTTGTTTTGCATAACTAGATTTCCCATGATTCCGTTCTCATTACACAGTATCCAGTCTAGGATGGTCTGTTCTCTAGTTGAATCCTCAATGTATTCGACCAGAAAACCATCCCCTTTATACTCCAGGACTTCCTCCTCTACGGTATTGTGATTAACTTGATTTGCCTAATCTGTATACAGATTAAAATCGCCCATAATTACAGATGTTCCTTTATTGCATAGGTCTCTAATTTCCAATTTAATGCCATTCCCAACATCACTACTGCAGTTTGGGTGTCTATATACAACTGGCACTAACGTTTTTTGCCCCTTGGTCTTTTTCAGCTCCACCCATACAAATTCCACATTGTCGATGTTAATATCCTTCCTCACTATTGCGTTAATTTCATCTTTAACTGACACTGCAACTCTACCGCCTTTTCCTTTTTGTCTGTCCTTCCTAAATACTGAATATTCCTGGATATTCAGTTCCCATTCCTGGTCACCCTGCAGCCATGTCTCAGTAATCTCAGTTGTATCATATCGGTTTACATCTTTTTGTGCGATTAGTTCATCCGCTTTATTGCGAATGCAATTAATGCTTTATTGTGAATGCATTAAGGCATAAAGCCTTTCAGCTTGTCTTTTTAACATTACTTGTCCCGCTCCCAATATTTTTCACTGTGGCCCTGTTTGAATCCGGTCCTTGGTTTCTCTGCCTATCACTTACCTTATTCCCCTTTCTGTATTTTTGTTTTTGTCCTTGTTTCCTCCTCCTCTGACTCCTTGCTTAGGTTCCCATCCCTCTGCCTTTTTAATTCAAACACTCCCCAGCCACTCGAGCAAATATTCCCTCTAGGACATCAGTCCTGGTCCTGCCCAGGTTGTACTAGTGCCACCTCCCCCAGAGCTGGTCCTAATGCCCCTGGAATCTGAAACCCTCCCCCTCCCTGGAATCTGAAACCCTCCCCCTCTCACCATCTCTTCAACAACATATTCATACGATATATCCTGCTACTTCTGCTGACTCACACGTGGCACCGGTAATAACCCTGAGATCACTACCTTTGAGGTCCAACTTCTCAACTTTCTTCCTAACTTCCTATATTCTGCTTTTAGGCCCTCATTCCTTTATTTTAACCAATGTCATTGCTACCGATGCGCACCACGACTACTGGCTGTTCCACCCCCTCCAGAATGTCTTGTAACTGCGCCAAGACATCCTTGATTCTAGCACCAGGGAGGCAACATACCATCCTGGAGTCTCGTTTGAGACCACAGAAACACCCATTTATTCCCCTTACAATTAAATCCCCTGCAACTGTTGCATTCCCGCACTTTTTACTCATCCCCCCTGCAGCAGAACCAACTCTGGTGCAATGAATTTGGCTGTTGCTGCTTTCCCCAGAGAGGCAATTTCCCTCAACAGTACCCAAAGTGGAAGAAACATCTTTACCCAAAAAATGGTAAGAATATGGAATTGGCTACCTCAGAGTGATTGACACGGATATTATAGATGCATTTTTGGAGAAGCTAGACAAGTGACAGAGGGAGAAAGGAATAGAATGGTACAATAATACAATAGTAGATGTAGATGAGGAAAGATGAAGAAGACTCGAGTAGAGCATAAATGGAAGGATGGACTGGTTGGGCAGAATGGCCTGTTTCTATGCTAGAAACAAAATTGGAAGATGTTAGTGCTAAAAGCGACATTGGCTAACCTTTGTCTTTGTGCTTAGGAACCTAACATACAATAGGATGGGTAACAGGAGAGAGAAAACCCCAAAATAATGCAAATTTTCGATATGCTGTGGATGCAGCATGAGATGGGGAGGTTGTGTCTTGAGATGGGCAAGTTTAGGAGAGAAAGTTTTCACCAACTCAATGGGCTGGTCAGGAGGGGTTAACTCCCCCAGAAAAAGTAGAATGGTGTAAGACAGAACACTATGTTGCATGATTAAATCAAATTAACCTAAGGACATTCTTCATCTGAATTTGTGATTTTGAAATATTCTTTAACTTATTTTCCTCATTTTAATGTGGCGTTTCCTTTTTTCTGCCCTCATTTCAGTAACTAATGCCAAAAAAACAGAGGATCCATTAGCTCCCAAAGAACTGGTCATTGAACTCGACCACAACAAGTTCAAGTGCAAGTTTCCCAGGTGCTTCAAGGCTTTCCGTAAAGCCAAGCTGCTAGATTACCACGTAAAGTATTACCACAATACAGAGAAAGGATCCGACACGGAGACTAGCTCACTAGAGAGTGGGATGCGGACTCGTGCCACCTCAGCCAACATGCCAGCATCACCTGTGGACAGCCTGGGGCTAAAGGGACGGAGGCCTCTGTCAAGTTCCTCTTGTAAGTATAGAAGATGTATTTGGATCGGTAGAGATATTCTCAAGGTGAATTACATGCGAATGTAAAAATGAGTGGAAGAAGTTCCTTTTGAACGGTTCAAACATTTGAACTAGTTGATCATATAGTAGCACATGCACATCCTTTTTTATTGCAAGACCACCCTTGTCACTGAATACATTTGGCTGTTTTCAGAATGGATGGGAGTCTAATGGGACAATGGTGCCTCTCACAGGCAGAGGATGTATTATTTTATGAAGACAGAAGTGTTGAACCATATAATGCACAATATATTCTGATGCTAATGTGTTCCTTCAAGGTATAATTACTCAAAATGCAGATGCTTGGGTTAGTTAGAGGTCAGATTGACTTTTTTGTTCACTTTTTAAAATTGCAAATCCTGAGGTGATTTAGGGACTACATGCACCATGGTAGATGCACCATTTCCTTTTGCCGGACGTGCTTCTTTGTAGACTATAAATAATTGATTTCCTTCCTTTTTTTCAATAGATAGTTAAAAGTTAGACATGGATTTAGAAAATTATGATGTCCAAATGTGTCATCAGACGTGTGATGTTCAAAATGTATGCTGCGCAGAAATGTTGTGATCTTTTGTGTTGAGTGTTTGCATCAAACACCTGATATCACAGGTTGGAGGTCCCACCTGGTTGTGGCACTTGTACACTGCAACTGCAAACAATTTAGAAAAAGAGAAGGAAAACCAGTTATTGACCAGGAACCTTAAAGTTTACACCTGTTCATTGATTGATGCCAGCAATTTATTGATCATTACAATTAACTTGACTTTGCCTATTTAAAGGAGCAAAGGTGACAACCAATCTCCAAGATAAGTATTGCATTATTGACAGTGCTGTCTTTTGTATAAGACATTGATGCAAGAAATGTGTTGCCACCATGCCTGTTTTACATGCCTAATTCCTGTGCCTAACTGTCCAGTATGGCACAGGTGCACACACTCATCCTGTACCAGAATTCACCACCCATCATAAAGCTTTTCTGTAGATGTCCAGAGACCAAACTGGAAGCATTCAAAGCGCTCATTAAATTATTTAATTACAGATCCTATGTTTATTGTAGGACCCTTTGCTGTATTGGCCTGGCCAAACACTCGACTCACCGCATGGTAAACTCACTCAGCAGCAACTTGTAGCACTAACTATTCAGTATCCTTGAGGAACACTAAGGTCCATCCACTATATATAGTTAGTTGCTGCTTTGTCCTTTGAGCTTGCGAGTTAACGTCCGGCTGTGTGTTGATCTATTTTCAGCCATCCGTAACTAAATTCCTACTTCTGAGGAGAGGCCTTTTTGCTGGTATTGCACTGCTTTCAACTGCTGCCAATTTCAATTTCACTAGAGTCCTGGGTGGTCCATTAGAGCTGCATTTGGGGCTGAAGGAGGAGAGGGAGTCGCCAAGTTCCAAGAAAGACAAATTGAAGTATTTTCTAAATGCTGACAAAATAGGAATTGTTGAGGAGCCAAGAGATTGGAGTGTCCGTGTGCACAAATCACTAAAAACTGGCAGACAGGTATAAAAAAAGCAATCAAAAGGTTAATGGAATGTTGGCTTTTATTTCAAGAAGATTGGAATACAAAGTAGAGGATGTTATGCTTGAGTTGTGCGGATACTTGGTCAGCCCTCAGCTGAAGTACTGCGTTCAGTTATGGACACTGCATCTCAGGAAAGATATATTGACCTTGAAAGGGGTGCAGCACAGAATGATATAAATACAGGATTGAGCCATTCACCCCCTTGAGCACAATTAATTTGCATTATGGTTGGCCTATATCTTAATTCCACCTTCCTGCCGTGCCTCTATATTCATTTATCCCTGTGTAGTAAATTTCAATCAGTCCAGATTTTAAAATATTTTTAAGCTCGCATTGACTTTTTTTTGGAAAAGGGTCTAGAAAAGGTTACTGAGTGAGACTAGACCAGGTTAGTTAAGAAGATAGATTGGAGAGACTTGGTTTGTAAAGAATTTGAGGTGTGATCTAATTGAATTCAGAACAAGAGGGCTTAAGTGTTACAATTAAATTTGGGTCAGTCAGGAACGATATTAAAAACACTTTGTCACACAAAAAGCAGTAATTATCTGGAATTCTGTCTCCCAAAGGCTGTGGATGCAGGGTCAATTGAAGCATTCAGGACTTTGGTTGCCAAGGGATATAGAACGACTGCAGATAAATGGAGGTGTGGTACCAATCAGCCATACTAACTGGTTGGCAGAACAGGCTTGAGGAGCTGAAAGGGCTACACCTATTCCAGCTAGAGCCTCGAAACATGGCATGAAAGCACTGCCTGTGGCTGTGAACATCACCGTGTCCCGAAACGTTCATGCAACTGGCACTTTCAGCAACATGCCCCAGTTTGCAGCCCATCATTGTATCAGGGATGTCATTGATGCCCTCTATGCCAGGAGGAAAATCTTCATCATTTACATCATGGACAGAACGAGGCAGGATGAGAGAGCACCACTTGTCCGGCATTGTAGCTTTCTCAGGGTCCAGGCTGCGCGGTATGAACAGAGTCAGAACAGAATCTTACTGCCCGTCAATTCAAAATATTTTTCCGTTGGGGCGTGGTCACCGAACCCGATGGTCTGTGAGTCCCACCCATCCATGCAATCTTCCAGCAGCAGCCAATTAAGAGACTATCTCTCCCTCTATTTAATTCAAGGTGGCGGGTGGGTTTCTGTAGAACCAGTCAGACGGTCTGCAGCTTTGGAAGGCCAGCAGCCCTTCCTGCAGACGAGGCTGCTGCTAAGGAAACGGAGATCCACAGATTCAGGTACATTTAGAGCCATTCATCGAATTTAAAAATATGCTTAAGCCAGTAGCCCCCCCAATAAAGGGGAATCCCAAAGATGCGGCCTTTCCTGCCTGCAGCCTTGAGCTTCCGGCTCCAATAGCCACACGGCCTGATGCCATGATGCAACTTCATGAAGTATGGAATCATAAGCTAACGCCATGGAAGGAGGCTGTTTGGCCCATCATGCTCATACTCTCTGTGGAGCAAACCAGTTTGTTCCAATCCTCTTGCTCTATCCTCATACTCATGTAGCTTTATTTCCATTAAGTCTGCTTCCGCCAGCCTCCTGGGCAGAGAGTTACAATAGCACTTGCTGCATAAAAAGTTTGGTTTCAAATTCCCCCTGCATCTCTTATCCAAAACCTTAAACCGGTATCCCTTTACTCCTTGTACTGTCAGCTAATTGCAACAGCATTTATTTGTCTATGTTATCTAAATCTGAATGAGACTTCCTTTCAACCTTCTTTGTTTCAAAGAGAATACCCAGCTTCTCCACCTTTGCCTCATCCCTGATACCATTCTGGTAAATCTCCTCTGCAGCCTCTCTAGGACACTCATACCCTTCCTAAATATGGTGACTGAAACTTGATGTGATACTCTAATTCTGATCCAACCAGAACTTTATGAAGGTTTGGCTTAACCTTCCTACTTTTGTACTCGATATCTTTATTTCTGAATCCCAAGTTCCCATATGCTTTCATAACCCTTCCCACAATATATACTGCTACCTTCGAAGATCTATGTTAATGAACCCCCAGGCCCTACTGCCTCCTGTACACTCTTTAGAACTGTGTTTTTACAATTAACTCACCCCTTCCTATCCTTTCTGCCAAAATGCACACACCTCACACTTTTAAAATCCACTTGTCTACCCATTCTGCAAGCCTATCAATGTTCTGTTGCAAGCAATTCATATCATCCATTTATGTCATGCTACCAGGTTATGCAGTCAGCGGAAGGCTACTCTGAAGATGTCAACAGAGTCTTTCCCATCCTCCTCAGCCACCTATTTTTAAATATATATTTTATTCTCCTTTTTCACATTTCCCCCCAAATTTGCACCCACCAACAATAAACAATAAGCAGTAACGAATATAATGTCAATCCCCATATCAACAACAATAATCCCCCTCCCACCAACCCTCAAACAACTGTCCACATGTTAACATAAACAAATAACAAAAAGGAATCAGGAATCACCCATAGTCACCATTAACACATACAGTTCCCCCTCCCCCAACCCTCCCCGCCCCCCCCCCCCCCCCCCCCCCCCAAACTAATGTTGGATGTTATCCAATTCTTGAAAGTGCATAATGAATAACGCCCATGAATTGTAGAACCCCTCCATCCTTCCCCTCAGTTCAAACTTAAAATTCTCAAGAGTCAAGAATTCCAACAGGTCCCCCAGCCACGTCAGGGCACAGCGTGGAGAGGTTGATTTCCATCCCAACAGGATCCGCCTTCGGGCGAACAACGAGACGAAGGCTACAACATCTGCCTCCACACCCGTTTCCAATCCCGACTGGTCCGACACACTGAATATGGCCTCCCAAGGGCCCGGGTCCAGTTTCACGTGCACCACTTTAGAGATTGCCCTAAAAACCTCCTTCTAGTAATCCTCCAGCTTTGGACAGGACAAAAACATATGAATGCGATTTGCCCCCCCCCCGCAACGTTCACACACACCCTCTACCCCCTCAAAGAGCCGGCTCATCCTCGCCCTTGTGAGGTGTGCTCTATATACCACCTTCATCTGTATCAGCCCCAACCTCGAGGTGGAGGTGTTCACTCTCCGAAGCACCTCAAACCAGAACCCCACCTCCATACCCTCTCCCAACTCTTCTTCCCACTTTGCATTGATCCTTCCAGTGGTGCCTTCTCCTCTTCTAAAATAGACCCATAAACCACCGGCACTAACCCCTTCTCCAATCCTCCTGTCGTCAGCACCTCCTCCAGCAATGTGGAAGCCGGCTCCACTGGGAAGCTCTTTATCTCCTTCCTGGCAAAATCTCGAACCTGCATGTATCTAAACATTCCCCCCTGCTCCAGCCCATACTTCGCTCCCAGCTCCTTCAATCCTGCAAACCGACCTCCAAGAAACAAATCTTTTAGTGTCTTAATCCCCTTTTCCTCCCATTTCTGAAAATTCCTGTCCCACTTCCCTGGCTCAAATCTGTGGTTCCCCCGAATCGGCATTTCCTTGACCCTGCCCCCAACCCGAAGTGTTGGCGAAACTGCCTCCAAATTCTCAATGAAGCTATTATTACCGGACCCCTTGAGTATTTCCCTGGGGCCATCGGGAGCGGCGCTGTTGCTAGCGTCTTCATTCCCAACCCCCTATACCTACTGACCCACTGGGAATCAACCCCTCTGATCCAGCTCCGCACCTTCTCCACGTTCGCCGCCCAGTAATAATACATCAGGTTGGGAAGACCCAAACCCCCTGCCTGCTTTCCCCTCTGTAGCAGCACCTTTCTAACTCTGGCCATCTTCCCTCCTCATATGAATGAGGTAATCATTCCTTCAATCTCTCTGAAAAATGCCTTTGGCAGGAAAATCGACAGGCATTGGAAAACAAACAGAAATCGCGACAACATGTTTATTTTAACCGGCTGTACCCGACCCACCGGTGACAGAAAGACCATCCCACCTTGCCAGATCAGCACTCTCTCTCCCCACCAAACAATGAAGGAAATTGTCAACGAACTTTCACTGTTACTTTTCACAAGTTTTACTTTAAAACAAATCAGAATCACTGTAAATGAGACATGGATTAAATGGCAAATAAACTTCAAATAAAAAGATACATCTTACAGGCACCCATGTCACTCCCCTCTGACATTTAACACAGCGGTGCTACACAGTTGCACAATATGCTGTTTTTTATTCACGCAGGGTAAGTCAAGAGTCCTATCTGCCATAATCTTTCACCGCTGAGCTTCGTAGGTATGATTATCATCTGTTCGGCACGATTCTATGAACCCTCCCTTTCTCAGGTCACAAGAATCCTGATGGTGTAACTTTCCAGAGATCCTTATCAACCGAACAACTATCAGTACCTGGGTTCATGGTTTAGCCTCTTCTAGTAAGACACCAGCCTTTTAAGTATCCCTGAGCGAATCACACAACCTTCCAGGTTTTAGCCTGTTTGTACAGTGCCTCAGGAGCTCTGCATCTGTGTGTCAGGTCACATGGACTAGTATTTCTTATTTTTGATGAAAACTACAATTGATCCCTTTACGATTAATACAAATTTTTAAAAGTGTTTTTCAAACATTCTTCAAAATAATAGCAGATCCACAGAAGTTTTAAAGAAATGACAAACATTGCTTAGTGAACTACTTCTAGGTCAAAGTGTTCACACCAGAAACTCTGTCTCTGGAGTGCCCCCCCCCCCCCCGCCCCCGCAACCAACATGAACCCAATACTGTGCATTATGGAATGCCTAGGCCATAAGATCTCCATGCCATGTGTCTGTTCAAGTGGATTATAAAAATACCATGGCTGCACATGAAGAAGAGTGAAGAATTCTTTCAGTGTCCTGGACAATATTCTCCCCAATTATTGTGATATTTATCCACGTGCAAATTAGCCATCACATTTTCCAGCACAACAAGAGTGACCAAAGCTTTTTATTTTAAAACTATTTAATTGTTGTGAAATGCTTAAGTGTGGCGGCACAGTGGTTAGCATAGAACATAGAACGATACAGCGCAGTGCAGGCCCTTCGGCCCACGATGTTGCACCGACATGGGAAGTCAAAAACTAAAGGCCATCTAACCTACACTATGCCATTATCATCCATATGCTTGTCCAATACACTTTTAAATGCCCTCAATGTTGGCGAGTTCACTACTGTTGCAGGTAGGGCATTCCACGGCCTCACCACTCTTTGCATAAAAAACCTACCTCTGACCTCTGTCCTATATCTATTACCCCTCAATTTAAGGCTATGTCCCCTCGTGTTAGCCACCTCCATCCGCGCACTGCTGCCTACGGCACTGAGGACGGTTCAATCCCGGCCCCGGGTCAATGTCTGTGTGGAGTTTGCACATTGTCTCCGTGTCTGCGTGGGTTTCACCCCACAACCCAAAGATATGCAGTTTAGGTGGATTGGTCATGCTAAATTGCCCCTGAATTGGAAAGAAAATTATTGGGTACTCTAAAATTTAGAAAAAAGTGCTTCTGTACATCCGAGGACATGAAGGACCATGAATATGAGTTATTTCTCTTCGTAGTGTAACTCGAAACAATTTTAATCAAATTGTGATCTTTCGGATAGTGAAATGTGCTAGAAAACCTGATGTATTAGATGGAGCATGCATGGGAGCAACAAATGAATCTTAAACCATGGTTCTGAAAACTCTCAACCGCTGGGGTTTCCCCTCGTGTCATTTGTCTTTTTTAGATGAATTGATGGAGATTGATTGTTAAGATTGAGAACAGCTCCATTATATGACTGGTCAAAAACTCCATTACTTGATCCTGATATGTGAAAACTATAGCAGTGTGTTCTCTTCATTAGAAGCAGATTATCAATAAAATCACTGGATAGATAGATACATAAATGACATCTATTATATTATTCAACTGTTTCTTGAAGAATTCCAGCATTTATAAAGTGAAAATGATAGATTGAAAAGCAGCGTTTGCTTAACTCAATTTATATTTTAATTAAAGGACCATTTAGCGTGGCCAATCCACCTATCCTGCACATCTTTGGGTTGTGGGGGTGAGACCCACGCAGACATGGAAACGTACAAACTCCACACAGACAGTGACCCGGGGCCGGGATTGAACCCGGGTCCTCAGCATTGTAAGGCAGCAGTGCTAACCACTACTTGATTTTATTGATAATCTGCTTCTAATGAAGGGAACACACTGCTATAGTTTTCACACATCAGGATCAAGAAATGGCCCCATCGTGCCGCCCAGTTTAGTTATCTCAATTGACTAGATGGCTAGAGTGTGGTGCAGAATGGCGCCAGTAGATTGAAGGTTCAATTTCTGTACTGGCCATCCCCAAGAAGGCCTGCCTCCTTGCCTTTCCCATGTTTGTGTGGAAAGGTGTGCCTCAAATTAAGTAAGAGATTGGCCCATAATGTCCTGGTTCCACAGCGTCACATTTAGGAGTATCCCAGTGATACACTGAGGATTCCCTCTAGGTAGTTTCCATGTAAGGGTTCACCCAGCAATTGCCCAGGAGAGTTAACTTCCCCTGGACAATTGAGCTGGGCTGGGATCCAAATGACAGAAGCGATTTAAATAGCTAACCTCATGTAGTTCTGCCTATTTTACTCTGATCATTCCCGAGTTAGAAGGAAAAAAATCACTTCTAACGCCAGAGTTACTATTTGAAACACCAGGCACAGCCTCGCACAGGAGACCCTGCACATCGACGGCACCCCCAGGGGACCCATTCGATCATAGCCCCCCCCCAACAACCCTACCCCCTCTTCCCAAACCTTCACCCTGCCCACCCACCTGGCTGAACCCCCTTAAATTGCCCCTCCTCTATTTTCAATCCTCCCCTCCTGTCTGATCCACCCCACCCCTTCCTGATCAAAGAACAAAGAAAATTACAGCACAGGAATAGGCCCTTCGGCCCTCCCAGCCTGCGACGATCCAGATCCTTTATCTAAACCTGTCTCCTATTTTCCAAGGTCTACTTCCCTCTGTTCCCGCCCATTCATATACCTGTCTAGATGCTTCTTAAATGATGCTATTGTGCCCGCCTCTACCACCTCCGCTGGTAAAGCGTTCCAGGCACCCACCACCCTCTGCGTAAAAAACTTTCCACGCACATCTTCCTTAAACTTTCCCCCTCTCACCTTGAAATCGTTACCCCTTGACACCCCCACTCTTGGGAAAAGCTTGTTGCTATCCACCCTGTCCATACCTCTCATAATTGTGTAGACCTCAATGAGGTCCCCCCTCAACCTCCGTCTTTCCAACGAAAACAATCCTAATCTACTCAACCTTTCTTCATAGCTAGCACCCTCCATACCAGGCAACATCCTGGTGAACCTCCTCTGCACCCTCTCCAAGGCATCCACATCCTTCTGGTAATGTGGCGACCAGAACTGCACGCAGTATTCCAAATGTGGCCGAACCAAAGTCCTATACAACTGCAACATGACCTGCCAACTCTTGTACTCAATACCCGTCCAATGAAGGCAAGCATGCTGTATGCCTTCTTGACCACTCAATCAACCTGCGTTGCCACCTTCAGGGTACAATGGACCTGAACTCCCAGATCTCTCTGCACATCAATTTTCCCCAAGACCCTTCCATTGACCATATAGTCCACTCCTGAATTTGATCTTCCAAAATGCATCACCTCGCATTTGCCTGGATTGAACTCCATCTGCCATTTCTCTGCCCAACTCTCCAATCTATCTATATTTTGTTGTATTCTCTGACAGTCCTCCTCGCTATCTGCAACTCCACCAATCTTAGTATCATCTGCAAACTTGCTAATCAGACCACCTATACCTTCCTCCAGGTCATTTATGTAGATCACAAACATCAGTGGTCCGAGCACAGATCCCTGTGGAACACCACTAGTCACCCTTCTCCATTTTGAGACACTCCCTTCCACCACTACCCTCTGTCCCCTGTTGCCCAACCAGTTCTTTATCCATCTAGCTAGTACACCCTGAACCCCAAACAACTTCACTTTTTCCATCAACCTGCCATGGGAAACCTTATCAAACACCTTACTAAAGTCCATGTATACGACATTTACAGCCCTTCCCTCATCAATTAACTTTGTCACTTCCTCAAAGAATTATATTAGGTTTGTAAGACATGACCTTCCCTGCACAAAACCATGCTGCCTATCACTGATAAGTCTATTTTCTTCCAGATGTGAATAGATCCTATCCCTCAGTATCTTCTCCAACAGTTTGCCTACCACTGACGTCAAGCTCACAGGTCTATAATTCCCTGGATTATCCCTGCTACCCTTCTTAAACAAAGGGACAACATTAGCAATTCTCCAGTCCCCCGGGACCTCACCTATGCTCAAGGATGCTGCAAAGAGATCTGTTAAGGCCCCAGCTATTTCGACCCTCGCTTCCCTCAGTAACCTGGGATAGATCCCATCCGGTCCTGGGGACTTGTCCACCTTAATGTCTTTCAGAATACCCAAAACTTCCCCCTTCCGTATGACAACTTGACGGAGAGTATTTAAACATCCATCCCTAGCCTCAACATCCATCTTGTCCCTCTCCTTTGTGAATACCGATGCAAAGTACTCATTAAGAATCTCACCCATTTCCTTTGAGTCCACGCATAAATTCCCTATTTTGTCTTTAAGTGGGCCAATCCTTTCTCTAGTTACCCTCTTGCTCCTTACATACGAATAAAATGCTTTGGGATTTTCCTTAACCCTGTTAGCCAAAGATATTTCATGACCCTTTTTAGCCCTCTTCATGGCGCGTTTGAGATTCGTCCTACTTTCCCGATATTCCTCCAAAGCTTCATCAGTTTTGATCAGTTTTGGCATCGGTCTGCCCCTTCCTGTCCAGTCCGTCCTGCCCCCTCCCGGTCATCCCTCCTCCTTGTGGGTCCCCCCAACCACCAATCCTTTCCCTGATTTTTAGCTTTGCATGTTTTAGGGTATTAGTACTATATGTGGGTGGATGCTTGGAAATAAAGTTTAGAATTCTGTACTTTCACTCAAGCATTGTGAAAGTAATAGGGTGTGACTTGTTGGTTTGTGTTTTAAAACTAGAGCAATTAACTTGTCTGTAAAATCAAGCTTCAATTACACGGCTCAAGACTGTAAACCTAATCCCATTGAGACCTTGAGGGACTGGCTGTGTTGTGTGGATACACCACTGAGATTATGTAAACACCATTATTTCTCTGACAATGTCTTTCAGCACTTTTGACAAAACTAGCAATCATGCACGACACTTGTGTTGTCTGTGAAACTCACTTGATCCATAAATCCAGTCAGTAGGCTGTTGCAGAACCAGCTAATAATGCTGGGGTTTTTTTTGTGTTTTGAAGCTTCAGTCAAAACCCAAAGTCTAAAATTATACATAAAATAGGGTGGATTTATGCTTTCCAGGAAGATCTGCCAGTGCTGCCATTGTCACTGAGTTTGAGTAAAGTGTGGTGCTTTTGAATTTTTTGTTCAATATATACAAACCATAGACTGAGTTTCCAAAATTGGGTTGCCGATGGGTCAAATGTTCTGAACCGTGCAACACTGGCAAGTAGCAGAAAAGGGCAGCACGGTAACACAAATGGATAGCACTGTGGCTTCACAGCGCCAGGGTCCCAGGTTCGATTCCCCGCTGGGTCACTGTCTGTGGGGAGTCTGCATGTTCTCCCCGTATCTGCGTGGGTTTCCTCTGGGTGCTCCGGTTTCCTCCCACAGCCCAAAGACGTGTAGGTTAAGTGGATTGGCCATGATAAATTGCCCTTAATGACCAAAAAAGGTTAGGAGGGGTTATTAGGTTACGGCGATAGGGTGGAAGTGAGGGCTTAAGTGGGTCGGTGCGGACACGAAAGACCAAATGGCCTCCTTTTGCACTGTATGTTGTATGTTCTCGGGGCTGGTTTAGCACAAGGCTAAATAGCTGGCTTTTAAAGCAGACCAAGGCAGGCCAGCAGCACGGTTCAATTCCCGTACCAGCCTCCCCGAACAGGCACTGGAATGTGGTGACTCGGAGCTTTTCACAGTAACTGCATTGGAGCCTACTTGTGACATTAAGCGATTATTATTATTATTATTATTATTATTATTATTAATGATTTAAGAAGGCTGTGGCCCAGATCTTCCAGTCTCCAGATAGTCAGCGACCAGACATAGCCCACTCTCTCCCAAAAGATATGCTACAGGATCTCTCGGACGTCCGAACGCAATCACTCTCTGGGAATTTTCTGGGAAATTTCAATTCCAATGGGCAATTACCGTGACCTCTGGGATCCACCAAATAACTTTTCAACGTTGAGTTAGAGTCAGGGACTTCAGATTAATGATGGGCTAGTGAGTGGGCCACATGGGTGGCCCTCCCATCACCTCAGTGGGCCGCAAGGTTGAAATCAGACATGTTTACTAACTATCACCCTTTAGTAAGATTAAGAGCATTTAATACATGCTGAATATTTCATAAGTTATAGAAAATGCTTAATCGTTTATACATTAAAAGAACTGCTGTCAACTTTAAATGGTAAAAGTAAAAGAAATATTTATGCTTTGATTGGATGCAGAGAGAGTGTGCAGCTCTCACAGTCAATGTTGTGTGCAGTCAGCATACACTTCTCATGCCCTTATTTTACACGCATATCCCTTCAGTTGTACCGATAGGAAAAATTCTATGCGGATGGAAACCAGCAAAATCTGGCAACAGTCAACAAAATGTCTCTTGGGCTGCACTCAGAACCCTGATGGGTCGCAGTTTGTCCACCAGTGCTTCAGACGGTTCTGACTTACTTACCTGGATAGCTGCACAGAAAGTGTCTAAGTTTAAAATCTAGTCTGACACCTGGATAACTATAGAACTGACTCCCCAATCACTCAAACTGAAAACCCCTCTCAGCTACTCCGCCTCTTACCCCCCTGACTATCCCTGAATTCCCCTGACCCTCAGACTACCCTCCTACCTTACCCCCCCTCCCCCACCCACCCTACCTTTTTTCGGAATTAACTTCGCCATAGCTTTTCAGTTTAGCTTTGGGACGTTGTTACTTACCAGAATACGGCAGCTAGCACCATAAAAAGGGAACGGCGCTTCTGCACAAACATGTTTGCCTGCTCCATTCCAGGTTACCTGCACTGATTAGGTCCTACAGGTTCCTCCATCGGTAGATTGCCCTGAAAAATGGGAGAAAGCGAAGTGTGTATTTTTTTTTGCCTGATCAGGCTTTCCAACCCTGAAGGGAAGATTCCGGCCCATATTATTCCGATAGCCTCTTGCAGTTAACGCACACTCGTATAGTGCTAAAGAAGCCAAATTAAAGTTTCCTATTTAATCTTGGCTATATGGACCACTTGGCCATCTCGAATGGCCTCCTCATCCCTAAGCTTGTAAAGGGGAAGGTGTGGAGAAATAATTAGGATTTCTGGCCTCCCCACCATCCTTACCCCCCTAATCACCTAATGATATCCAATGACTGTTGCTGGGAAACTCTACATGTGTGAATATTGGGTGGGGCATGTTTCAATGCTCAATGTTATTTCAGGTCTCAAAGTTCAGACACACATGTAAGATGGTATGCCTGAGTAAGAGTTTACAATTTCAGTAAATGAGGGAGAAATCTGTAGGCTAAGTAATATGTCAGCGCAAGCTTAAATGGAAGGAAAGGTGTTGAACATTATAACGTATCGTGATGTGCCTTGGGATGCATGAAAGGCTCTGCATGTTTGCAGATGTTGTGATTGTTTTTTCTTCTGCCGTGAAAGCTGCCATATGGGGCAGCCATCCTGGCTATGTCAAATTTTGGACACATCTTGAAGCAGCTCCATGTGCATCAATGGGAAATGAACATTTTGCATGTTGCAGCATGGATTCCTGAGGTTAGAAGTGCTTCTCTTTCAGGAACCCCCAGTAGTGGAGCTGATCTAGGACACCGATAATTGGAGTAAACTGAGGTGATCAGGTTGGAATGAAAGTCTACTTGAAGGTCCTTCATTCTGCCAGAAATATTGAAATTTCAAGAAAGTGACAGATAAATAGTGTTTTTTCATTAAAAAGGCAGAGTGCAGGCCACCTTGCATCTCTCGGCTCAAATCCAGCCCAGGTTGGTATCATAGTCCCTTCAATGCTTGATCATCTTTGGAGAAATCAGCTTAAACAATCTCAAAGCATTTCTTAGTGGAACCAGACATGAAACTACCTTCACCGTGGTACTAAATGTTGATGGTTTTTGAAAATGGGAGGAAAACAGCATTCTGGCTACTATACTGAGTTTGTGGTTGGATAAAAGGGAAAGTTTAACTCTCCCTGACTAGTGAATGTTTATAGTTGAAGTGGAAGTTATCTTGTTTCCTAGTGTTAGCAGAGGGTGAATAGGTGGCGGGAAGGGCTGTTTGCCCTCTGCTCAGCACACGACCATGGAAGTGCTGCTCGAATTAAGAATTTCAGTGTAAGTACTTATTAACCTTTGTCTTGCATACTCAGCTGCAAAAGACAGTGCTTTGTATTTTACAATTGCTCTCTATTCTAATCCCCCAGCACCATCTTCCAATCTCCCCGCCTTGCAGCTAGAGATGCCTCTCGACATCAGCCACAAACCCTCCAAGGTCTGCAAGAAGAAGCGATCATCTGCGTCATTCAGCACCGAAGGAACCAACAATCATCCCATCCCCTCTGTGAAGGAGAAGAGCGTGGAAACTGTGCATGAGAAGATACTTAGGAAATGTGTCGACAGAGACAGAAATGCAGAAGTTGGTAAAAACCATTTCTGTTATTCCATAGAAGCAGGAACAGACTTACGGTGATTAACCTTGTTGAAAACAATTCTGCTTGAAATTTATACAACTTCCCCTTCCATTCACAAATTAACTAGTCATTGATATTACCTGTATTCATAGTGAATCTTTATATATGGAAATCGTTTTCCGAACAAATTTTCACCTAACATCACAAATTGCCAATAGTGCCTGCTCACATGTATTTGAAGCACAGCTGAGGTGAATGAATTTGCCTCTGAATTTGCCGGCTAAATCAAGTCTTCAGCAATCTCTGAAGAAAAGCCTAGAGACCCCTAGACTTGCGAGAGCATGTTCTCAATGCCAGCATTGTCTGGTATATTATGTTGATAGCCATAAGACTTAGGTAACTTCTCGAATACTTAAATTAAAGGGGGGGTTATCTGGATGATGTGTGTTCAACAGAAATCTATGATTGGCCCTCTGTGCTGTTGCCTGGGATTCAAAATAGTTAAGCAACTGGGATGGAACAGTTGTCATGGACCACAGCACATGACAATTCTTTGTGACTCTGTACTGCCACCGAGATGAGAAACAAAAAGTAGGATGTGATATTGGCTGGAGAGTGCATCGCTGACAAATTAAATGAGCGATCACATGTCATAAGACACTCGAAAATTAAGAATCAATTTGCTTTTTTTTTGTAGGTGAGTGGAAAACCCAAGTGAGATTTTCCTCATTTGTGGGGACTGCTTCTTTAACTCTCAGTTTAGTTATTAATGACAGCTGAAGATACATTCAGAAGCATCCTGGATTTTGAGATTCAGTATCATTGTTTTTGATTTATGTTCTCTTAATCTAATTTTCCACCTTATCTTCTGAAGGTTCATCTTAGGAGCACAGTTCCATGGACGTCAGCAGCACTCCGGTACTTTACCCAAGTGGCCATTCCTCATGGGTGAGCCTCGACAGTGAGTGTTGACAGACTCTGTGACTCTGGACTCTGTGTGTGGGGGAAAACACAATTTGAGTCCAATCCTGTCCTTGCCCAACAAGCAGATGCAACCATTACCAGCAGGAGTACTGAACAGCAACATGCTTGAATTTTTATTTGCCTTTCCCCTTACAGTCGCGACTTACTATAACTAATTGTAGCACTCCTTCTATCACCAGAGCTAACATCAAAAATCTAGGCATATGTAATGGGATTGAACATCCTGGTTTTTGTGGTTCGGCGTTAGGCTGAGCAGACTTTTAAAATATATAAACTTGCATAGTCCAGGGAAATATTTCAAAATAGAATTACAATGATTTTTGTTTTAATGGTAATTTTTCGCAAGTGTGTTTCTGTAGATACTCGATAATGTTGAGAATCTGCCTGAAGGCGGCAGATTAAACTATCAGTGCTTCCTACAGGAATGAAAAGCGAAAAGAAGATGAAGTATGAAGAGAAGAACTCAATGCCTGGTATGAAGCAATGTTACAATATTTAAGGCTGGTGTTAACTTTTGTGCCCTCCTCTGCGTCCACGTAATGCAAGAGGCAAGATTCTTAAGAGCAAGTTCAATAAGAGTTTGCTTCTGGTAGACAGTTGCCAGATGAGACTGTGGTAATGATATACCCTGGTTCTCCAAATTGTCCCTGTCTAGCAAGCCTGCCATGTTTCATTTACCGTACAAAAATGTTTTGTTGCAAAACTCAATACTTAAAATCTGAGATTAAATGAAGGAATGCCAGAACACATTAACATCTGAATAGGGAAAAGAAAGATTTAACGTTTCAGGCGTCACGAAGGATAGCAGACGCACCACCACCTGATGTTCCCCTCCAATCTCTCACCATCCTGACTTGAAAATATAGTCCTTCACTCTCGCTGGGAAAAAAATCCTGAGACGTGTCCCTAACAGCATTGTGGGTGTACCTACAGCACGGACTGCAACAGTTCAAGATGGTAGCTCAGCACCGTCTCCTTCCACACCCCCCCCCCCCCCCCCACCCAGAACTCGACCGGGCCCACCGTTCGCTTCAACCCAAGCCTCGCTCTGGAGATCCTCCTCGTGCAGTAATTGCAAGGTTTCTCACTTTTAAGGAGAAAGGGTTGGTAC